>NC_136957.1:4804562-4899562 GCF_032717465.1 Coenobita brevimanus | reverse complement strand
GAAGTAGGTTAGTCGTTGCACTGACTGTTTCTCTCTCTCTCTCTCTCTCTCTCTCTCTCTTATTTCTACTAAACAGCCTTCACACCAACTCCCATGTGTTAAATGTCGGGTTGGATGGGGTCACTTTTTCAATAATAGAAAGTACCTTTAACGAACACGACTAGACCGTGTATTGCAGAGCAAGTCACACGTGTCAGCGGTTTCAATGCCGGTCGCTGCAGTAATTACATACATACATACATGAAGATATAGTTACCTACAAATATTGTACAAGAACAAGGGAAAGAAAAATAAGAAGAGAATAACATGCAGAAGATGAGGATGAAGATGCAGCTGCTGCTGCTGATGATGATGATTTTGAAGGTGATGAAGATGATGATAATGATGATAATGATGATGATGATAATGATGATGATAATGATGAAGATGATGATGTTAAGAAGGAGGAGGAGGAGGAGGAAGAAGAAAATAAGAAGGAAACAAATATTTCAAAAGAGCAAGAGAAAGAAAATGAAGAAGAGAAGAACATGAAGAAGAATATGAGGATGAGGATGAAGATGCAGCTGCTGCTGTTGCTGCTCCTGATGAAGGTGATGAAGATGATCATTATGATGATGACGATGATGATGATGATCTTAAGGAGGAGGAGGAAAAAAATACGAATGAAACAAACAACAATGATAATACTTATCATAATAATAATAACAAAAACAACGACAGCAACCATAATAATGGTAAAAATAACCAGTAATGATAAACAATAACAATAATAATAATGATAATATTAAAAATAAAGGCTAAAATTTTGGTACTGCTATAACAATATTCATAGAACTCCACATTCCAGATGAAAATATAAGGTGGTCCTTATTACAAAAAGGGAAAATTAATTCTGGAATATTTTGTTTGTTGGCAGTGTATATTGTGTGTTGCTGTTTGCTGACTATACAGTATTGCTGAGTGAGGATGAATGGAAGTTACAGGGTTTGGTGAATGAATCTGGGACAGTGTGTAAGAAGAGGAATCTGAAAGTTAATGTAAACAAGAGTACAGTCATGGTGTTTGAGAGGAATGAAGTCACAGAACGCATAGTGGGGCTGGATTGTTAGGATATGGAGAATGTGAGTGCATTCAAGTACTTAGGTAGTGTGATGAGTAAGGATGGAAGTTTGAGGGATGAAGTGCATGAAATGGTACAGCAGGGAAGGAAGGTTGTTGGTTCTCTGAAAAAGGTGATGAGAAATAGGGAGGTGAGTATGGAAGTTAAGAAGTCACTGTGTGATAGCACTGTGATCCCTGTCACGGGGGAAAGTGAACTTAAAAAATGAAATGCTAATATATATATATATATATATATATATATATATATATATATATATACACACACGTATATAATCAGTTGACACATGGTGAATCGAAATGTGAAATCTAAAAGTAAGTTTTACTTAATGTGGCTTACTTCGCTGATTCTCTAAAGACCAGAATTTTATAAACTCTCAACAGTACACAGCGGAGACTATCTACTCACGAATGCTGTATCATTAGTACTGTTGGTTCCTGAGAAAGTGTACTTACCTCCTGACAATCAATAACTAATACTAATAATAATGGACAGGTCCTTGCTGATGCTAACTCCTGGCTAGCACAACGGATTTAAGATTTAATATGGAAGAACTGGCTTAAACACCAGTCGTGATTAATATAGGAAGAGTGTGCAAACTGGGAGTAGCACACAAAAGCAAGCTCAGTGTGGAGAAATCAAACACGATTCTACATTTACATTAAGCTCAAGGGAAGAACTGTAAATTTATTAATTACAAGAAAAATTTGTTACAAGTATCTCAAAATGAATTCAAATATCAGAGGAAATACACTCACTTACTCGCTCACATTCAAAAAGTTAATTAGTCTTAAGCCTAGGAGAAAGAACGAAAATACAGTAATCCCTCCACTATCCGATGTAATAGAGCCAAAGGCATGTCCGGAAAGTGGTCCTGTCCGGATAGTGGCCACCAGCCTCCTGGACTTATACGTATGGACCCTAACTAAGAAAAACACCTATGCAACTCCCTCTGGACATGCACAGCACCTATTTAAGACACAAATCACACCAATAAGGGACATAAAAGACTGAAATAAATGCAAAAGAACCATAAAATGAGGTTTTTGAGGTAGGTTTATACAATATTAATCATTCTGGGTACTTACAAGTCCCTGGCTCCTGGACTGGTAGTTTTGGACCCTAACCTACCCTAACTCAGAAAAATACCTCCCTACTGCACATGCATAGCACCTAAGACACTACATATTCACACCAATAAGGGACATAAAAGCGTGAAATGAGGTGTTGGAGGTAAGTACAGTATGGAAAATACAGTACAGTACAGTATGAAACATTCTGCCTACATACAGCAAGTCCATGGCCATCTCGATGAATAACCGCCTTCTCTCAGACTCCGACAGTAAGAAGGATTTCCTGAAGCACTTGCAGTACACTGTTCATGAAGTCTTGCACTTAACTTAGTCATTCGCACTCAGAAGTCCATTCTCTTCACACTGCGCACTCTTGTCTTAGTTATGCTCCATTGTAACTTAAGTGTTGCACTCTGTACTTTAAGTCTTTCCACTCATAAAACCAATTTCAAAACAAATCACACAAGTTTATTTACGTTAAATTTTGTCCAAAAATTGTTTGTCTTTTCACTCAAATTTCTAATTTCTTAACAATACTGTATGCATTGTTTTTCTTTCACTCCACAACACTAAATTCCCGTGTGGTCTACTGGAGAAGTTCTTGCCGTTTAATCACTGTCAGAGTCTGAGAGTATCGCTGGGAGGTGACCTAGGGGTGCGTCGCTGGTTTGTGGTGATGGCGTACCCACTGCAGACGACTCAAAAGATAGACGCAAACTCACGTCGAGAGGTGACTCCACCGTGGCTGATGTGCTGGGCTGTGGCTCAGAGCATGAGGGCCTGTCTTGGGGAGGCAACGGAGTAGAGCCAGGGCTGGGCGCAGCGCGGGTCATGGGCCCGAAAAAGCTGTCAATTGTTGATTGACGCAAGGAACGACGATTTTGACGATTTATGATGAGCTGCCTGAAAGCACGCACTTCCTCCACAAGTCCCAAGGGCACCATCTCCCTGTCGCAGTCCGGGTGTTCCAGGTAGTCCAGAACGAACTCTAGGTGTTCCCGGAGTGTGCTCAGCTTGGGGATGGCTAGAGTTGTCATGCTGAGAGGAGTCAGCATCAACATTGCCGTCCTCGTCGGAATCTTCAAGCTGGTTACTGACACCTGCAACTGAAGATGTGAGCTTGATATCAGACAGGGTCTGATACCCAGGATTGCCCTCATCATCATCCAACCACTTCATCCACATCAATATCGTCGTCGTGCACACGTAGATGTGCATGGAAGTCATCCATGTCGAAACCTAGGAAATCGTGCTCCACATCCGTTCCGAGAAGCAGACGAGACCAACCATTTTCTAGAGTCTTGACAGGAATTTCCTTCCATGCACTGGCCCAGTTGTAAATGGCAGACTTGATGTTGTAGCGGTGAAGGTTTTCCAAAGTCCACTGGCCTCACGCGTCCCGTCCCTCCCTGCACTCGTCCTCGTCCTCGAGAACAACCATCACCTCGTCCAGGAACTTCCGTCGGTATAGGCGCTTCATTGCCACGATCACTCCTTGGTCCATTGGTTGGATGAGAGCAGTAGTATTAGGAGGCAGAAACATGCACCTAATGCAGCCATTCTCATCCACCAAGTCCTTGTCACACGGGTGGGCAGGTGCATTGTCGAGGAGAAGAAGGGCCTTTACCTGGTTGCGTGGGATCCCCAGTTTCTCCATCTGGTAAAATATGACCTCCTTGACGAAATGGCAGTGGAACCAGTCTTTGAAGATCTGGGCAGTGAACCATGCCTTCAAGGAATGGTACCAGACGACAGGGAGTACATCCATCACCCCACGAAGACACCGAGGCTGCATTGCATGGCCAACAATAACGGGCTTAAGCCGGTGCATGCCGCTAGCATTGGCACAACACAAAGCAGATATCCGTTGTTTGCAGAGCTTGCGGCCAGGTACACGCTTCTCCGTCTCCTCAGCTAGAGTGTTCATAGGCAAAGAGCGATAGAATAAACCAGTTTCGTCAGCGTTGTAGACTTGACCGAGAGTGAGGCCCTCCCTATCGATCAAGCCCTTCACCTTGTGCCGAAACTCCTCTACTCCATCCTCGTTGGCGTCCAAAGCTTCTCCATGAGACTTACGGTTGGTAAGGCCATGTCGTAACTTGAACGCGAAGAGCCAACCTTCAGATGCCTTGAAGTCTAGGGCGTCGTGAAGCCTTGCGAACTTCTCAGCAGCAGCCTTCAGCTCTGTACCACATACCATCACACCAGCAGCACATTGCTGTTGATACCAAATCAACGTGGAGCGGTCGATTTCAGCAAACATGGGAGCAAACATCATCTTCCTCTCCATGTTGCATTTGCTTTTTGACGAGAAGTCAGCTGTGTACTGCATGAGTTTGTCTCGGGATCTCTTAATATCAAAGTAAATCGGGCCAGGTTGAACTCACGGAGGATGCGTGATGAAGACCATCCCGCATCTACTTTCTCCAATATCTCCCACTTCTTCTCCAGAGTCAGGACCACTCTCTTCCTCTTCTCAGGCGGCGAGGCCATCATCACACACATGAAGGAGAGGCACGAGAGCAGCAGACTGCAGCAGGTAAAGCACCACCACAAAAGCGAGCACGTGGGCAGCCATGACGACAAGCATTCACTCACGACAAGAGATGGGCGGAAAGTGGGGAGGATGCAGGGGCGCTCTAGCAGACATCAAAGGAATGAAGCACCACAACAAAGCTGTCCCCTGCCGTGCTCACCAAGTTCAAATTACGGGCAGGATTTTTTTTTTTTTTTTTTTGCGGTTTTCAGACCATTTTGGGAAAATTAGATCCTGGGATGATTATGTCCGGTAAGTGGGGATGTCCGGAAAGTGGGTGTCTGGAAGGTAGAGGGATTACTGTACTACTCAGTGGAGGGAACGAAGCTAGCTGCACAGCCGATCACCAACTCGGTGGGGAGATACAGGAAATCATTGAACTGCTGGAGACTGCTCTCAACGCTGGGCACGACAAGACCTTCTCCCAGTGGCATCTAAAGCTGACTGACTCATGTAAGCAAGCTGGGCACGACGTACGAGAGATGAGCGCGGCCCATCGCAACGGTCAGAGGAGCAATGCGTGGGAACGACAATTACACCAAAACTTTTGCTCAGTGAAATGCACTGTCTATATAGAAAGACAGTTATGAAAACAATGACAAGGGTTATGAAATCTCATTACGATCTGAGTGCAAAAGTGAGGCAGTCAACAGACTGAGCGAAAGATTACACATTTCAAACTTTTTCAGGTGTTCCCTATACAATGCTAACACAATGTCACGAATTAATTCGTGACATTATGCCACATCAGAATCAAATTTTTTCTGAAAACTTTAACAATATATATATACATAAACATCCTAACTTAGTCACACCAGATTCACACTGTGGTGTGTGTACTATCCTGCTACAGGAGAAAATCATTCTCTCCAATGACCATAAAAACCTCGTATCTATGTTAATAGAAGTAAGCTTGAGGAAAAAACTCCGTGATGACGGTGAAATATCCAGTACTCAAGTTAAACTGAGCAAAAGTTCACTACATTTACATTAACAACTAATTGTTATGTATGTAATACACAGTGTAAGTGTGACTGTTGTAGTGTAACTGTACCTACGTGCAAAATGGTATAATACAAATTAATAATAAATGGAGACGACGAGGCAAAAGAGAAGAGGCGGCAGCATGCGGCAGAGATGATCAGCTGATCTGCACGGGAAAACTGCTATGCCTGCCAACTGTACCTGCGAAATCAACCAAGGTGGAGCATCAAAAGTGTCAATGTGATAAACAATTTGTATTAACTTTACATTTTCTCTCTCTGCCTAGTAGCCAGTACATATGCTACAAAAGGTAAACCATTATTTTCTCATTGGATACATTATTAACCAGGAAATATAGTCCTTGGATTGCTCAAATCTCTCAGAACCTTTGTAATATACTGGTTAAACCTACATTATTAACCAGGAAACGAGCTAGTCCTTGGATTCCATAAATCTCTCAGAACATCCAATTTACTGGTTAAACCTAACTTTATGCTTATGATTAATATCTGCAAGCTGAGAATCCCTACACAAATTTGGGCAGGTCACATTTTAACGCCCACTGTGGGTGTGAATTCTCATGTGGATAATGTGTAGCCTATTCTCCATGAATCCTCAGAAGGGCCCACAGCTCGAGACACACCACTTGGTAATTCAGGCACAGCCTCGGATTGCCTCTGTGGGGGTCTCAAACTTCCCCCTTAACCTACGGTACATATGTATGTACAGGCCCAGGACATAATGTGTCCTGTGGGACCAACGGGCAAGATGTCACGTCTACACCCACATTACCACTGCCCTCTCTCTCAATTGACTCAGAGATTATTGGTGTGGTTTCAAACGGCGCAGGAAGGACGTGTCCCTGATTGGTGGTACATTGACACACGTTGCAGGAACGCACAAACCTATCTATTTCCTGTCCCATTCCCGGCCAGAAAAAGTCAGCACAGATATGGCCGTGGGTTTTCTTTTTGCCCATGTGACCTCCTAATGCTGAATAATGACCCCATTCTAACACTGCTTGGCGATATTTAGCGGGAACGACAAACTGCAGTTGCATCTCGCCCTGGGGTGTTTGTGACTCATGGTACAGGTGTCCTCGCTTATGAAGGGACCTGGCTTTACCTCCCTATAAATACCTAATCACATTACCTTCCAGCTTCTTATGCACTGAGGCAACTTTCGGGTCAGACTGTTGTTCTTGGACAACATCTTGACTATGAATCAGATCTTGTGGCGTGGCGATGGTCAATGGGGTGACATGGTTCAGAGCCTTGGCCATGGCTCGTGTTACTGCAACAGCCGAAGTCTGAGTAGCAATGTCTACGGAGCAACTATTTTTGACACCTGGTATGTTACCTATGATAAGGTCAAACAAAGGTTCTGGCGTGACAACCGCAGCTGTCAAGGCAGTGCAAAAAGGAGATGCCACCTGGATACGTGCCTCAGGGAACAATCTCACTGATCCATCAATAAGTCTAACTTGGATCTGCCTATCTGTGAACTCCTCGGGCTGAACTGGACTCTGCATGACAGAGCAGCCTGAGGAACCATTGTTTCTCAGAACATTTACGGAAACACCTACCACAAACCCTGGCTGAACAATAAAAGCAGTGTTGCTGGTGGAAGGGTATGAGGAGGTAGCAGCCAGTCATTGATGAGACTGTGGAAGAAAAGATGAGCTGGAGCATTAAGCACCTGAGGAGGAGGGCTCACTGTCTAAGGGGGACTATTGAATTGTGGAGAAGTACCTGTACTGGTGGGGAGAGCACCGCTGTACTGCTGTTGGGGTATTAATGCGGCATTTGCCCCCTGACTATGAAACACTAAAGTTGATTGTCCTGACAGAGGGTTACGTGGTTTGTCCTTGTTCTGCTGCTGCTTGGGATACTGCTGCTGGTTGGGGTACTGCTTGTGCTTCTTCCAATCAAGTTTCTGTGTAATCTGCCCATGGTCCTTTTTCTGTGGTTTGTTTGGACGGTGGCCATTATTCTGAGAACGGCCTTGATCCTGGGGTTCAGTCTGAGATGGTTTCCCAGACTTGGCAGTGTCTTTCCTGTTCCAGGTCTGTTGCTTTTGAGTTTGGTACCCATATGCAGTGAAGAATGCATCAGCCTTTTCCACCATTTGGCTGGCATCCCTTACCTGACAGATCTTAAACTGAGCCATAAGCTCAGGAGGCCACGACTTTTCTAGCTGTGTGTGCAGCATGAGGTCAATTATCCACTCTTGCATGTGAGGGGTCTCATCATTCTCCATCCACTCATCTACGTAAGCAGTGAGACGGTCGAGAACTGAACAGCAGTCTCCTTTTCTTGGAGATGCGCTCTCATGAACTGACTCCTGGCATCATCAACTGTGAGACCGTACGCTTTGATGAGAGTGGCCTTCATCACCTCATACGTGAGATTGTCTCCACGAATTCTGTGGCGAATATCGAGGACAGGGCCCTCAAACAAGTTAAGAAACTGAAGCCGCTTAGCTGCCTCATCCAGGTGGTACAGTTGCACCATGTCCTCGAAACGAGCTATGAAAGGCTCGATTCGCTTGCTGTCCTCGTATGAGGGAAGCTTGAGGCGCAGGGTTGCCAGAACATGTGCCGGGAGAGCACTCGTGGAGCTTGGGTTGGCTGCACCAGATGTGCCTGAAGCCAAGGAGTCTCGCTTGAGCTTCAGCACCTCAAGCTCGTGCTTCTCACATGCCTCACGCTCGGCCTGCTAGTATTCGCGCTGTTCTCACTCATATTCACAATCACTCTCACGTCCCTCGCGCTGTTCTTGCTTGTGTTCACGTTGAATTTTCCGCTCTTCACGGGCATCATTCTCACGTTGCTGTTCATAATTGTACCGTGAGAGCACATAATCTTTAGTTTCCTGAGGATTGGTAAGCCCCATATCTTTGGTTTCCTGTATAAATAAACTAGTAGCCATGATGCTAACTCATCTAAGACTGGGTGAACAAAAGACTGAGTACTGACTGCTGTTTTGCAAAGAAATTCTAATAATCAAAGTAAAGAATATAGGCACAGGCTGGTAGTGACCAGTTTTATCTAGTTAAACTGGTAGAGAAAGAAATAAAAAGAAATGCAACTCACTGGGACAACTCTTACATAAAATTAAAAAAGCAGAATCATTAACCACCAGTAAGATAGTGCCTATAGACTTTAATGATAACAAATGCCTAGCTAAGAGTGAGTGAGTATTATTTAATTAACAACTGTAAAGCTAGGAGTTAATATCCTGGAATGAGGTCGCCAGATGTCATGGGGGAAAGTGGAATTAACGAATAAAAAGCTATTATATCGTCGGTAGACACAAAGGAATCGACTTGTAAAATCTAAAATAAAGTTTTACTTTATGTGGCTCACTTCGCTGATTCTCTAAAGACCAGAATTTTATAAACTTTCTCAACAGTACACAGTTGAGACTATGTACTCACGAATGCTGTACCATTAGTACTGTTGGTCCCTGAGAAAGTGTCCTTACCCCCTGACGATCAATAACTATAATAATAATGGACACGTCCTTGCTGATGCTAACTCCTGGCTGGCACAACGGATTTAAAATTTAATGTGGAAGAACTGGCTTAAACACCAGTCGTTATTAATATAAGAAGTTTGTGCGAACTAGGAGTAGCACACTAAAGCAAGCTCAGTGTGGAGAAATCAAATATGATTCTGCATTTACATTAACCTCAAGAGAAGAACTGTAAATTTATTAATTACAAGAAAAAATTATGTTACAAGTATCTCAAAATGAATTCAAATATCAGAGGAAATACACTCACTCACTCACTCACATTCAAAAAGCTAATTAGTCATAAGCCTAGGAAAAAGAACGGAAATACTAGTCAGTGGAGGGAACGAAGCTAGCTGCACAGCCGATCACCAGCTCGGTGGGCAGATACTGGAAATCATTGAACTGCTGGAGACTCTGCTCTCAACCCTGGGCACGATGAGACCTTCTCCTGGTGGCGGTCCAAAGCTGACTGACTAATGTAAGCATGCTGGGCATGATGCACGAGAGATGAGCGTGGCCCAACTCAGTGGTCAGAGGAGCAATGCATGGGAACGACAATTACACAAAAACTTTTGCTCAGTGAAATGCACTGTCTGTATAGAAAGACAGTCACTTATGAAAACAATGACAAGGGTTATGAAAACTCATTATGATCTGAGTGCAAAAGCGAGGCAGTTAACGGACTGAGCAAAAGTTTACACATTTCAAACTTCTTCAGGCATTCCGTATATAATACTAACACAATGTCGCTAATTATTTCGTGACAATCCCTACCCTGACTGCTGGAGGGGAACGTCAAGAGTGAGAGGGGTGGAAATGAGTTACCTAAAAGGAGCATGTGGAGTGACATGGAGGGACAGGTTGACAAATGGAGAAGTTAAAGAACGTTTTGTGGTGGATGTGGATGTGACTGAGAAAATTAGCAGAAATACACTGAGCTGGTTTGGACATGTGGAGAGAATGGAGAATGAATAAATGACTAAGCGGGTGTACGTAGGTGAAGTGGAGGGAGGGAGAGGGAGGGGGAGACCGAGGATGAGGTGGAGGGATGGAGTTGAGAGGTATATGAGGGAGGGGCAAGTGGGTTGGTGGGAGGGCAGTCAAATGGTGGGTGACAGAGCGATTTGGAGGTGATATGTCTGTGGCCTCCCTTAGAGGGATTAGGGCATTGGTCAATATGTTTATAGTATATTGTGAGTTTAGGTGTAAACTCTTGACACACGAAATTTTAGCCGAAATGGATTATATTTACTGGTGCCGCATCTTACCCAGAGTTTGAGCCTAATAAGCAAAACTATTGCTATAATATTTTTTTATTTTTATTTTTAAAAAGGTGTTTGTTTTATTTCATTGGAGACTACATTCTTATAATACCCATATTATTTTCTTTTTTCAGAGATTTGCCTTTTGAGTTATTGTTTAGCATTTGAGTTATTATTTAGTATTTACTTACTATTACTGCCTAGGCAAACTCTTTCGTCTTTGTCTGTCAACTTCTACCTTTCCTTCTTGCTGGAAGTTTGCTCTCATTCAGCCAGTCCCAAAGAAGGGTGACCACTCCCAACCCTCCAACTATCGTCCAATTGCTTTAACGTCATGTATTTCAAAAGTTTTCGAGTCAATTCTAAATAGAAAAATTTTAAGGCATCTTTCCTATCACAACCTTCTTTCCGATCGTCAGTATGGGTTCCGTCAGGGACGCTCCACTGGCGATCTTCTCACCTACCTTTCAGACTCCTGATCATCCTCCTTTCGGGACTTTGGCGAAAGCTTTGCCATTGCACTTGACATCTCAAAGGCTTTCGATCGAGTCTGGCATAAATCTTTAATTTCCAAACTGCCCTCCTACGGTTTCTATCCTTCTATCTGTGCCTTCATCGCTAGCTTCCTTTCTGGTCGTTCTATAGCCGCTGTTGTAGACGGCCATCGTTCTTCTCCTAGATCTATCAACAGTGGTGTTCCTCAGGGCTCTGTCCTATCACCAACTCTCTTCCTTTTATTCATCAATGATCTTCTAAGCTGTACATCTAACCCTATCCACTCATACGCTGATGACTCCACCCTTCACCTTTCCATTAGGTTCCCATAACGCCCATCTCAACAGTTACTTCAACAAACAAGGGATGAGGCTATGGCACACCTAATGTCTGACTTGGCTCGTATCTCTGACTGGGGTAAAAATAATATGGTTGTCTTTAATGCATCTAAGACTCAGTTCTTACACCTATCAACCCGACAAAATCTTCCACAGGTATACCCACTAATGTTTAATAATATTCAGCTTAATCCTGCATCATCCTTGAACATGCTTGGGGTTTCATTTACTCAGGACTTATCTTGGAAAGAGCATATTACATCTCTTGTAAAATCTGCTTCCAAGAGATTGGGTGTGCTTAGCCGACTCCGCTCTTTCTTTACCCCTGCGCAATTGTTGACTCAATACAGGGGTTTTATCCGCCCCTGTGTGGAGTACAACTCTCATGTGTGGGGAGGCTCCCCAC
Organism: Coenobita brevimanus; assembly: GCF_032717465.1. Lineage (NCBI taxonomy): Eukaryota > Metazoa > Arthropoda > Malacostraca > Decapoda > Coenobitidae > Coenobita > Coenobita brevimanus. Next base: position 4,887,830 of record NC_136957.1, on the reverse strand, counting down.
ATACAGCTCTTCTCAATAGGGTGGAGTCAAAGGCTTTTCGTCTCATTAACTCTCCTCCTCTTACTGACTCCCTTCAACCTCTGTCTCTTCGCCGCACTGTTGCATCTTTATCTCTTTTCTATCGCTACTTTAATGGTCACTGCTCCTCTGAACTGTCTGCTTGCATTCCTCCACCTCTACGACGGGCGCGTAGCACCCGTCTGGCAGCAAACTCTCATCCTTTTTCTGTCCAACTCTCTAATGCAAGAGTTAACCGTTACTCCCAGTCTTTCATTTATGCAACAGGTCAGCTCTGGAACTGTCTCCCTCTGTCTGTATTTCCTGCTGCCTATGATCTCCAGTCTTTCAAACGCAGTGTGTCCAGGCATCTCAAAATGATCGGATCTTGAATTTGGCTCTATATTGTATTTTGTTTTTCTCTTGGAGGGAACTGTTACTGCGGGCTCATGGCCTTTGGTTCCTTCTTTCTCGCAAAAAAAAAAAAAAGTGAAATTGTCAATGCCAGTGATGAAAAGCAGGAGCAAAATCAGATTTGGCTTGTTGGCCAACCAAGTGTATGACTACTTGGAAGTAAGTTATCTTCTTGTGGAGAAGTGTTTGCATGACTTTTCTGCATGAAGCGAACAGACACGAACACTGAGGGATTCAGCATGAGTTCTGAGAAACTAGGGGAATTCTAGGAGACACCTTGCATTCCTTATCTGGGCCACCGAATCGTATCCCCAAAATCGAATCTCTTTATAAAGGTAGGCGAAAGTTGGAGAAGAGTAAGAGCCAGAATACAGAGAGAGAGAAACAACTTCTAAGAACAACTCTCTTTGATACTCCAGACACGAATGCCGTCGACCTCATCAAAATTCGTGAGGATAAGGAGTTTCTTGTGGCTCAGAGGGAGAAAGGGAGCCTAGGCTCTGTGCTGGGTTTTGATGTCAAGCTCAAACGGAAAAAACGAAGACAGAAAGAGAGAGAGAGAGAGAGAGAGAGAGAGAGGCAACAGATTGAACAGGAGAGGAGAGAGCATAAGGAATGTCATCAAGCAGTAAGAGAGGAAATGGTGAAACTGGAGGAAAGCCCAACTAGTGAAGACGAAACAGGTGATGATTATACAGATAGAATACAGAGAGAGAGAAGAGAAACAACTTATAAGAACAACTCTCTTTGATACTCCAGACACGAATGCCATCGACCTAATCAAAATTCGTGAGGATAAGGAGTTTCTTGTGGCTCAGAGGGAGAAAGGGAGCCTAGGCTCTGTGCTGGGTTTTGATGTCAAACTCAAACGGAAAAAACGAAGACAGAGAGAGAGAGGCAACAGATTGAACAGGAAAGGAGAGAGCGTAAGGAATGTCATCAAGCAGTAAGAGAGGAAATGGTGAAACTGGAGGAAAGCCCAACTAGTGAAGATGAAACAGGTGATGATTATACAGATATAGCAGGTCCTTCCTTTTCGGCTGCAGCTCCTCTGAAACACCAACGTGCATGAAAAACAGTTGTCACTTCTCCAGTTGCTTCTGTTTTAAATTGTACCAAGACTTCAGACGGTGCTAGAGTCCATCTGCTTTCTGCGACCATTGCTGCCTGTAAACAAGATCCAGCAATGAATACTATCAACAAGCAAAACATCCACCAAGATCGAATCAAGAGTCGGAGGGAATCTGCAGAATGGCTGAAGAAATTATTCCATCCAACTGTGCCACTTTTAATGCACTGGGATGGAAAACTAATTCCCGGTGTAACAGGAGCAAATGTCACTGAACGCCTTCCAATTCTCGTCTCAGGTGATTGAGTTCCATATCTTTTGAATGTACCCAGTCTGGAATCAGGTACAGCAAAGGCCATGGCCAATGTCATCATTGAAATCTTTAATGACCGTGGTATATCTGAATATGTGGTAAGAATGGCATTCGACACCACTGCCAGCAATACTGAATTGTGGGCAGGGGCGTGCACCCTTAATCCACTGCATCCCAACCGATTTTTCACCACTGACCCCTCCTCCCCCAATCCCGACCAATTTTGGAAAAAAAATTTTGGCTCAAACCTCCACTTTTGGTGAGAAAGCAATTCAGAGAGAAAATGCTCACCTGAGCCTAAAAGTGATCTAAACAGGTGACCCTCCACACACCTGGTACAGTGTTCTCTGGAGCTGCGCCATGGGTGTCGCTTTTTCTATGGTAGCGGTAACTATTGCAAACCACGCAGAATAGGTAGATATTTGTTCATTTGGTACGAATTTATATGTAGTAAAAGAATGTATTGTTTTTCACACAATAATATAGGCAATTTAAGTGTTGTTTCACTCACTGAACACATCAACATACCACCCCTTACTTGGCGATGTTACTACCTCATTACTTCTGCTTATTTTTAATCTTTGTCCTCCACATCGTCATCGATTGGGGAATCACTCTTGCCTTGAATTTCATACCATGGCATGACATGTCTTTACCAGCCAGGTCACTGGTAACAGGTGAGTTGCCGAGACAATGGCTTGCAGAGGGGGGGCTCATGCTGGGTAAGGCAGTGTCGCCGCATGGGGGCAGGTAGGGGAAGGTCTCCCGCGTATGCCTACCAAAAATCATGTGCAAAACTTGAAAAAAGTGCAAATGACGGACCTTGCAGTTGCAAAACGTATGGGTACATTCTCGGGACTGAACTTGACAAAACATTGCAACGTATCCATAAGTTAGCAGGACGCGGCGGGTTAGTCAACAACAGTTGCACAAGGGTCTCCTCAACCTAGCTTATCAACTCCACATTTTTGAGATCCTTGTTCAAAAGGCCTTCACCATTTGCCTTGGATCATCTTCTGGTCCCGACATTCATATATACAAGCAGTTCAAAGCCAAGCAGAATACTATTGACACAATGCTCTTTCAGACCTTGAATGACAATGACTAAATACCAGTGATTTATAGTGAGCAAGGTGATGAGCTCATAGCATTTTACACGAAACAGTTGCTAGAAAACCAACCTTGAGGTGATCACTGAGAACTACAAGACCTGTCCATTGTTGTCTAGGGTGGTGTTCTTCCCTGTGGAACACAGTTTCAGCACCCTGGTGCTTGCCACCATGTCATATGGATGGCTAAAGTTATATACAGCATCAAAGTCTATCTTTTCCATCATCAAACATGCATCACACTGGAGCAAGGCCGAGGGCTGAAGCAGTTTGTTGTGTTCATCATGGAGCAATACCTGAAATCATGGTTCATGGGAACAAAAGCAGCTCCAGCTCCAGCAAACGATCTGAAGCTTCTTCAGGAATTTTCACTTTATCTTCATAAAGACATCTCTCAAGTCTGTTTGACAAGCATTTGGTCATCACTTTTGATATTTGTCAGATCCAACAGTTGACCCTAAAGAAAAACAAAAAATGGTGGGTCTTAATATAGAAGGAAGCAAAGATCAACTAAAGAGGCAACAGCTGAAACTGAGGAGACAGCACTGAATCAGAAAACAATTTCATGTTGTGTGATCAGTAACACCAAGAAGATCTTCATGCTGCTTGGCCTTCCTCACTCATTCCTAGAATTCGATCCATCCACATGTGAAAGTGGCGAGGATTACAAGGAAGCTGAGCACATCATCCAGGGGCTATTGGTAACAAATGACCTTGCTGAAAGAGGGGTAGCACTGATTCAAGAGTTTAATCCATTGTTGACCATGAACGATGATCAACGGCAATTTCTTCTCCAGGTCGTTGAGCAACACAGGCAAGTGTACCCAGATGTGAAGAATGCTACAGCTGGCAGCAATTACAAGCCATAAAACTAGGCAACAGTGTATGGGAGGTGGGTTCCCATGGTAACCCCCACACTGAAAGGCTAGTGTTCTGCAATGAAGGGGACCTAGGTAACCCACTGGGATATTAACCCTTTCGCTCACCCTAAGTTTCTCATAAGTTTTGGAGCCATGCACAGAACCAAAACCCCACTTAGGCTGCCTCCGCTGATGTGGAAAGGAAAAAAAATTAAGGCCAATTTTACCCTTGGAAACTGCTTATATTGTTGTAAATCGTAGCCCATCATCTTTGCTGATGTTTATACTACAAGAAAAGCAAAAAAAAAAAAAAAAAAAAATGAACACTGTACAGAAATGAAGTGAGAATAAACCTTATTTAGGTGAAAACTAGCTTCCAACAACTTCCCAACATCACTGCACAAAATTTTTCCTGGGACACATAGTTGAAAATTACATACTTATATGCAAAATTTCACGAGGTCTCCAATGAGCCCTGTGGCGATGTAATATGCCCAATAGTTTTTGAGTAAATTGAGAAAAAAAAACTAAGAAGTCACCTGAAAAGGTTTGATTTTATCATTTCGTATGTTATTGGTGACACTGTAGCAAACATATATGTAAATTATTTCCAGTATTGTAGCCCAAAGGTTAAGGAAGCCCATGATATAATTTACAGTGTTATAACCCTTATTGTTTTTGAGAAACTGAATTTTGAAAAGTTACAATGGGTTGCATGTGGTAACGGTACTTTTGTTTCGGCCAGTAGGCTATGTTCGTGTTTCGGAACTTTTCCCAAAATAATTATTTGCACACATAGGTTGTTTTGCTTTACAAACGTATGCATAAGAAATCATCAGCTTGAGCATGCTTTCTTTGGATTTATGATGTGACCTATACTTTATGAGTAAAATGCCTGAGAGAATAATGATGAAATGCATCACATAATTATTCTCTGTGAGAATATATAGTAAACAAACACATTTTATACCTTACACTACATAGTATAAAAAGTATATATGAATGAAGTAGGTATGCAGTTTTACAAAATTTTGAATGTCTTAACCCACCCCGTCCCGACCGATTTTCCACCAGACTCCCCCCAGGCCCGACCAATTTTGGAAAAAAAATTTTTTGGCTCAAACCTCCGCTTTTGGTGAGAAACATCGAAAATTCATAGAGAAATCGCTCACCTGAGGTTTAAAATACTCTATATAGGTAGCAGTACTCCTTACCTTACTGGGTTTACTATCAGGCTGGCTCCAAAGAAAATGAGTTCTATGGGAGGGTAACTATTCCACATCACTCATAAATGGTACAAATTTATATGTAGTACAAGAGTATATTGGTTTCCACACGGTAAAATAGACAATATAAGCATTGTATCACTCACCAAACACATCAACATACCTGACCATTTTTGGCGACATTACCTGATCATCATTTCTGACTGTTTCTTCCTCTAATGCTACGTAACTTTATCCTCCACATTGTCATCGATTGGGGAATCACTTTCGGCCTGAATTTCGTACCGTGGCACATGTCTTTACTGGCCAGGTCACTGGTAACAGGTGAATTGCCGAGACAATGGCATGTAAGGGGGGGAGGTCATGCGGGGCAAGGCATTCTCCCTGCCTTGCGTCTTGTAGAGGAAGGTGTCCCGTGTATACATACCAAAAATCACACGTGAAAATTGAAAATTGTGCAAATTAGGGACCTTGTAATTGATGCATGTTTATATACGTCAACAGGACTGACAGTGACAAATGTGTGGACATATATATACGTCAACAGGATGCGGTGTGTTAATGAAATGATAAGATCAGTGTAATTATAGAAATATTGTATATCACTTAACAACAATTTATGCTGCAAGTAGAGAATTTATTAATTGTCATGTTACCATAGACTTTGTCTAAATGTTGGATCTTCACTTAACCCTTTAACCCCGGGCATTGTTTTGACCCGACTGGCCCCCCCCCGGGGGTTCCAGCCAAAATGTAAACAAACTTTAAACCTTTATAACTCTACACAGAATAAATCTAAGGTACCATTAGAAAGTACTAACCTTCGGCTTTGCAATGATGTAGCTTTCATGATTTCGTTGACTATCACTGGCTGGTTAGTGCCATTAGAAGTGAGCGATCTAAAATCACTATTTTTCACTCACACACCATTACCAAATGCCAACCTCATTCTGATAATAATACTATAAACATATATGAACACTGCACATACGATAAACACCCACTCTGTGTTCACTGAGGCAGGTAAAAGGCACTGTAATTGCCCGCACTTCACTGCCACATCAGCGCTGTTGTCACTCACAAAGCTGGACAGATACTGATGCGTATTTGGTCAGGGGTGGGGTGGGGGGCCCGGGGGGTGGGAGGTGGGGGTTCGGGGGGTGGGAGGAGGGAGGTGGGGGTCGGCTGGAGTGAAAGACCTTAATAGCTACTCTCCCTTGAAACAATTGGAGCGCGGAAAAAATGCTCGGTATTCAAAATATTCACAAACATTCCAGAATGACACCCGCGGTTTGGTCCAGTTTTTGCAATGTCATTCTGGTATGACACCCACGGTTAAGGGGTTAATGGGCTAGCTCTAACTTTAATCTTAATTCTATTTTGTTTCTCAAGTTTGTATTATCCTATACGAGAAACTACTCCCTTTTCCACGGCTGTCATATTCCTGTTCGTTCAGCAGTCATCTTCACCTCCTCCAACTAATTCCTTTCCTTCTACCTTGTAATGACACTACTCATCTTGCATTCTTGTACTCTAAAATCTTTCCTTCGTCTTACGACCATATGTCTCATATGATCTCATACATTCATGTCGGCAGTTCAAACCTTCGTCCTTGTCCTGTGTTTTCCTTTAACCCCTAAACTGAGGGGTTGTTTTGGCTTGACCTGCGTGTTCCACGGGGATATCCGCGCTCCAACAGACTCTCTAAAAATATTTGCCAAAAATCAGTTATTAGTCCTAAAATATAAAAATTACATATGCATATGGCACATACCTTCAGCTTTCTCCTGGGATGTTTGTTGAGCCTTCGTCGAGTACCGTAGGACTTGTGGAGACCTCTGAGGTTGGGTAACGAAGTCTCCACTTTACACTTCCTGACAACCCGTAATATGATTACCACAGCCTGATATTATCACTAGAAACACTATTCTTTGATTTTCAAATAGTTTGGAATCCATCCTCCAAAAAAAAACAGTGAAAGCAATTAAAATTACGAGCGAATATGACCTTCCCACTTGTGCTCGTTCGCCGCAGGTATTCTGTCATTTATTATTCTTAAAAACACTCACACATTATATTCCTATTATTATATAACACTTATGTATATCTTCAGTCTTTATCCATAAGTTTCGCTGGTATTCTGTCATTTATTATTCATAAAAACACTCGCACTTTATATTCCTATTACTATATAACACTTATATATATCTTCAGTCTTTATACATAAGTTTCCTTCAGTAATAGTAGTTTATGGTCACTGTAGGCATTCAATTTCTCTTTCAGTAAAATACGCAGAGAGCCACAGTTTCACATTCACTGTCATAACTTCAAGTATTTGTACTCATATTCTTACGTTACTAATTATTTACATTTCTATTTACATTTTCTATTGTATTTTCAATATTTACACTTCTATTTTAGTTACACTATGTGATGCACTGTCACTTGCAGTAACTTATAAAACTATATTACACTGTTCCATCATATTTACATCCATTGCTTTCACTTGCTATTTACACATTATATACACATTATTTACACATTATTTACATTTTCCACTTGCACTTTTAGAACTGCTTCAGGCTGTGGTAATCAAAGAAGCAGGTAACGCATAGGGGAACCTGGCACTCAGTGCACTGCCAAGAGGTGCGTTTGTGCTCAGGTGTGTGTCGGGTGGTATGTGCACACACCTGGCACCTGCAGATCGCAGCCTTCCTCTTGGTTGTGGCAGGCATTTGCACCAGTCTGTGCCGATCCATGTACGCCCTCTGCTCAAGTCTGTTGGGAAGTCTTACTGCATGGCGCCTTGGAATTGCTGCTGTCACCCTACCATATCTCTCAAGCAGCTGCTGAACACAAGTCCTGGCGAACAACCTCAGGGAGAAGGACTTGGGTGGCTTTACCTTCATCTTGTACAGGATGAAAGTGTTCAGCATCGTCATGTCTATGAGATGCAGAAAAACTTTCCTGTACCACCTAGTGTTCTTCCTGAGGCAGTCGATCTCTCCAATCATCATGTCGGACTTGTCCACCAGCCGCATGTTGATATTATAGTCTATGACAGCATCAGGTTTCCTCACAGGTTCGCCTGTCCTACGGTCAACCTTCCCACTGTCTTTCATTTCCCTCTTGTGTACGGTGGTGAGCATGTGCACGACCATATTGTCATGCCACCGTAGTGCCAGCATCTTCTCAGACTTGTGTAGGTGCACGTTTCCTCGTTGCGAGTTTCCTGCCTCTGGGAATTTGGGGATGGGGGCACGATTGCTCTTCACAGTGCCACAGGAGCCGATGCCATGCTCTGAAAGATATTTAGCAAGTTTTGGTGCTGTATAATAATTGTCAGTATACAGCACATGATTCCCACCAAAATACCTTTCAAAGCAGCACTTTCACTACACAGCCTGAGAAGCCAAGGGGGTGTGTTTTGTCCAGATCAACAGTGCTGGGTGAATAGATGATGAAGTCGCACAGTACAAAGAACTTGATTCCAAAACGATGGCATTTGCTTGGAATGTACTGTACAAACCTAAGACATCCTCTGAACAAAACCAAGGATTCGTCTATGACAACCTTCTAAAAGGGGTGCAAGAATGACATAAACTCATCCTTCATTCTGCTCAGAATCTCCTTGATCTTCCAGAGTGGGTCGGTTTGGGAAGGTATATCGTTGTTGGCTAAGTGCAGGTTTTCCATGTTGTTCCGGAAACGATCTCTGGCCATGTACTTATTGAAGGTGGGTGAGGGTAGTAAGGGGTCCATGGACCAGTATTCTTCCAACTCATGCTTCTTTGAGTGTGGCATGAGAAGCATGAGGGTGAAGAACACATACAGCTCCTGCACTCCAAGCACGGTTCACTGTTGCATCTTTGCTGCACCTGCACCACTTGCAACACGTTGTGATTCGTATCTGTTTTCTCATCACATACGTGCTGCATGACTTCGTCATCGAGGAAGGCCAAAAAGAAGTCCACACACTCAGCATCCTCCTCAAGAGTGAAGGCAGGCTGTATCCCAGAGGAACTCTCGTCAAAATTAAGATGTTCAGGGACAAAATCGGAACCTTCCGTCCACACGAAGGTGTCCAGGATTCCCTGTCATGGCAGTGTAGGGTGGGTGAGGGTGGAGGGTGGCTGTGAGGCAGACTGGGCTGTTTCAAGGTCACTCTCACTGACCCTAGGTTGCTGTGTAGCACTAGCAGCCCTTACTGTACTTGCTACTCTACTTTTACGACGAGTTAGGGATTTACCTCTTCCCCTATGGCCTGCCTTCACTGTAGATGCTGGTGGAGACTCCGACGACGAAGACTCAGGAGAAAATTCCACTGAAGATGAGGAAGAAATTAGTGAAGTGGGGCTGGTGGAGCAGGGAGGTGATTCACCTCGGGACTCATGGCGGGCTGGGTCACACGGAGCCATTGTTCCAGGGCTAACCCGCCGCCTCTTCACTCCCTTCCCAAATTCCTTCCCTTGCTGCAATAAGGGCTCATTTCCCTTGCAGCTAGGTATAACTTGGGACACTGAAGCACTCGTACTAGGAGTTTCTGTAACGATTTCCTCCCCAGGCTCATCATACGATTCATCCGAAGGATCAAAGTCACTCATTTTCGTTTGCGTTTTCGTTTTTAAAGGCTCCAACATGCTTGCATGTGTCGGCCTTGGTCACCTAATGGCGGCTCTCCACGCTACACGATCCATTGCAGCCTCCCTGTTCAGTCCCTTAACCCTAAGGTCACACTTAATGACCTCGTCCCATGTCTTTCTCGGTCTTCCCCTCAAAACCCCACCCCCAATATTAACACTTCTCACCTTCCTCACCCAGTTATCATCCCCCATCCTCTCCACATGTCCAAACCACCTTAATCTACCTCTCCTCATCACAACACCAATACACTCCAGTCCCATCCTACCTCTCAACTCTTCCATTGTAAACCCAGCCCCTCCAGGCCTTGGACGCAGGGACGCACTGCACATCCACCTAATCATTGTCATTTCTGTACGTCTGAGCCGGCGAATGTCTTCCTCCTTCACTGCCCAGGTCTCACTGCCATACAGCATTACACTCCTAACACATGCTGCATACAAAGACCCCTTATCACGTAGGGAGAGCCCTCTCAATGTCAGGAGAGGCAAGAGCTCCCTGAACCTCTTCCAACCACTTCTCACCCTAGCCACAGAGCTAGCTCCAGCCCCACCTCCAGCACACAACATGTCTCCCAAATAACAAAACTCTTCCACACACTCAAGAGATTCACCAGCAAGTTCAATCCTTTCACGTCTGACGATCTCCACCTGCTCACCACGCCATATACACATAAAATCAGCATTATCTCGCAGTCTACCTCTGATACCACTACATCTCTTATGCACCCATTTATCACACACACCGCACAAGATGGAATTACTTCCCACGCCCTTGTGGCAAACTGCACATGGCCACTCTCCCTCGTCTTTGACAGTACTGCCACCAACCCTAGATATCATCACTTTTGTTTTATCTGCATTTACCGGGTACCCTTAAACCCTTTTGCCCCATACCATCTCTCCACTTCCTAAACCTTTCCTCCGCCTCCCTTTCATTCTCTGCAATCAACACCAAATCATCAGCATACAACAACTCCCACGGGAGTCCGTTTCTAAAGTCACGTGAAAGGGCTTCAAGTACCATGATAAACAACATGGGACTCAAGACTGACCCCTGATGCACACCAACATTCACGGAAAACTCATCACTCAAATCTCCATTCACTCTTACCTGGGTGTGAGCACCCACATACATGGCCATAACCACCCTAACCAGCCACTCCTCCAAGCCAAGCTTTCTCATTGCCCACTTCACCACCTCTCTAGGGACTCTGTCAAAGGCCTTTTCCAAATCAACAAAAACAAAATAAAGATCCCTTCTCCTACCAATATATTTTTCCTGAAGCTGTCGAACAATGAATATGGCATCAGTGGTCCCCCTACCTGGCATAAACCCAAACTGCATCTCATCAATATTCACTCTTTCTCTAATCATACCTTCTAAAACTCTCTCCATTACCTTTATTATCTGATCTAAAAGCTTTATACCTCTATAATTTCCTCTTTCCAGGGCATCACCCTTCCCTTTATACACATTTACAATTACACTCTTCAGCCAATCATCTGGGACAACACACTCATAAATAATCCTATTTATCAGGTGAGTGACTAAACTCACCCCTATATCGCCTGAGGCCTTCAACATTTCGGCAGTCAACCCAGACACACCTGCTGCCTTCCCCACCCTCATCCTGCCTATTGCCTCACTCACAGTAGCAGTATCAATCAAAGGCCAAGGGCCAGACACTGGATCTGCTGGCTCCAAACCTTCCTTGTCCCAGTCAAACTCCTCATTCAACAACCGGTTATAATGCTCTCTCCATGCATCTTTAATATCCTCACTGTTCACCACTACCCTTCCTTCATCATTCTTCACACACTGCTCACCTATGATATCCCAATTATCACTCTTCACCTGACCTGCCACCCTAAATATATTTTTCCTTTCCCCATGATTTAGGTTATCAAGTAATTGTCTCTGTGACTCAGACTTTGCCCTGTATACCTCTCTTCTAGCTCTACGCTTGGCAGCCAAATATTCCTCTTTGCTACCACCCTTCTTCCATTCCCGGAAAAGCCTTTTCTCCTTAATTGCAGCTTCTACACCCTCATCCCACCACCAAGTTACTTTATGTCTTGATGGTCCTCTTGTCCAGCCGCATGTTATATCAGTAACTCTCAAGAAATTGTTCTTGAGGGCTCTGTACTGTTCATTAACGCCTCTGTCTACAGCTCCCTGTTCAGCCACCACTCTCCTCAACTCGCTATCATTATCATAGATAATTCTGGCAGTTCAAGTTCCACTGCTGCAATGGGCGCAGAAGCAGCGGAAATGGCGGGGCACGAGTGCGACATGGTTTCACCTCAGAGGACGACAAGGAACTGATTGCCGTGGCGTATATGGGCAGGCAAGGGTTGACAAGGTCAATAGGGTGACAGCTGCTAATTTACATGCTATGAAATGATTGGTAGGAAATCTCGACAATACATAAAAAAATAGGTAGTTCCAGGTGAATGTAAATATCACTTAGGCTTCCCCCTTTCTTTCATATATATATTTTTATTACGAGAATAGATTATACAGCATATTTCAAGGGGAAATTACCAGGGGAAATTAGCGAACGAGTGCACATGAGGTGTTGTCAGGTGATAATGAGCCAATTCCAGATGTATGGCTCTATCACCTTATTTCTTTTTTGTATATATTATTTTGTATAAGAAAAGGGCATAGGACTTATTTCAATGGATGAAATCAGTGGAAAATTCCGGGGAAGATTTGCTTACCGGGCTGGCGAGAGAAGAGGGTAACGGAGGGGAGGTAGGAAGGGGAGTCCAGAACGGGGAAAAATTGCTAAATTGTCAACAATGGATGGGAGTACAGATGAGATTTGGAGTGCTAACTAGTGTTGGACATTGGCAGTACTGATAGATGATACAAGCCACCACTTGTAAGCCTGGGAGAATTCAAAATAACACAGAATCACAAAAATGACGCCCCGTGGTATGATCCATTGCACCCGAGCATCATGAAAGTGATGCTCAGCGGTTAAGGGGTTAATCCATTAGCTCCCAGTGTTCTGGTGCAAGGGATTTTGCCGAATGGGCACTAGGCCTACTGCCCTCCACCTGTCGGCTCATAGTTGTGAAACTCATAGGTCCCTACCCTGGAGTTCCCTTCTTTATTAGCTTTTGAAAATGTAAAGTTTCGTCCTCAGTTGAGGACACCGGGCAGAAATGAGTTAATATCTTGCCCATCATAGCTGTTCCTTGTAAAAATACTATAGTCAAGATATCTCAATTCTTTCATCGATTTTTTTTTTCAGCCCTCATTTTATACGTATATCCTCCTATTACATTCACTCTGCTAGGATTTTTATTCATGGTGACTTTTTTTTTTTGTACTTTGATGTTTTAAACGTATGGAAAAATTACTCCGTGAAATTTGGTTACAACAGGAAACAACAAAAACAGTAAAATTTGTTAGATGTGAAAACAGTGAAAGTTGTTCAATGTGAAAGTGACAGGAACCTGCAACCCGGGACAGAAGATGGAAAAAAAAAAAAAAAGAGTGATATAACAATAAAAGGAACAAACCACAGCACACTCCACCCTTATTATACAGTGCTGATTTGTGTGAAGACGTGTGGACACCCAACTAATTGCGTGAACAGTGTTTCATCATTGTGAGACTATTCTCTCGCGATGCTATTGTGATTCCTGTATTGACAGCTGTTATGAAATTTTATTATTCTTCACTATAACATACATCAGTACGATATCATTCTCATACATATGTACGTTAAGTTACATATTTTTCCAGTTAACCAGTATACTCTTATTGTTAACATATTATCATATAATTTTCTTATCATTCACTTGAAATATCGATGTTGTTTCTGTATATGTGCATTTAGTTGGGTAGATATTTTCCTTGTTAACCAGTATACTTCTGTTATTAGTGTGATTTATTATCATACGATATTCCTGTCATTCACTTGTATTATCAATGTCGTTTCTGTGTATGTACATAAATTAAGCAGATATTTTTCCTTTACCAAGTATGGTAGAGTGTTAATTATGAGAGTTTGAGAGGGGACAGAGGGAGTGATTGGTGATGAGCAGTGTGGCTTTAGGAGACGGAGAGGATACGTGGATCAGGTATTTGCTGTGAGACAAGTGTGTGAAAACTATTTAGTCAAAAGGCAAGGATGTGTTTTGGGCATTCATGGATTTAGAGAAAGCGTATGATAGAAATGATAGGGAGGCTTTGTGTACTGTTTTAAGATTGTATGGACTTGATGGTAGGTTACTAAAATGGGTGAAGAGTTTTTATGTAAATAGTAGAGTGTGTGTGAGAGTGGGAAATGCTGTGAGTGATTGGTTTCCTGTGAGAGTGGGGCTGCGACAGGGATGTGTGATGTCGCCTTGGTTGTTTAATATTTATATGGATGGTGTTGTAAGGGAGGTGAATGCAAGAGTTTTAGGTGGAGGTCTGAATCTGGTGAATGTTGATGGTGAAGAGTGGAATCTGAACCAGCTGCTGTTTGCAGATGATACTGCACTGGTGGCTGATTCAGAGAAGAGATTGAGACAGTTGGTAGAGGAGTTTGGAAGGGCTTGTGAAAGGAGGAAATTGAAAGTAAATGAGAATAAGAGTAAAGTGATGAAGTATACGAGGTTGGTAGATGGTAGGGGGATGAAAATAGTTTTGAATGGTGAGTTGCTTGAGGAGGTAGAGTGTTTTAAATATTTAGGGTCACATGTTTGCTGTGGATGGAAGAATAGATGAAGATGTGAAGTTTAGAATGAATGAAGTAGGAAAGGTGCTGGGAGGAATGAAAAAGGTGTTTAGATGTCGTTTGCTTAGAATGGATGTAAAGAGAAGGTTGTATGAGGGTGTTGTGGTACCGACTCCGTTTTATGGGGCTGAAACATCGAATATGGGTATAGCAGAGAGGAAAAGTTTGAATGTAATGGAGATGAGGTGTCTGAGGAGTTTGTGTGGAGTGACGCATATGGATCGAGTGCGAAATGATGAAGTGAGAAGAACTGGAGTTGTTCGGGAGATGGCTGATAGAGTTCAGCAGAGGGTGTTGCGATAGTTTGGACATATGGAGAGAACTGATAATGAGCGATTGGTGAAAAAGAATACTAGATCTGATGTGAGAGGTGTAAGGCTGAGAGGGAGACCACGAATAGGATGGATGGATAGTGTGAAGAGAGAGCTGGGTGCGAGAGGGATGTCTGTTGAGCAAGGAAGTGTGGCTGTGCATGACAGAAATAAATGGAGAGAAACTGTGAATGAATAAATGATGACGCAGCCCTGATGGGATATTCTCCCGCATTTTGTCTGATCAGCTAGTCAGGTCAAGTGCGGGTTAATGGGATGGGTCTATTATGATGTGGCAGGGGTAAACCAATTCTGCTGTCGGGCCCTGCTGCGGATATCAGTGATTGCACTGGACAGTTGACCCTTGTGCAGTGTGGTGTGGTGAGGATCTGTCCCTTCTCCACTTTGGGGCTAAGATGCGAATGAATATGTTTGAATGGATGAGTAAATGGGGAGCGTGTCGTCCTGTCTCGGCTACCTCCCTTTCCTTGGGAGAAACAACCTAGGTATATAGATAGACAGATACACCAAGTATACTCTTATTTTTAACATAATTTATTAATTTTTTTTCTCATCATTCACTTATATCAATATCATTTTACAACTTAAAATTATCTTCTATTAATCTCCATACTATTAAAAAATTATTAGGGGATACTGTCTTCATCAGTCAGGTGGAGAGAAACATTAGAGTAAGCAACCAGATGTATTGCACTGACTCATCTGCGAGTCAGGACTGGGATCAGCAGAACCTTCCATAAACAGCCTAGGGGATACGCTGAGCAACCACACAAAGGAAATTCTTTACCTTTGCCCAGAAAGATGGTGCTAGAGGTCAAAAAGCAACTTTTCACCACCTAATCAGTTCATCATCCCTTCATAGTGTACCGTCAACAAAAGTTTGGTCGATATCCGTCTTGAGGTTCAGGAGATATTGTACCCACATTCATATGCCCTTGGGCCTTGAACTTTGATCCTTTGACTGTGCTAACCTTATCAGTTCATTGTCCTATCATACTGTATCACTGCAAAAAGTTTGGTTGAAACCCATAGAGGGGTTCAGGAGATATCGTGTCCACAGTGATAAATTAAATCAGCCCCATGTGACCATGACTCATGGCGTCATAACCTAACTGACCTAATCAGAGAGAGGGGGGGGGGAAAGAATCACAGTTTCGGCTTATATGACTCATAAATTATTCTGGATTATGTTCTCCTAGCCTAACCATTAGATTTACATATGAGTTTCTAGTCACCCTGCTTATGCCACTCATCTGGCCTGCTATATGCTGATGTTCCGAAAAACGTTGTTAAATGCACCAAAGACGTGTAATTCGAATTTGAACGCTAAGAAATGTTACCTTTTTTCAATATTAGTAAAGTTTCGCAAAATTTTAGCTGCTGCAATGTACACCATTAAATGTATCTCCAGTGTTGTCATATGAACCATCATTCTCTCTGGATCGGTAGAGAGGGGACCTGCAGTCCTTATGGACCCAGATTCGAATCCCGGCTGGGGAGGGGAACAGTTTAAGGATTTGACTTTCATAAAAAGCAGGTTCTTCTGGTTTACCAGATGACCTGCCGACATGTTACAAAAGTACCCCCGCTAATACTAGTACACCAGTCCCGTATGAAACAGCCCTAGCATGTATTTAATATGGATGGTGGGTGTTAGAGCCGAAGTGGTGACATGTGGAGACATAGGAGGACTACTAGGCCCCAAGGAGGACTACTGGGACTTGGGAATAGGCTCTGAAGCTTTGCCCAGAGGCGAACACGTAAAAAAAAAAAAAAAAAGTTGCTCGTATACGGTTTTTCAATTAAAATGCATTGTCTGACCCCATCCCTCGAATTTGCACTTGAGTTTCTGCTCGCCTTGCCTGCTCTGCTTCGACCACCTGAATCCCTTGTTTGGATGCACCAATAATGTGTAGTAGGCCAAATGTGTAGTAGGCCTACCAATTTTGACTAACAGACTAACACTAATAAAATCCACCTTTTTGTAATATTAGCAAAGCTTATCAAAATTTAGCAACTGTTAAATACCCATCTAAGGTCGCTCTAAAAAGTTACACCTGACAGAGCTTCTTTTTTTTTTTTTTTTTTTTTTTTTTTTGCAGAAGATGAACAGAGGAAGGAAAAGCAAATTAAATTTAAAAATTAATCCATACAAGAGTTTACAGGTGTCCTCCATTCATATAAATTCTGTAACAGCTGGACTTGAACTGCAGTAGGTTAAAGTTTGGGAGGGAAACTATTCTGTGGAGTTCCGAAGAGAAGCAGTTGGGAGGATAAAAAATAATTCTGAGAGGCAGAAATTCTGCAATATGGCAATATGACTGTCCAGTCACGAGTGCTACCAGATGCCCGTATTGCATAGGGGAAGGAGTGAAGCATTTGTTATAAAAGTATCTGTAAAATAATGGAAGGGAGACAGCATTCCTTATTACACTACGTGTAGGGGATGTAGTTCATTTGTAAGATCAAGATTATTAAACTTCTTTAATAGGCTTGTTCTGAATGTTGTTCATTTGTTTTAGTGGAACCTCTCCTCGTCAGCTCCACAAGAGTGAACAAAATATGAGCTGAGAATGCGAATGAATCTTGTAAATTATAGCTAACTGCTCACCAGGGATGAAGTTTCGGATTCTATACAATAATCTCAGTTTCATGGAAAAGGTTTTAGGTAGTGATATGATATGAAAGGTCCATATGAGAGAATACTTTTAGAGGCAGAAATATTGGTTGCACTGATGGTATAATAGAAATCAGGCAATATTTGCTTATCAAAAAAATTGTATATATCTGGTTTTCCTTGCATTAAATGAGACAATGTTATTATGACCTTTTTAAGGGAGCCTAGATAAGACTTGATTTAAGGAAACTGCTGTACTGAGCTGGGAGTTGGAGATACCAAACTTTGTGAATGGATGTTTAAGTGTCAGGGAACTGTGGTGCATTGAGTCGTCTGCATTAGAATGAACATAATTATTTGTGATAGGCAATAGATCATTAATATGAAGCCAGGAATAATCCTTGTGGCATGCCAACATTAATCGAGTGGATATTAGAATATTCATCATCTATTTTTTCTCTTATCCCTGTGTCGCTGAGATATGACAAAATTAGTGGAGCAAATGATGACAGGCCGTTGCAAGGGATTTTGGATAACAAGGAACAGTGCCACACTGTCAAACGATCTAGAATATCAAGGGCTACTGCATGGGTTTGTCCGTGTTTGTCAAATGACTGATGGATGGTATGAGTCAAGAGAGTGACTATATCAGATATGGACCTATCGTGGCGAAGACCATACTGGCTTCTACTAATTAAGTTGTTGGATTCAAGATGTTTGACAGTGTTGTTATTAATTACATTTATCTTTTTTTTTTCTTATGTGCTCGACTCTGGGCATAGGCTTCACAGCCTACTCCCGAGGCCCAGTAGTCCCCCTACACACCATACACCTCTACATGTCACCAGTTCGGCGCTAACACCCACCCTCCATATTGAATACATGCTAGGGCTGTCTCATATAGGACTGGTGTATTGGTATTAGCGGGGGTATTTTTACGACATGTCGGCGAGTCTAAAGGTAGATCGGTAAACTCTGCTTTTTTATGAAATTCAAATCCTTAAACTGTTCCCTGCCCCAGCGGAGATTTGAACCTGGGTCCGGTAAGCCAGCAGGCCACCTCTCTACCGATTGAGCCACCGCCTCCCCCAGATCTATCTGTCACCAGACGCTGTAATACCGTAACTGGTGGCCGTTTTTCTGAGAGTAGTTGTTTTACGGAGAGCTGTGCCAACCCTTCGCCAACCCACTTGTTGACAGGAACACATATGGGTTGGTTAGATGATTACTACCCAGCACTGTAAATGGTTCCCTAGTTTACAGGGAACCATTAGACTCGTCACTCAATGTAACGCCGCCAGTAAAGAAAAAAAGGAGTAATAAACGAAGACAGGAAAAAATGGGAAAAACAGAAAGAGAGGAGGGCAGACACAGAAAAAGATTAATAAATATCAAGACAGTGGATGATGGTCGCCTCCACCTGCCATCAATCTCAAATACTTTACCAAGAGAAAATCTGACAGTTATTGGTCTGTAACCAGAGGGATCTGATGTTCCAATCTTTGGAAATGAGTGGATGCTGACTTCTTTCCAACAACTGGGAAATGTAAAACTACTTTTGCATAGTCTGAATAATTTCGCTAGAACCGGAGCAATTTCTGGGGACCACTTGTTCAAAACGATTGGAGAAATTCCATCTTGACCTGGGCATTTTTTAGTTGGTAAAATTTCTAGTATGGATTTTTTGTATCTAGTCTGTATCTTTAGGGGGACAATTTCGGGAGGGTCATGTTCTAGTACAGGAAAGATTTTGACTGACTTACTCTGAGGAAGAGTTTCTGGTAAACGTACTGGATGATCGTTTTTCCACGCTGGTCATTTATAGCGTTTCCATCTGAAGATTTGATAAGGATAATGGATGATGACTTGTTAAAATAATTATTGTAAGAACTGAGAGTTGACCAGAATATTCTGTTGTCATTTGTATTATTGAATTTACAGAGTTCTATATTCATCTCCCTCGACATTCAAATAGGGCAGACAGACAGACAGACAGAAAAATGACAAAGTGTTTTATTTTATATACGGATATGGTACTAATGGGTATGTACAGCTATACGAATAAATATCGTTACGACTTTATGCTAAAGAATATGACAAACGACGATGGTTTAGGAAAAACAGGTAGGGGGCTAGGAAACTGTTGGTACCCCTACAAATCCAACAATGTTGGATACAAGAGGCATTTCCTGCGTTTAAGGTAATAAATGCGTCGATGTAAATGTATCAACCCTTCGAAAACAACAGCCATCGTAGTGTTCGTTATGTATATATCGGACCCCTGAGTAAAGGTACTTTTTTATACAGTTGTACACACGATAATATATATATATATATATATATATATATATATATATATATATATATATATATATATATATATATATATATATATATATATCGGTGCTCATTTGGCCCGAAACAATTTGACGCCGAGGACGATGGACTCGAGAAATGTTTGATGATTTTTCGCCCTTGTTGTCAAACATGCTTACATAAGTCATAGATCGGTTTCTTATGACAATTTATGGTTGATATTGTTACCGGATGCATATTCAGATGATAATTAATCAATTAATTTTTCAAGTACTACACAAGCTATATTGATGATTTCAGATATCATCGTACCCCTCCTGCGAGATAGTTATTTTACCGAGTGTACGCTTTTAAACGTTGTATTCAGAAATGTATAAATAAAGCTATGCACACAGCCTTCCAGTTCACACACACACACACACACTGATGCACACGTTCTAATCAGGACTAAGGATACCTGCCTTTCAGAGCAGAGTCGGGATGAAAGAAGTTCGAAGTGGACGAAGGGAGGAAATGAGAGTGAGGGAGGGTGGGGGGTGGTACTGAGGAAGGGAGAATGAGGAAGAGACGGAAGGTGGGGGAGAGATTAAGGAAACACACACACACACACACACACACACACACACACACACAGCACTGAGAGGAAACATCAGGATAGAAGAGCAGGGAATGTGTGGAGATGGAAGGAGGAAATTGCTAGAAAATGATGAACAGATGGAAAACGAATAAGGCACGAGGAAGGAGGGGTGTGAGCAGAAGGGTAGAAAAATGAGGAAAGGTAGGAACAACAGGGATTGTGAGGGAGAAGAAGGAGGAGCAGAGAACGAAATGTAAAAATGGACAGGAAGGGAGAGAAAAGAAAAGGAAATGTGAAATTGAGGAAGGAAGAGGGCGAAAGATTAAAGCAGAAATGAGGAGAGGTAGTAATATCAGAGAAAGAGGAAAGGGCGAAAATGATGTGAAATGGAAGGGAAAATATGAAAGGCAGAAAACACTGGAAGAACAGGGAGGAATTAAGGATGAAGAAAATGTTGTAAGTAGACGTAGCCGAGGGGAGTAATTATAGAGAGGTTATCTGGCCACCAACCTCGATAGCGTAGTTTTAGGTACTTGTAGTGAGATAGGGCACTTGATTATGGATCATTAAGCTCAGCCAGTATTAAGTAGTGAGACGTAGTGTCAACGAGGTGAGTTACAGCACTCTCGGGTTACAAAGTTTATTGCACAAAGTTATAAAAAAGATGAGCTACAGTTTAGTAGAGCGCGATACTAACGTTGGACCTTCTCACCAGCCTTCTCTCCCCTTTCTCTCTCTAACCCCCTTCCTGATCTGAAGGGAATCTCTTCGACATTATATAGAGCGTGGGGAGGATGTGTATGGTAATATTCTTATCACGTGTACTAACTGGCTAGGGTTGGTTACTCCACGTGTTTGAATACGTCATGAAATTCTTGTTCGTCTGGTCTACGAGGAAGTTTGAGATACATCGAATGGCTTAAGAATTCTTGATGGATCTGGGACAACAAGGATTGTGGATCTACATCATGTGAATTGACATTCCTGGTTCGTCTAGGCAATGGGATGTGTTCTTTACCTCTTCCTGGAGGACTCAGACATAATTACCTGTTCTACATATTGTTACCTATATCTATATAGAGTAGTTACATATAGTATTGTGTTATATTATGCCTATAATTGCTTGTTGTATTATCAGATGATGTTTCCTCTATGAATTTGCTGTCATAATGAATTCCATTGAAATGTGGCATCAATATTATACTTTGTGTTCTCATTGTGTTAAGTCCAAACAGCATCTCTCCTCTAATTGATAATTTTTCTACTACGTAAAAGGTGGAAGTGAATGATTTTGTGATCTCTGTGATATTCATGTTTAACTCAATCATACCAATAATTGTTATTTCTTTACCATCCACTGTGTATAAATTTAATTCTGAGTTTTCCAAAAACGTCACTTTTCTTCTATTTCTAAAAATTCATGCTAACTCATCTTGCATTATTAAATTCACTGGTGAGCCAGAATCCAAAAATAATGAAATCTTTTCCTCCTCACATAAAACAGAGACCAAAACGCATTCATTTCCAAAGAGACTTCCTATGCTGACTGATTGTTTGTTTGGGTGTTTTATGTGTCGTCATCATTTCTGCTGGTACGATCTTGGAAGGGTGTGTGAAAGGAGGAAATTGAAAGTAAATGAGAATAAGAGTAAAGTGATGAAGTGTATGAGGTCGGTAGATGGTAGGAGGATGAATATAGTTTTGAACGGTGAGTTGCTTGAGGAGGCAGAGTGTTTTAAGTTTTTAGAGTGACATGTTGCTGTGGATGGAAGAATAGATGCAAATGTGAAGTATAGAATGAATGAAGGAGGAAAGGTGCTGGGAGGAATGAAAAAGTGTTTAGATGTCGTTCGCTTAGAATGGATGTAAAGAGAAAGCTGTATGAGGGTGTTGTGGTACCGATTGCGTTATATGGGGCTGAAACATGGAATATGGGTGTAGTAGAAAGGAAAAGTTTGAATGTAATGGAGATGAGGCGTCTGAGGAGTATGTGTGGAATGACATGTATGGATCGAGTGAGAAATGATTAAGTGCGAAGGAGAACTGGAGTTGTTCGGGAGCTGGCTGATCGAGATGAGCAGAGGGTGTTGCGATGGTCTGGGCATATGGAGAGAATGGGTAATGAGCAATTGGTGAAAAAGATAACTAGATCTGATGTGAGAGGTGTAAGGCTGAGAGGAAGACCACTAATAGGATGGATGGATAGTGTGAAGAGAGCGTTGGCTGTGAGAGGGATGTCTGTTGAGCAAGGAAGAGTGGCTATGCATGACTGACATAAATGGAGAGAAATTGTGAATGAAAAAATGATGACGCAGGGGATGGATCTATTATGATGTGGCAGGGGTAAGCCAGCCCTGCTGTTGGGCCCTGCTGCGGATGTCACTGATTGCACTGCGCAGTTGACCTTCGTGCGGTGTGGTGCGGTGAGGATCTGTTCCTTCTCCGCTTTGGGGCTAAGATGCGAATTAGTGTGTTTGAGTGGATGAGTAAATTGGGAGTGTGTCGTCCTGTCTTGGCTACCTCCCTTTTCTTGGGGGAAAAAGCCTAGGTATATAGATAGATAGATAGACGATCTTCCCCCGACTTATAGGTGGGTAACATTTTTCCTATCATTCTACAATCTGAGGTCCAATGTCCGGTGGACCTATGATATCTGCAAAATGCCTCATAACCTCTTACCTTTTGCCTATCTTCTTTCGTTTTACTGTAACGCTCCGATTTTCTGTGACCAGGCTTTGCACAATAATAACAGAGAGTGCTACTTGAATTTGACCTATGAGGTGATCTTCCATTTGCTTGTCTTTGTGCCGATCGATGTCTACTGGGACTTCGGCCAGGCTATTGTACCGTCCTGTTACCTGGTGTGCGGGAACGAGTCATTGAGCTAACCTGACTGTGTGCTTGTTTCTGAAGTGGTCGAGATTGTCTCTGGTCCTTGCCAGGACTTGATTTATTTATCCCTGCTACGATGTCTGACACTTTGATCCCTGTCCTGTTTCCTTGTGATGTGTCAGTCACACCAGCTTTACTGCAGTTTAATTCCACCTCATAAATGAAATCAAGTAAACTCATCCCTGGATTATATGGGATGGTTTTTAACATTTTTCATATCCTCTCAGGAAATTGGCATAGAGCTGCGATGTAGCCAATGTTGTCAACGACATGCACTGGTGATATATTACCATCCTCTGTGACCCAGTCTGAGTTTTCTGGGCTAGATAAAAGGGTCTTCTTAATGGTGGAAATATCTGCTGTAATCTCCCCTAGATCTAAGCCTGAGCGTGTTTCCCTAAGTAAGTCTACAATTTTGTTTAATTCTGGGATTATACAACCAAGAAAATTCTTGCCTCCAGAGAATTTCCCAGGGAATTCTGTCATAAACTGCTCAAATGTTGAAGCTCTCAACAGCTTGTCCGACCGTAACAAATTTCCTGCTGGGCATCGTTCCTGGTTTATTCTAGCTGAAAAAACAGCTATTTTTCTTTTCTCATCTGTAATGTGTCTCCTAATGAAATACTACTGACATTGTTCAAAAAGTGTGTTTATGTCAATCTTATCTTTTTCCATACTAGAGAATTTTGGTAGTTCATTGTCTTCATGACAAATGTACACTGGAAATGGAGTATTACTGGAATTCTGTGGAGAAGGTACTGCACTAGTACTTGCTTCATCTACATTAGCCATCTTTACCGTGTTTTTCTTGCAATGGTCATTTACAGGCAATTTATACTTTTTTCCTGATCTTAATAAGCAAAAATGGCAAAAAATCAATAAATCGATCGCGTGAACTCAGAACCGAAGTCAGAACTTGGTGACTGCTCAGTTTTACCTATTTATGCCCTAAAAAACTAGAAAATAAAAGTTTTAACTGATGGACAAATTTTGCGTTACACGGTGATCTATCTATCTATCTATCTATCTATATATGGATAAATAGATAGACAGAGATAGATATGTGTGTGTGTGTGTGTGTGTGTGTGTGTATCATCATCATAATCATCAGCCGTTTGAGTGTCCCCTACTGGACTGGCCTATCCCGACCAAAGTGGGGACGATACAGCCAATGTATCTCTACCAAGTGGCTTAGGCTGTCTGGCAGAGATTGTATGTACGGTGAGAAGTGCTTGCAAGCGTGATTGTAGTGTTGGAGTGGCTTGGATGTGTGTGTAGTCTGTGAACCAAGTGTAATTGGCCCGCGCAAGCCGACTGGGTGCAAGCATACTTTATAGTATGCAACACTTGTTCAACCACAGGACCCCTTATGTCCGCCAAAGCAGTACGTGGTCGGAAGAACGCTCCCAAAGTTTATTATCCTGGCGAGGCGCGAAGCCTCCTTCTCCAGTGTGCGAAAATGCACACTTTACTACTGTACCACAGAGGCTCCATATATATATATATATATATATATATATATATATATATATATATATATATATATATATATATATATATATATATATATATACAGGGAGAGAGAGAGAGAGAGAAAGAGAGAGATTGATAGATAAATAGATTGATAGATAAATAGATTGACAGATAGATATAGAGATAGATAGATAAATACTAGCAGGTGTACCCGGTGTTGCCCGGGCCAAAAAGGCAAACACCCAAATCCTATCCATTCTAGTTCATTGTTTCTTTCTACTCCAGAAAGACCTTGTAACTCTTATACTTTTCAAGAGGGATTATAAAAGGTCCAGGAATTCTCTATTTCAACTTTCACAGACTAACGCTCAGTATTCCTGCGCGCTTCTTTACCATCGCCAGTGACTTCAAATGACCTCAGAGATCAAACACACATAGCCTATATCCGAACTGGAGGTCATGTGAGTCTCCATGTCAAATATTGGGCTGCAGGGATACCCGGCATTGGCTGCCAAAAAGGCAGAACTCTACCGGTTACCTCAAATGACCCAGATCTGAATTTTTACTCCCCTAGAACCATCTTTGGGTCACCTTAATTCAAAATATATAAGGTTCTGAGGGTCCCTTCCCTTGGTTGGTGCATGATGGAAGAATAAACAAACAACGCTGCTCTTTTATACATACAGATACAGTATATATACCCTTTAAGTGTGAGTGCATATATATATATATATATATATATATATATATATATATATATATATATATATATATATATATATGCCGGCATATATCTATATCTATATCTATCCATATATATCTATATCTATTTTTCTATATCTATCTGTCTATCTATCTATCTATCTATATCTGCCTATATCTATATCTATCTGTCTATCTATCTATATCTATGTCTATATCTATATGTATCTGTCTATCTATCTATCTATCTATCTATCTATCTATATATATATATATATATATATATATATATATATATATATATACTCACTTGTCATCTCAAAGGCTTTCGATCGAGTCTGGTATAAATCTTTAATTTGCAAACTGCCCTCTAACAGTTTCTATCCTTCTATCTGTGCCTTCATCTATAGCTTTCTTTCTGATCTTTCTATATGTGCTTGTTGTAGACGGCTACCGTTCTTCTCCTTGATCTAACAACAGTGGTGTGCCTCAGGGCTCTGTGCTATCACCAGCTCTCTTCCGTGTATTCATTAATGACCTTGTAAGCTGTACATCTAATTCTATCCACTCATACGCTGATGATTCCGCCCTTCAAATTTCCATTCGGTTGCCGCAACGTCCATCTCAGCAGTTACTTCAACAAAGAAAGGATGAGGCTCTGGCACACCTAATGTTTGACTTGGCTCGTATCTCTGGGGTAAAAATAATCTTGTTTTTAATGCATTTAAGACTCAGTCTCACACCTATCAACCCAACAAAATCTTTCACAGGAGTACCCATTAATGTTTAATAATATCCAGCTCAATCCTGGATCATCCTTCAACATGCTTTGAGTTTCATTATCTAGGGATTTATCTTGGGAAGATTATATTACATCTCTTGTAATATCTGCTTCAAGAGATTAGGCGTGCTAAGCCGACTCTGTACCTTCTTTACCCCTGCACAGTTGTTGACTTTATATACGGGTTTTATTCACCCCTGTGCAGAGTACTACTCTCATGTGTGGAGAGGCTCCCCACATACAGCTCTTCTCAATAGGGTGGAGTCAAAGGCTTAATGCGTCATTAACTCTCCTCCTCTTACTGACTCCCTTCAACCTTTGTCTCTTCGCCGTACTGTTGCATCATTATCTCTTTTCTATCGCTACTTGAATGGTCACTGCTCCTCTGAACTGTCTGCTTGCATCCCTGGCACGTAACACCCGTCTAGCAACAAACTCTCATCCCTTTTCTGTCCAGCTCTCTAATGCAAGAGTTTACCGTTACTCCCAGTCTTTTATTCATGCCAGAGATCAACTTTGGAACTGTCACCCTCTGTCTGTATTTCCTACTTCCTATGATCTCCAGACTTTCAAGCTCAGTGTGTCCAGGCATCTCGAAATGAACGGATCTTGAATTTGGCCCTTTTTTGTATTGTTTTTGTTTTTATTTTTTGGAACGAACGTTTGTGGGCTCTTAGCATTTGGTTCTTTTTTTGCATAAATATACAAACATATATGTATATGTATATATATATATATATATATATATATATATATATATATATATATATATATATATATATATATATATATATATCAACTATCTTTCTATCTGTCTGTCAGTCTCTGTCTCCATCTTTCCTCTATCCATGCTTCCAAGAATAATCTTCAACTCTCTCGACACTGCTTAATTTCTCACCATTCAGTTTATATTATCTTTCTCCTTTCTTCTCTTTCCAATATTTTCTACCCCTGTTTTCGTTCAGTAAAACGTCTTCTCCTCACATTTACTATCAATCTTTTCTTTTTTCGTCGTTGTTAAGGACTTTCTCTCTTTCTCCATTTATTCCCGTACTCGGTCACCTTCTCATCTCGTATTCGCACAGTTCCTACTTTTGTCATCTATTTCATCCTCCTTCAATGTCATTTTTACTTGCTCCATACCATCATCATAGGCATTGTTTCCTCCTTTATTCATTATCTGTCTAACTCATCTTTCTTTCCACTTCTTATTTCACATTCATTCCCCCCTTCTCTGCCTCCTTCGTTTATCTTCTGCTTCTCGTATCTCCTCCATTATTTTTTCTTTTCTCATCTCCCATCCATCGTCACCTTCCAGATTCCTCCCTCCCATCCTTTTTTTCCTTACCTTACTCCTCCCGCTCCTCTTTCTCTTCCTCTTCTATCTCTTCTCAACTTTATCTTCCTCCATCCATATCTTGTTTCTTCTTCACCTCAATGCACTCCTCCAGTCCTTTCTCTTTTCTCGTCCGGTTTTGCCTTCCTTCCTTCATTCCGCCCCTTCTCCAGCTTCACTTCCTTCCCTTCTTATCTTCGTCCTAGCTTACTGCTTTGTTCTTCCACTCTCTTCTTACCTCCCCTGTCTCTCCACCTCTCCACCCTTCCACTCTCTACCTACTCTCTCCTTCTTTGGCTAAATTCATCCACCCATCATTCATTTCTTGTCTTCCTCGCTTCCCCTTTAGTGTCCTATCACTTGGTTTCTCTCCCTCCCTCCCTCCTATTATCTCCCCAGTCGTAACTCTTCCCCCCCTTCCCCTCCCCAGGGAGCAAAGTTAACTAAGTTTCCCTCTTTCCCAAGATGTCTCCAGTCTCCAAGTGTTTGTAAATATCTATTTAGAAATTTGTTAGTCAGATTATCTATTTACGCATTTCGATCAGCGTCATTTGGTTCTTACCCGTCCCCGCCCCGGAAGGGCTCGGGGACGGGTATTCTTTTCGCTCGTTTTGTCTGTTTCTTTGCCTCTCTGTCTGTCTGTCTGTCAACAATTTTGCGCGAAAACTACTGGGGTGATTTTGACTAAAATTACATGGATGATGGGCTATAACCATCTGATCACCTGATATAATTTTGGTCCAATTTGGGCTAAGGCCTAGGATATAACAAAACATGCAAAACAAATACCGATAATATTTTTTTTCCGCCATAACTCCTTTCAAATTCGTCATATCGACATGAAACCAAAACCTAAAGGTGCATCTTTCAAATCTACATCCTATAATATGCCTCATTACATCAGGGGGGTCACCTCCCAGTTAGCTATAGGAAGGTCAATGTCAGGTGGGTCGGGCATGGAAGGCCAGTGTCTGGTGGGTCGGGCATGGAAGGTCAGTGTCAGGTGGGTCAGGCATAAACTTTCAAATGGGCATAGAATCGTCAATTTTCACCCGATTGACTCCATATTTGATACGTAACATCTTTGACTAGATATCCTGTTCTGTTTATACGTAACATCTTTGACTAGATATCCTGTTCTGTTTATACGTCAGCATTAAAATGACTGTCGGGGACCGGTTTGCCGTGCCTTGGCACCGCTTGTTGGTTGTTTATGTTTTTATGTCCGTTTGTTTCTCTGTCACTCTACAATGCAACGTATTTATATTCTCTCTCTCTCTCTCTCATTTAAAAGTTTTTTTTGTCTATCAATCTGTTATCATCACAAGTTTCTATAAATCTACTCATGTATTTCTACTGCGAAATGTATAACATCTTTCATCTTAAATCCCAGCATCCCTACCCACCGATCCTCTGTCCACCATCCTGTCTGTATACTTACCTGCTTGCCTACTTTATCTAAAACAGTGCCTGTTATGTGCGTTTATCATCCGTCCAGCACACACACGTCTGTATAATGGCCGTCTACAGTATCCATCCAACTGTCTCTCTCGCTTTATATTCATCTTTCTATCTATATCTATTAGTCTGTATAACTTCAACTACTATCCATCAGCCTTTCTCTCTACCTTCCCAGATATGTGTTGATCCATTTGTTTGATCATAATTGGATAATTATTAACATTCGCAAAAAGTGGACATCAACAATACCCCCGAATAGTCGTTATAGTCATCTGATGCCACAGGGGAGGGGAGCATGGTGAAGGAAAGGGGGTGAAAAGGAAGGATGAAGAGGAAGGACAGAATAAAGAAAGGAAGGGAGGGAGAAAAGGAGGAGGAAGAGATGAGAAAAAATGTGGAAGAGAAGATGCGGAGAAAAGAAAATTCCTGTAAGGAGGGGAGATAAAAGGGAAGGGAAAGATCTATCTATCTATCTATCTATAGCCCGACGCCCTAATCCCGCAAAGGGTGGCCGCAGACAAAACGCCTCCAAGTCGCTCTGTCACCCACCATTTGACTACCCTCCCCCCAAACTCACCCCCCCCTCCCTCATATACCTCTCAACTCCATCCCTCCACCTCATCCTCGGTCTACCTCTCCCTCTTCCTCCCTCCACCTCACCTACATACACCCTCTTAATCAGTCTTTCATTCTCCATTCTCTTCACATGTCCAAACCACCTCAGTGTATTTCTCCTAATCTTCTCAACCACATCCACATCCACCCCACATCATTCCTTCACTTCTTCATTCGTCAACCTGTCCCTCCACGTCACTCCACATGCTCCTCTCAAGTAACTCATTTCCACTGCTCTCACTCTTGACTTGTTCCCCTCTTGCAAGGTCCATGCCTCGCTTCCATACGTCAGGGTAGGGATCACAATATTATCATGCAGTGACTTCTTAACTTCCATACTCACCTCCCTATTTCTCATCACTGCTTTCAGTGTACCAACGACCTTTCTTCCCTGCTGTACCCTTTCACGCACTTCATCCCCCAAAGTTCCATCCTTACTCATCACACTACCCAAGTACTTGAATGCACTCACATTCTCCATATCCTCACCATCCAACCTCACTGCACACTCTGTGACTTCATTCCTCTCAAACGCCATAACTTTACTTTTGTTTACATTAACTTTCAGCTTCCTCCTCCTACACACTGTCCCAAATTCATTCACCAAGCCTTGCAACTCCCATTCATCTTCACTCAAAAGTACTGTATCATCAGCAAACAGCAACACCGGAAGCTTCCAAATCTCACCCTCATTCATTAGAGCCACCCCCACATCCACTGCCCTACCCTGCACCTCCTTTACAACCCCATCCATGTATATATTAAACAGCCATGGAGACATCACACAACCCTGTTTCAGTCCCACATTGAGATCAAAGAACTCACTCAGCTCACCATCCACTCGCACCGTAACCCTAGTTCCCTCATACATACTCTTCACAGCACTCAACAATTTCCCCTCCACTCCATATATTCTTAATACCTTCCACATACCTTGCCTATCTATTCTGTCATAAGCTTTCTCCAAGTCCATGAAGGCAGCATACACTTTCCTTCCCTTCTCTAGATACTTCTCCACTAAACATCTTAGAACAAATATCTGATCCACACACCCTTTTCCCTTCCTAAATCCCCCTTGTTCTTCTCCAACTAGCTCCTATGTCATATGCTTAACCCTATCATTGAGTATTCTACCATATATTTTACCAGTCACACTAAGTAGGCAAATACCCCGATGGTTACCACATACTTCTCTCTCTCCTTTTCCTTTGTATAAAGGAACAATTATACCTGATTTCCAGTCCTCTGGAACCCTTCCCTCTTCCCAAGCCAATCTACACAACTTCCATATCCACTCCACAACAATCTCACCCCCATACCTAAGCATTTCATCACACACTCCATCAATTCCTGGGGCCTTTCCCAACTTAATATTCTTCATCGCTTCCACTACTTCCGCCCTACTGATCTCTTCCTCCCTCCTCTCATCTCTTCTCCCAGCCATTCCCCAACCACTTATACTCGCACTGCTCTCACTCTCTACATTCAACAAATCCTCAAAGTGCTCCTTCCATCTCCTCAATTTCTCTCTCTCTTCTCCACCAACAATCTATTATTCCTATCTTTCACTCCCCTACTATTTCCCCTTTCACACTGCCTTACTTTCTTTACCTCCTTCCAAAACAATTTCTTACTCTCCCTCCATTTCACACTCAGATTCCTCCCAAACTCCTCATCCACTTTCTTTTTACCTCCTTCACCAGTCTCTTAACCTCCCTTCTCCTGCTCACATATACCTCTCTCTTCTCTCTCTCATCTTCTCCCTTACCTCTACTCGCTAACCATTCACTATATGCCTTCTTCTTTTGTTCCACAGCTCGTTTCACCTCATCATTCCACCATGCTGTCCCTTGCACACCCTTGCATCTCCTCCTCACTCCACAAACCGCCTCACACGCTGCGCCTATCTCTTCCGTGAATATCTTACATACGTCTTCCACCCCTTCCATCCGCTCTAGCTCATACCTTCCCAGTCTTTCTTCCACTATGCTCTTATACTCTGTCATTTTCTCACTATCTTGCAATTTCTCCACTCTTCTCACAGGAGTTGCTTCCTCCTGTCTTCCCCTTCGTCTCCTCAACCACTTTCTTTGCAGCTCTACCTTGGCCATCACTAAGTGATGGTCCGAGACTCCATTCCCCCACCCTCTCCACACTCTTGCATCCAACACTTGTCTTCTCATTCGCTCATCCACACACACGTAGTTTATCATTGCCTTTCGTTCAACAAGTTCACCATCCATCCTCCTCATTACTCTCCATGTATACCGGTGGATCATCTTATGACGAAAGTAGGTGTTGGCTATTGCCAACCCCTTACCAGCACAGATGTCCACCAAAGCACTACCATTCCCATCTACTTCAGCTGGCACACCCCACTGACCAACCACTCCGTCCACTCGTACATTCCCAACTTTGTCATTCATGTCTCCAATCAACAGCACTCTCTCGCTCCTCTCAAACTTGTCCATACATGCTTCTACTCTCGCCCAAAACTCATCTTTCACTCTTGCCACTCGATCCTCTGTTGGAGCATACACACATACAATCGCCCATGCTTGTATACCTACTTTCATCCTCACCCATACAATCCTTGCACCCACTGTTCCATACTCTCTTACATTCTCCTTCCACTTCTTGCTTATCATCAGACATACTCCCTCTTTTGCCCTCTCATTCTCACTGACTCCCGCACATATACCTACACCATATTCCCATTCTCTCACCCTTTCACCTTTCCATTTAGTTTCAATTTGTGTAAATATAAACCTTTAAACATCACAGCTATACATTTGTTGCTCTTTCACCAGCATGGGTGACAAAAAAAAAAATCGATATAAATAGCTAAGGATTTATGTTCTCGTGGTAGGTGGGGGCGCTCACCATCCACTCACTCCATGTAGTGCTGCTCTCGGGTGTCTGCCCTTTCCTCTCCATCCTTCTTTCTTTCCATCCTCTTCTGTCTTACCTTCATTCTTTCCTCATCCTTCTGCCTGCGAGTGAGTTTACACACCCTTTTCTGTTTTTCTTTCCTTCACTCATTCCTCTTCCTTCTGCCTGTCGGTGACTCTACTCTGAGTGACAAGCCAAATGGTTTCCTGTGCACAAGGAAACAATTTACTACACCGGGTAGTAACCATATGACCAAATTTTGGCGCCTGGCGGTTTAGTGGGCAATTACGGCGCTCCAATCGGATTTAGCCGGTGAAAGTTTATATCCAAGGGATGGTTGGGGTTTATTGCTCACGTAATGCCACTCAGGGATGTGAGGCTGGTCATTCTCATCTTAAATGTCAGGACCAACTTGCCTAGCACCGGGCTCCTACGCTTCTCATGGGGCAACGTTGGATTGGATGATGATAATGACTTATATTTTTGACATAGTGTGAGGGATGAAAGGATTTTTTATGTATATGGAGTTTCCTCGTTTATTGTAATGCATATACGGTATACCCGTATCGCAGTATAGAGGACAGGTATATAGCCTGTTTATATACTGCAAATTATGCATCAGTATCTGATCAAGTGCAATAAAGGGTTGGACTGTTTGCAAATGCTTACCTCAGCCTCGGCTTTCACAGACGAACATTTGTACTTGGAGTACAATAGGAAGAGAGAATAGATTATTTCTTTATTTAAACTTGAATATTGGAATAAATAAAGTACAATAAGAAAGAGGAATGGAATATTTATTATAATTTTCGAATAAATAGTTAAAAGTTTAAGCATGTACTTTGCAAGCTAGGTGTGGTAATGTTTCAATATGTACACCGCCACTGATTAAATGGATCAATGGTCAGTATTCAAGGATAAGACATACATATATATATTGTGTGTAAGCCATAACAGAGCCAAATGGCAACCATGTAAATCAGTATTGCCCTAAACACCTGGAGTCATTGACCAATATCGAAACCTAGATGTGTAAATGAATTAATGACCACACGTGTATGTATAGTGCCATTAATGCTTCAACATATCTTAAGCTCAGAAAAACTTAAGGAAAATTAAGACATGCACACCCAAGTCAGAACGTTAAAAAAAAAAAAAAATAACAAGACCTCACTAGGTTTCCAAAAAGCACCCTCTACAAGGACGAGGTTCATAAAGTAATCGGTTCTATAAGGTGGAGGTTCCCCTAGGAGGAGATGTTACAAGGAGTAAGTTTTATAAGAAAGAGATTTCAAAAGGATGAAGTTATAAAAGTAGGTATGCCTATATGTAGCAGTTTATAGAAGGAGGATATTTTCAGGGTCTACAGGAAGAGGGTTCTAAAATGGAGTCTGTATGAGGATGAGGCACGACAGAAATGTTCTACAAGAAGTACTTTAAGGTTCTACCAGGAGGTTCTATGAAAATGTCGGTGTTCTTATGGATTAAGCAGATACAACGTACTTGTGTAGTGCTTCTTCTTATCCTGAAGAAAACTAAAATAAGCCTACAGAGAGAGAGAGAGAGGGGGGGAGGGGGGATAAGTGGAATATTAGAAACAATGGCGAAGGTGGGTAGGAAGGAAAACATTAAAGATATAAGGAATATTATAAAATATACGGGCATGACAGGACAAGAAACTAAGAAAAGGAGAAGGAGAGACACGTCAGTAGGATGAATAAGAAGATGAGGGATGAAGAGTGCTAAAGTGGGGAAAAAAAAGTGAAGAGGAAGAAGACTGACAAAATTAAAAGGGAGGGAGAGGATAGTATGAAAGGGCAAGGGAAATAATGAACAGGAAAATAGTGTCATTGGAGATATGTATGTGAAAGATGATCTTGTCCTTGTTACGGGGGAAGAGGGGGAGGTGTTTGAAAGGTCCAGGGAGAAAGGGGAGGGAGAGAGGCTAGGAGCGGGGGTGAAAGGACAAGGAGAAAGAATGAAATCGGTATGAAAGGAAGGATGAGGGGCCAGGGAAGGGTAGTGAGGGGACAGGAAGGTAGTAAGGGACGACAAGCTGAGGTAAGAGGCAGCGAGGGATAGTGTGAGGGAACAGGAAGGGGGTAAGGGGGAGAGAAGGGTAGTGTGAGAGGTCAGGAAAGGGTAAAGGGCCAGGATCGGAGATGAGGGGCAGCAAGGGGTAGTGCGACGGTCAGGGAGCTGAGGCAGGGAGCCAGGTGAAGGATGAGGTGGTGGAAGGTGGTGAGAATAAGTGAGGGACTGTGAAAAAGGCTGGAAACGTTGGTGAGAGGACAGGGAAGCACGGAAAGAAAGTGAACGGGGTATGGAAATGGGGTGAAAGGGCAAGGAGGAATGAGGGGGCCAGAAGGGAGTCAAAAAGTGAGTGCAGAGAGAAAGGGGTGAGGACGAAGTCGTGAGAATGATGAGGTAGACAGGGAGAGAGAGACAGGAGGGAAAGGGAAGAGGGGGCAGTGTGAGGGGCAGAGGTTTGAGGTGGCTAAAAAGATGGGTAAGGAGGGGGAACGGTGAAAAAGGATGAGGGAGCAGGGAGGAGGCGAGGGTGGCAGGGGAGATGAGGGGACAGGAAATTGGAGTGAGGGGGGGGGTGGAGGACTGGAGGTAGGAACTGGAAGGGGAGAGGAAATGGGCGGGGTCGGCCAAAAAGGGAGAAAGGGGACCAACTGGGAAAGAGGGAAGCGTGGTGGATGTGAATTAAAAATTGACAATGGGAATATGCATGTCAGGGAGAAGGATTGCTGCGATGCAGGATAAGGGTGGAAGGAATGGAAGGTAGGACAGAGAGAGAAAGAGAGAGAGAGAGAGGGGGGGGGGGAGAGACCGTGATTCTGGACACATACAGATCATGAGCCTAACGCGCCACCGTCGAACCACCGTGACTGTGTATCAAATATGGACTCAGTCAGAGGATAACCGAATTGCAATGGAAATGGTTCCGATGCTGCATCAGACATGGAAGCCAGACGATAAATCGTGGATGCGGCCTGACAAATGCTGTACATATATCACAGTCAACACTTTAAGCAAAATCAATCACTCTCGTATATATATCCCAATCACCTCTTCATTTCCGACGGTCACTAGCCTAAACTATCAAACTTTGTTGTTTAAATGACTCTCTCTCTCTCTCTCTCTCTCTCTCTCTCTCTCTCTCTCTCTCTCTCTCTCCTTTCATTTACACTTTTTACCATCTACTTCTTAATCATTTTTAATCATTCTCATGTCATCCGGGACTTTTTTTCAATACATTCATCATTTGCATTGCATAACATAACTTTCCTTCACTCCCGCTGCCTCTGAATTCCTGTCTGTTACTGTTTCTAATTTTGTCTCCCTCATTCCTGCTACCCTTACACTCACTTCCTCTCACTTTCACTTCCACTGAATCTCACTCACTCAGTCTTACCCTTACTCGAAATGTCTCACTCCCTGCCTCAACGGTCTCTGCTTTCAATCATTCCTTCCATTATACTTGTTGTATCATTCACTTAGCCCCTCACGCCTCCTTATATACTCTCTCTCTCAGTTGTATTGGCTCTCACACATTTATTCTCTCTCTTTCACTACCTGCCCTTCACTCATTCTCACTCGGGAACCACCTCACTCACCCTAACGGCCTCAATTTCTCTCTGGTTTACTGCCTTTCCCTCTGTCTGTTTCTCTTCTTTTCTCTCTTTCACATATATTCCCCCGTTGAAATGCATGCCCTACCATTCACTTTAGCATGGATTTTCTTCATAAGTTTATTTACCCTCCCCTTTTTCTGTCCCTCGCACCTTCGTATGTATAACTGTCTCCACCAGTCTTCCTCATTCTCACTGCCATTACCCTCCCATACTTTGACTTTCCTCCCAATCTCTTCGTCCTTCACTCATTAACTCTCTCTCTCTCTCTCTCTCTCTCTCTCTCTCTCTCTCTCTCTCTCTCTCAAGCTTTTTACACCCTTCCTAATTCAACTTTCCACACACCCTCTGTCACAATGGTTGCCTCATATATTCTTCGTCACTTATTTACTCACATACTTTCAAGCTTTCACTGCCTTTTACTCGAGCACTCACATCCTATTTCTCTTTCATGCCTTGTGAGGCTTCCCCTAATGTTCACTGTTTCGCACTTATAATTCTCTCTGCCTAACACTTGCTCCTCTCACTAACTCTTTCTTCGTCCTCTTCAGCCTCACTGCTTCGCTTTCACTTGTTTTCTCCCATTCGTCTACTCACTAACTCACTCATCGAGCCATTTTCTAAACGAGACACTAACTCGCTCACTCGTTCCTCACGTATTCACTGCCTGTCGTTGTGAAATTGAATTTTGTTTCAGACCACAGCTTTAATCCTATGCTCTCTCTCTCTCTCTCTCTCTCTCTCTCTCTCTCTCTCTCTCTCTCTCTCTCTCTCTCTCTCTCTTTCTCTCTCCTTTTTGCCCCTTCTTTCCTCTGTTAATTTTTCCCTTCTTCCATCACTCCCTCACCTTCTGTCGCCAACAACCCTCTATTTAACACTAATCACTGTTCATTGATATTATTCTTATTGGGTTATCTGAGTGCTACAGTTCTTAAGTAGATAAAATAATATCTAATACAACTACTATGAAATATTACTGGGATAACCTTGATATTGCAGTGACACGGTATTGTGGCATTGTGAGGGAATTTTCCGTCACTGGCTGAGATCTAAGTTGTGCAGAGGAGCACTGGGATCAAGCACCTCGTGGCATCTGCTCCTTTACCACGACCTCCACCTCCAGATTATAATAGCTTCGACAAACCCAACGTAATGCAAAATTGGTAAGATGGAATCTCTTATTTACATAAGTAGTTACTCCCTGGCGGAATTATTGAGATTAGAACAGATGTATCAGGCTGTAACGATCATGTTGAGACGATAGGATGAGAAAGAGAGAGAGAGAGAGAGAGAGAGAGACAGACAGACAGACAGACAGAGGGAGATCTGCCGTGGCATAAAGAATAAATTTTACCCTTCCTGGTATTGGTTTTCTCCTTCGGCCAAACAAAAGCATCTGACTCCATCAAAAATATAACTCTTGGAAGAGGAAATTCCACTCAAAAAGTCAGTCTGCTGCAGAATCCCTTATTGTTTCATTGTGATTTGTTATATTTACTAGCAAAACAAACTCGACTACCTCAGAAATAAGCGGTAGATTCTATGCGTCTCTTTGAAATTCGTGACACAAAGGAAGTAGAGGTGGGAACACTTTCTATCCTAATATCTTAAATCCACAGTGGTTATATATGCCTTAGTGATCCTTTGTGCAATCGATGACCATAAATCAATTATTTAGGCCTTCATACCAAGGAAAATGACCTACTGCATTTTTTCAGCTTCTTTCTTCCAAACAAATTTGGTGCTACGCCTTAACATCTTCACCAGTTTGCATCAAAACTGGCACAATTTTTCCTTGAGCAGTTACCCCCAGGCAACTTTTCCATTTTGCAGTTTAGGCATTTAAAGGGATTTTTGGAGTTAAAAGTCACACCACATAAACACACAAATTTTGGTATTCTATGTCCTTGCATGATCATTAATCATGATGGCGATTTGGGCAGAAGAAAGTCAGTATATTCTAGTTCTTTAGAGACCAACCTGTGCATCCTTGGGAATGGTGACGAACATTAAGTATATAAATCGATGTTTTCTATGAGCATCTTTTCTTGTAATGATACTGTATGAATAGTATTTATGATACATGCAGAAATCAATATATGAAAAAGTATTACACATATGTTTACATTCCACCTATGCTAGACCCATATTAATGACAATATATATCAAATAATCAACCATTTCACTTTGTCATGTTAGTCGCACCATCAGATACCTTCACGTCACCATCCTTCAGAGTCACAATGTGGCATGCTGCCAACCATAAACAAAGAAGTAATAAAATGCCACAATATAATGTATTCAAATATTCTGTCAACTTATAAATATTCCACTACTAGCCAACTTCGGCCGTGTCAGTATGTAGAACTTCTTAATTAAAAATTCCCCAAACTTTCCTCCATACTTTTTTCTTTCAATTAAATCCATACTTTTTCACAGGCAAGAACCTGCAACCATATTACGAAAATGTAAACTTTTTAAAAGTATATACACAAAGCTAAACATATAAACTTCCTTTCATTCTAATACAAATTTTAATCTAACGAAGGGAAATAAAAAGAAGAACCGTGAAAATGAAGGTAGCTGAGAATATATATATATATATATATATATATATATATATATATATATATATATATATATATATATATATATATATATATATATATATTGCTGGAAAAACTGTTTCTTAACAAATGGGAACATTTACCTCAAAAAACATAAAATGGATTAACTGTTATGTAATAGTTTTTCTCTGGCACAGGAGACATCGTAGCACATCATTGTTAGAATTACACCTCGATATTCTCGTGTATGTTACTTATGGATAGTTTTAGTGAATATTTTGCATCAATAACACACACAAGAATGTTAAGGTTATAATGTACAGTGTTAGTCAATGAGTAAAAGAACTATGAAATGTACTAAGCCAATGAGCATACGGCCCCGTGAGTGTAGTGTCCGGAGCCACAACGACAGTGGCAACCATTTTACTCTAGGCTGCTGCTTCACATCTCCACGTCACACAGCTCGGAAAGATTTTATTGTATATCAAGAATGTTCTAACACAGAAGCTACGAGTCTTACCTCAATTACTATGACATCTCGTGTACCACATGGAGTTTTGCAAAGTTAGTGATACTATGGCCATAGTTCAGTGTCTTATATTTAGATGCGGAGGATTTTTTAATGGGAATTATGTAGGTCTGTTATTAACGTTTTCAGGATAGATTTGCTAAATTATCTTTGACTTTATCAACTTGGGCAAAGCCGCACAACGGCACTACTCCACCATTTCACACTGTAACACAGTCACCTGCACACACAGGACTTTGAAGAACGAATAGGTCCGGTGCTGCTTTCTTTCTGTCCTATATATCATATCAAGAACATAAGCAGAATGGCCCCTGAAGCTCTCGTACTTGCTACTTTCTTGTTTGTGTGTTATTTATTTAATTTATTTCTTTTTTAACTGCAAGTAAGAAAGAGCGCATCACATTGCACTTAACTTACTGGAGAACACGGAAGGAATCACAAACTGAGGAAGACATTTTCAGAGCTGACCAGCTGTGTATGTGAAAATGCTGAGTTTACCAGTTAACTCTTGCATTAGAGGGTTGGATGAGATTGTGTAACGACCGTGCCAGTAACATGAGTTTTGTTTTAACTAAAGGAAAATCCATGAAGCCAAGTAGATCATTCATTGATAAACGCAGGGATGCGACTATGTATGATTTCCATTAGAATATTTACATACAAACAATTTCTGAACAAATAAAAGCACTGTAACATATATGAAATTTATAACAACTCACTACTTGTAAAAATCTCCAACGTTAACTGCCAAAAACTTCTGTTACCGTACGCCTTCGTGTGATGACCGAAATACAGTAAGTCAACTGAGGAAACAAGGCAAGGAGGCAAAAACTTACATAACATGTAAAATTTCCGATTTCTGTCTCCAACTCCCACCTTTTGTTGAGTAAGATCTTCTATCGTCAGCTGAAATAATAGAGACAAGACTAACCGTCATATGTGAGCCAGGTAGACTTATAATACTATTAGATGAAAACTTAACTGGTATGTATCCATCCTGGATGAATCCCAATGCTGACTGAGTGACATGTGAACTCAAGTTGTGATTCTAAACAACTTTTATTAATAACTTTTCCTTCTACAATCAATACTTTCTGAGATTTGAGTTTTAGACACAGCCAGATACATTTCGTACAAAAATAATGACCATCGACTTCGTCTACCTGTGACGCTAAACAACTTTTATTAATAACTTTTCCTTCTACAATCAATACTTTCTGAGATTTGAATTTTAGACACGGATACATTTCGTACAA
Organism: Coenobita brevimanus; assembly: GCF_032717465.1. Lineage (NCBI taxonomy): Eukaryota > Metazoa > Arthropoda > Malacostraca > Decapoda > Coenobitidae > Coenobita > Coenobita brevimanus. The sequence goes on along the minus strand of NC_136957.1, from coordinate 4,847,473 downwards.
AACTAATGACCATCGACTTCGTCTACCTGGCTCAAGAATGTTACCATGACCTAAGAAAAAATTATAATACTAAAAAAGCAAGAGCATTTAACACATTAAATATATGACACTGTGCCAGTCATACTTGCCACCACTTATTGATCCAGCAGACACTGACCAAATTATACAGCAAGACATAACTACTCACTGCATAGGCAATAGATGGCAAACATTGATTTAAATTTTATTCAATCTATCTGTGGCCCGACATGCGTGGAGAACACTGATGCTGGCTTTCTCGAAACAGAGCCAACTAAACACTAGAGCCATCCCAATGTATTTCTACGTTTATGGCACAAAAAAAAAAAAAAAAAAACATATATATATATATATATATATATATATATATATATATATATATATATATATATATATATATATATATATATATATATATATATATATATATATATATATTAAATAAAAAGTCTTTGAACAATGCACTTTTCCAGCTCCAGTCCGAGCCACAACCGAGTCACTTGAGTCCATAAAACTGTGCAGTTGTTTTTATTTATCGAGTGTCACTCAATTGAAGCGACAGAAAAAAAAACAGTTTCTATTGAGAGTATTGAGCGTTGCGTGGTCACTGATGGGTAGCGGGGAGAGGATCGCTGTGTGCAAAGAGCTGGAGGAACATAGTAGTTTAGTGTACTGTTGGTGTCTGGATGGTTGGCTGGATGGTGAGATGGATCGATAAATGTATGAGAAGATTGGTGCTTGATTTGTTAGGTGTTTGTTTTGTGTGCATGGCAAAAATGACTGGGATCGTGCATGCGGGGTTGCTTTGGTGAACCGATTCTTTACTGGAAGGTAGATAAAATGCTGGTGATCATAACACTTAATGGATGAATCTAGGTTGGATGGTGTGATGGTGCGGCAAAGAATAGTGGATAGTGGAATGATAGGCACTCTATGGAGCCATGGTAGTTCAGTGGACACATGGGTTTACTGATAGACTTTGGAAGACTGGGTAGATGGATGGTACCTCAAAAGGATAACAAAAATTTTTTTCAATAATGGGTAAATGCCAGATTGAATGATATATGGGTGTAAGCTCCTGGGATCTGGAATGCTGTTTGATGGTGAAATGACCTTGTGATTTGTGTAGGCTGATGGGTGAAAGACTGTAATGCCATGGATGGGTAAATGGATGTAAGGAGAGCTTGGACTCTTGTATGTCGTTCATGCCTTAATGGATGCTTCGCTTGATGTTTTTGTGAATGTACAGTACACTTGATTGGCTGGAGGATGAATGGAATGTTGAGTGAATGGCTTGTGGGCAGATAATTAAATAAGCAACAAGAGAGATTAAATGCCTGAACTAATGAATCAACAGTAGATTATGAATACAAGAGTGGAATATTTCATGGCTGACGGCTAAATGAATGACAAAATTGATGAAAGAACAAACTGATATTTGGATGTTTCAGCGAGTATTGTCTGTAGGGACAGCAAAATTTTTTAAAGTTTTGGACGAGTAAATAAGTTTGATGAGTGGGTGCATGACTGGCAGGTGCACGAATGAAAGGTATAGTCAGCCAAAAAAGTCTTGTCTTCGTTCCGAACCCCGTAAATATTCGAACAGATAAGTCGAAGCAGCAGGGATGGCTTCACAAGTCTGGCAACTGTGTCAGACCAGACGGTGGTGGGGGTGGGTGGTTTGAGGTGCCATGTATTACTGTCGGGTGGAAAATGTTGGGAATAACATACTGGGTAATAGGGTTATAGCCAACTTTTATCACTATTATATCACTAAATGTCTACATACAGTATGCATCATCATGAGTTTACATGTAATCAAAATATACTGCAGTTTCATATACATGGGTTGTCATGTCCAATTCATCTTTGATATTTGGAATACTTCAGAAGACGGAATAACGGTGGAATAGGTTTCATAACAAGTGTCTGGAATTTAATTAAACGTCAAGATTATGATATAAAACAGCTTTTATTAGCGATAACTAAAATCCACTCTGTTTTCCGTCGTCCAGTATAGATAACTGAATGACTGAGAAGATATGATTATATGCTGGTGGGTGTATATCTTGGTTTCATCACCTTGCGTAACACCTGTGGCTAGGTTTCCCCATAGATATAAATAAGACTAGATGCCGCATCGCCCATTCTTCAGTACAGCAGCGGTGCCTCTGTGCGGCCACCATCTTGGAGCGGTCAAGCATGTAATAGTGGGGCTTGTTTTAGAGTGAATACAGACTATGAGAATGAATGTTGTTGTGAAGGAGGTGGTAATGGCGGTTATTTTTGTGGTGGTGGTGATGGTGGTTATTTTTGTGGTGGTGGTGATGGTGGTTATTTTTGTGGTGTTGGTGATGGTGGATTTTGTTGTGGTGGTAGTGATGGTAGTTATTGTTGTGGTGGTGGTGATGGTGGTTATTGTTGTGGTGGTGGTGATGGTGGCTTTTGTTGTGGTGGTGGTGATGGTGGTTATTGTTGTGGTGGTGGTGATGGTGGTTTTTGTTGTGGTGGTGGTGATGGTGGTTATTGTATTAGTAGTGGTGGTTGTTGCTGTTATGGTGGTGGTGGTGATAGTGGATTTTGTTGTTGTGGTGGTGTTGGTGATGATGGTGATTTTTGTTGTTGTAGTGGTGATGGTGATGGTGGGTTTGTTGTTGTTGTGGTGGTGGTGGTGGTAATTGTTGTGATGGTGGTCATTGTTGTGTTGGTGGTGATTGTCACGAATTGGCGCGAGCGTGTTTATAAGTTCGTAACATTTTATTCAGAGTGAAAACCGCGAATTCTAATGGAATTCTCATTGTGTATTGCTCAGTTTAACCGTCCACGTATTCACTCGATTGGGACGGTTTTCAGAACATTTTTCACTGTTTCATAAGTGATCGATCTTTTGCGCGACATTGGCGCCTTCGCTGAGTGATTTATTGTGAGTGTGTATCGCTCACTTTATTTTCGTTGACCGCTGAACCAAGCACGGCCATCTCTCGACCCCTTCCATAATTCGAACTTAGGCTTGGATCGTCGTGAGAGAAGGTTTGTTGTACAGCGAGTTCCTGGAATCTCCACCTAGTGTGAATCGGCAAAGAGCGTTCAGCGTATTGCAGCGTCCGTCCTACATATCGACGCCCAGTCATTCCCCTTAGCCCCTCCACTGACAAGTATTTCTTTTCGTTTTTTCCTAGGTTTAAGTGCTTAGCTTTGAGTGAGTGAGTGAGTGTATTCTCCTTGTTATTTTAAATTCATTTTGAGACTTATGTAACGTAAATTTATTTCATTGTAATTAATAAATTTACAGTTCCTTTTCTTTGAGCTTGATATAATGTAAACTCATGTTTTATTTTTCCACATAAAGCTTATTTTAGTTGCCGCTCCTAGTTGCACAAACGCTTTGCATTATTCATAACTGGTACTTAAGCCAGTCCTTTTGTATTAAGCTTAAATCCGTTGTGCCAACCAGGAGTTAATGCACCGGCAAGAACCTGTTTATTACTATTAGTATTAGTTATTGATTGTCAGGGGTGGAGTCACTTTCTCGAGAGGCTAACAGTACTACAAACAGCACTCGTGAGTAATTAGTCTCTGCTGTGTACTGTTGAGAAAGTTTATAAATTCTCGTCCTTAGAGAATCGGCGAAGTAAGCCGGCATAAAGTAAACTTACTGCTTGATTTTCACAAGTCAGTTCAGTGTCCATATTTTCAAGTAACATTTAAAGTATTCTTTAATATATCAATTCTCAAAAACCCCGTGACAGTGATTGTTGTGGTGGTGGTTGTTGTTGTGATTGTTGTGGTGGTGGTTGTTGTTGTGATTGTTGTTGTGATGGTTGTTGTTGTGGTTGTTGTTGTTGTTGTTGTTGTTGTGGTGGTGGTGGTGGTGGTTGTTGTTGTGGTGGTGGTTGTTGTTGTTGTTGTGGTGGTGGTTGTTGTGGTGGTGGTGGTTGTTGTTGTGGTGGTGGCGGTTGTTGTTGTGGTGATGGTTAGGATACAAAAACCCACACTGGCAGACGGAAACACTGCCAGTGTGGGTTTTTGTATCCTATTTCATAGTCACGATAGTGTGATTATTCAGCCGCCTGTGGTGGTGGTGGTTGTTGTGGTGTGGTTGTTGTGGTGGTGGTTATTGTGGTGGTGGTTCCGGTGGTGGTGGTTGTTGTTGTCGTGGTTGTGGTTGTTGCTGTCGTGATGATTGTTGTTGTGATGGTTGTCGTTGTTGTTGCTGTTGTGGTGGTTGTGGTGGTTACGGTGGTGGATGTGGTGGTGGTGGTTGTGGTGGTGGTGGTTGTGGTGGTGAATGTGGTGGTGGTTGTTGTTGTTGTGATAGTTGTCATTGTTGTTGTTGTTGTTATGGTGGTGGTGGTTGTTGTGGTGGTGGTGGTGGTTTTTGTGGTGGTAATGGTTGTGGTTCCTGGTTCATCTGAAACGTGAACTCGCTGGACTGCAGGTTTAAATTTCCCTTCTGCAACCCACCATCCTCCTCTCGGGGGATAGGGAAACAGCTGAGGGACGTGTGCATAACTAGATAGTTGAGCCGCTCATGCTATCTGTGTCACTCTTGATATATTCCGACGCTTTCTACAACCAAAAGCAGCAATGTTGCAGGATTTCTAGGTAAATGGTGGTCAACTTTGCCCATTGTCGGGAACACGACATCGTCTGCCTCGACCGTTCCAAGATGGCGGCCGGGTAGACGCATCTTAAGTAATGTCATGCAGCATCTAGACTTATTTATATCTGTGTTTCCTTCACCCCTTTACCAAAATACTAACCACTTGTGGAATGCTTTTCTCGTTATTATTGTGAAGGCACCGCATATACGTCTGCCACACCACACATGGTATACATACAGTATATCCTGCCATGTTCAAAAGGTAAACATACTGTAAAAACACAGCTTTCTGTCCTTTATTCCGATGTCATGTGGCTTGTTGATGCCCGGCGGAGGGGGTGTGGCAGGAAAGTGGGGAGGGGGCGGGGTTGCACCTCGTCGTTTCATTTAACGTTTGATTGGCTACACGATCTAGGCATTATTTCTGGTTGACGATACAATTCATTATTTACAGGTATTAAATCATTTGTAATATCACATTTAGCACCGTTATTATGCGGTGTAATGCTAGACTACACTGCCAACAGCAACTATAGCACACACATCCTTCATTACCCCACCTCCACCCCCAAACCACTCACCCCCACCACCGTCTGGTCTGACACAGTTGCCAGACTTGTGAAGCTATCCCTTCTGCTTCGACTTATCTGTTCGAATATTTGCGGGGTTCGGAAAGAAGACACGACTTTTTTGGCTGACTATACATATGTAGAAGGTGAAAACGATGATCAATAACGCAAATGTGGTGAACTGTACGATATAAAAAATTGTTTAGATGTCAGTTGATACTGAGACACGGAATTAAAAAAAAATAAAAACGGAAATGAACAATAAATGAACAGGGTTGGAGGGGATTTAGAAAAAAAAAAATCCCATAGCCAAGAGGTGTCAGGTATTATATTCCACATTGTTTTAATGGGTGATATAAAAAGCAACATGAATTTCAGAGAGAGAGAGGGGGGGGAGGGTGCTTAGAGAGACAAACTGGTAAAAAAGTGATAAAGGATTGGAAAGGTGAAATAAGATGACAGACTGTGTGAGACTTAATTATCTCAGTACAGAGTGGTGCCACAGTAATTTTAGCGGTGGATATTCTGGAAACAACACCACGGGGACGAGGGAGAGAGGTGGGAGGGGTAGTCATAAGAGAATAGATGGAGAAGAGATATACATGGAGAAAGAGATGACAGACATACCGGTATGTACAGATGAAGGATAAATACATGAGGAGATGGAGAGAAGGAGCTATGCATGAATGGGTAAAACGGATGAGATGTTTAAGGTAATGAATGTACAAAAGGTCAAAGAGTCATAGAAAAAAAATGGATAGGGAGAGAGATTTGCAAATAGGAAGAGGAGAGACAAATAAATAGGGCAAAGAAAGAGGAAATATTGATGGCAGAACAGTTGATGTTGGAGATACAGTGAATGTGGAGAAGTCCTTGAGGGAGAGAGAGACACACAAAGAGAGGGCATGAAAATGATGATCATCATCATCGATACACGTTTCTTTAGGAAATTACAGGAAGCATGTTTGTCGATCAAAAAGACACACTTACCTGCCCTAAGCTGTACACACACATGACACTCACACACACATTCACACAGGCTTGCGTAGGTCAGTATCTGTTTATGAGCTAGCAGAATCAGAACGTTAAGACAACTGTTGCCTCTAAACCCTCCCACCTTATGCGACTGAACACAATAACATCGTGAGCCGTATTCTGGCTGGCATGGGACGCCTCTTAGCATCTCTTCGTTAGGTGGTAATTTCGTTTATTACATCTTAATAATCCTTTGTTTAATGTTTATACCGATTTATCTCAATCGTTACGAGATTGTCCTTTTAAGTATTCTGATGCCATATACAGAAGCACATGTTTAATGTTAAAAGGTCTTACATGCTGAAGCGGTTAATAAATGTTGTAATCTTATACTGGGTGACCAAAATGAATGCAACCCCCCAAAATGTATCATTTGCACAACTGATAAGAGATCTGCTTTATTTTTGCATTCATTATTAGCTGGGTTGATGAGTCCTGAAAGTTTGGGTTCTGCATCTTAAATGGTCTGTATTTATGACCTTTCCAAAATGTGCTCCAAATGACCACCTCCACGTCGCAGGCACTCCTGAATGCGAAACTGTCAATTACGCTGACACATTCCTCTCTTGGGATAGCTCTGATGTTGCCTGTGATTTTTATTTTTGTGTCTCTGATTGTCTGGGGGTAGTTTTCATGAGCACGATCCTTCAGTTATCCCCACAAATAGAAATCTGAGGGATTCATATCGGGTGAGTGTGAAACCCACTCAGGGTCACATCTCCTGTTAATCAGTCAGTCTCCGAATCATTGCGGTAGTCACACTAATGTTTGGTCTGAAGTGTGTGGAGTGGCCCCATCCTGCTGGAACCATTGCTTCCCTCGGGTGATGCCCCTACGTCTTCCTAGTGTTATGGGTTGCATTCCTTTGGGTCACTCTGTACCACTGTTCTTTATGCTGTTTTGAATAGCCAACAGATGGTAGGAATATATACAATATAAAAGACCTCATCAGGTTGAAGAAGATAACACCGACATAGTTTTATCAGTAATATGTAAATGGGTATTTAAATGTTGGTAGCATATATACTAAATCAGTGTGAGGACCTGCTACGAAATATTTTGAGCCAACGAAAATACCGTGTATTTCACCGAGACAAGATGCACATAAACAGAAGACCGAAATGCAATGAAAACTACGAACTGAAGCTGAATTAATCAAGTGAAGAATAATATCATATCTGAAAGAGAACATGAAAAGAAAGATACGGTGATGAAAGTGAAAGATAATATTAGAAACGGTTTTGAGAACAGACCACAAAGAGTGAGAACAAATATGAGCACGAGTGGCAATATGAGAAGATCTTTGGAGGGAGAAGATTGCTGAAAACGTGGAAGTCAATGCAATGGAGCGAACGAGCGAGCGAGAGAGAGAGAGAGAGAGAGAGGGGGGGGGGGCATGCACGATGGAAATAATAAATTCAATTAATTACAAACATATGGATAGATGAAATAAGAGAATGAGAGAAAAAAGAAAGGAGGGAGAGAAACTGGTGGTCAAGTGAGTGTAAATACAAAATGCAAGAAAATGAAAGTAAAAAAAGTAAGAAAGTATATGGTTCAGAAACGGAAGGGATGCTGAATATGAGCCAGTGGGTCGTATTGGTTCGTGTAGAAGAAATATTAAGACCTTTTTTAGGGTTTTTAGAATGTGACCCAGGCACGAAGAGTAATAGGGAGGCAAGGAGGGAATTAAAGAGTCTGAGAGAGAGAGAGAGAGAGAGAGAGAGAGAGAGAGAGAGAGAGTAATGAAGTAGGTTGGCGGGCAGGAAATGAGACTGGAAGGCAGGAAGTCAGAAAGTGAGAGACAGCAGGAAGGAAGAGGTAATGAGGTAGGACAAGTGCGTGAAGGGGAAGCATGGAGGTGCTGGGACAAGGAAGCTGGAAGGAAAAATTAGAGGGAGAATGACTGAGAAAAAGAAAGATGAGGAGTGAGGCAAGAAGTGAAACAATGAAATTAAAATCCAGTGTGAGAGAAGAAAGGAGGTGGGCTGGCATTTTGGCAGTAAGGTAGGGAGACGGAAAGACAGAAGTGAGCCAAGAAGGTAAGGAAGCGGACAGAGTGGCAGGGAGAGTAGCAAGGGAAGAGGCAAAGTGGAAGTAAAGTAGGGAAAATACGAACGATTTGGCAGGGAATAATGGAGGAAGGTAAAGCAAGAGGGATGTGAGGTAGGAAGACTGAGGGAAGGAAAGAAGAGCCACAGGGAGAGATGGAGGGTTGAATTAAGGCAGAGATGGAGAGAAAGGGAGTCAAGAAGGAAGTAAAACAAGGACGAAGTAAGTTAGGTCGACAGAATAAGAGATTACTGGGGAGAGAAATAGGCAGGGAATGAGGAAATAATCTGAGCAAAGAAGAAATAACCGAGGGAATTAAGGAGAAAAGAAAGAATGAAGGGAGATAAGACGTACGGCAGCAAAGCAAGGTTAGAAGTAGAGAAAATAGGTCAGGGAGGATGAATGGTATGACGGCAGGGAGAAAGACACAGAGGAGGGAAGAGATAAAGTAGGAAACGAAGAAACATGGAGACAGGGGAAAAGACAAGGGAGCAAAAATCTGAGAGAGAAAGTACGTGAATGAAACAAGGAAGCAGGGAGAGAGGTAGGGTGGAAGTGAGGTTGGTAAAGAGGAGGAAAGTAATAGATGATGTACCAAGTGACAGAGAGATCTGAGAACACAGCGAAAACTATGTTGGGAAGAGATGTGAAAGGAAGAGATAAAAGAAAGAGGGAATAAAAGAAAGCATGGGAAAGACAGAGAGGGAAAGAGAAGTAGTTAGGCAGGAAGGCACCTGTACGTTAGCTTGTGGAGAGAATTAGAGGAAGTGGAAAGAGACAAGGAAAAGGAAAAGATTTAGGATTGTGAGGAAACCTGAACGAGGTGGAATTTAAGACGTGAAACAGGGAGTGAGAAATGTAAATGGGATAAAAGAAACAGAGGAGGATAAAATTGAGACGAGGTGGAAGTAAGAGAGAGAGAGAGAGAGAGAGAGAGAGAGAGAGAAACCGTGATTCTGGACACATGCAGATCATGAGCCTAACGTGCCACCGCCGAGCCACCGTGACTGTGTATCAAATATGGACTCAGTCAGAGGACAAACGAATTTCAGTGGAAATGGTTCCGATGCTGCGCCAGACGTGCAGATCAGCAGATAAAACGTGGATGCGGCCTGACAAATGTTGTGCATATATCACAGTCAACACTTCAGGCAAACCAGCCAGTAAAACGTGGATGGGGCCTGACAAATGTTGTGCATATATCACAGTCAACACTTCAAGCAAGCAAGCCAGTAAAACGAAGATGCGACCTGACAAATGTTGTGCATATATTACGTCAACACTTCAGGCAAACCAGCCAGTAAAACTTGGATACAGCCAATATTTCATGCGAAACAAATCAGTCTGGTACATACGAGATATATCCCAATCACCTCTGAATTTCCGGCGGTCACTAGCCTAAACTATCAAACTTTGTTTAAATGACTCTCTCTCTCTCTCTCTCTCTCTCTCTCTCTCTCTCTCTCTCTCTCTCTCTCTCTCTCTCTCTCTCTCTCTCTCTCTCTCATTTTTGTCCCTCCTTTCCATTGTCTATCTTCCGCTCCTTCCATCACTCCCTTACCTTCTGTCGCCAACAGCCCTCTATTTAACACTAATCACTGTTCATCAATATTATTCTTGTTGAGTTATCTGAATGCTACAGTACTTGAATAGGTAAAATAGTATCCAATGTAACTACTATGGAATATTACTGTGATGACATTGTTATGGGCCTGATGGAATTCCTCCTGTTGTTCTCATGAACTGTGCTTCTGTGCTTACACCTTGCCTAGGCAAACTCTTTCGCCTAGGTCTATCAACTTGCACCTTTCCTTCCTGCTGGAAGTTTGCTCTCATTCAGCCAGTCCCAAAGAAAGATGACCATTCCCAACCCTCTAACTATCGTCCAATTGCTTTAACATTCTGTATCTCAAATGTTTTCGAGTCAATTGGCAATAGAAAAATTTTAAAACATCTTTCCTATCACAATCTTCTTTCTGATCGTCAGTATGGGTTCCGTCAGGGACGATCCACTGGTGATCTTCTCACCTACCTTTCAGACTCCTGGTCATCCTTCTTTCTGGACTTTGGCGAAAGCTTTGCCATTGCACTTGACATCTCAAAGGCTTTCGATCGAGTCTGGCAAAAATCTTTATTTTCCAAATTGCCCTCTTACTGTTTCTATCCTTCTATCTGTGCCTTCATCTCTAGCTTCCTTTCTGGTCGTTCTATAGCCGCTGTTGTAGACGGCCATCGTTCTTCTCCTAGATCTATTAACTCTGGTGTTCCTCAGGGCTCTGTCCTATCACCAACTCTCTTCCTTTTATTCATCAATGACCTTCTAAGCTGTACATGTAACCCTATCCACTCATACGCTGATGACTCCACTCTTCACCTTTCCATTCGATTCCTTTAACGTCCATCTCAACAGTACTTCAACAAAAAAGGGATGAGGCTATAGCACACCCAATGTCTGACTTGGTTCGTATCTCTGACTGGGGTAAAAATAATCTGGTAGCTTTAATGCATCAAAGACTCAGTTTTTACACCTATCAACCCGACAAAATCTTCCACAAGTGTACCCACTAATGTTTAATAATATTCAGCTTAACCCAGCATCATCCCTGAACATGCTTGGGGTTTCATTTACTCGGGACTTATCTTGGAAAGATCATATTACATCTCTTGTAAAATCTGCTTCCAAGAGATTAGGTGTGCTAAGCCGACTCCGTTCATTCTTTACCCCCGCACAATTGTTGACTCTATACAAGGGTTTTATCCGCCCCTGTGTGGAGTACAACTCTCATGTGTGGGGAGGCTCCTCACATACACCTATTCTCAATAGGGTGGAGTCAAAGACTTTTTGTCTCATTGACTCTCCTCCTCTTACCGACTCCCTTCAACCTCTGTCTCTTCGCAGCACTGTTGCATCTTTATCTCTTTTCTATCGCTACATCAATGGTCACTGCTCCTCTGAACTGTCGGCATGCATTCCTCCACCTCTACAACGGGCGCGTAGCACCCGTCTAACAGCAAACTCTCATCCCTTTTCTGTCCTACTCGCTAATGCAAGAGTTAACCTTTACTCCCAGTCCTTCATTTATGCAACAGGTCAACTCTGGAACTGTCTCCCTCTGTCTGTATTTCCTGCTTCCCATGATCTCCAGTCTTTCAAACGCAGTGTGTCCAGGCATCTCAAAATGATCGGATCTTGAATTTGGCTCTCTCTTGTATTTTGTTTTTCTCTTTGAAGGAGCATTTTTGCGGGCTCGTGGCCCTTGGATCCTTCTTCATCATATATATATATATATATATATATATATATATATATATATATATATATATATATATATATATATATATATATATATATATATATATATATATATATATATATATATATATATATATATATATATATATATATATATATATATAGATATATATGTATATAAACATATATATATATATATATATATATATATATATATATATATATATATATATATATATATATATATATATATATATATATTGCTGGGATAACTGTCTCCTTTAACCAGTGGAAACATTTACCTCAAAAGATTTAAAATGGATTAAGTGTGATGTATTTTTCCTTTGACACAGGAGACATTGCAGCACATCGTTGTTAGAATTATACCTCGATAATCTCGTATATGTTATTTATGGATTGTTTTAATGAATATTTTGCATCAGTAACCCGCAGAAGACTATTAAAGTGTACTGTACAGTGTAAATCAATGAGTAAGTGATCTATGAATTGTACTAAGCAAATGAGAATACGGCCCAGTGAGTGTTGCCCCGAAGCCAAAACGACACTGGCAGCCAATTTACCGTAGACTGCTGCTTCACATCACCACATATCACGCATCTCAGCAAGTAGTAATTGTATACCAAGAATGTCCTAACACAGAAGCTAAAAGTGTTGCCTCAATTACTATGACATCTTGTGTACCACATGGAGGTTTTGCAAAGCTAGTGATGCTATGGTCATAGTTCAGTGTCTTATTTTTAGATGCAGAAGATTTTTTAACGCGAATTATGTTAACGTTTTCGGTCGATATATGCTTAATTATCTTTGAATTTATCAACTTTAGTAAAGCCGCACCACACCACTGCTCCATCACCTCACACTGCAATATATAATCACTCGCACACACGGGACTTTGTAGAACTAATAGGACTGGTGCCGCTTTCTTTCTCTCCTATACATCATATCAAAAGTATAAGCAAAAGGGTTCTGAAGCTCCCGTACTTACTACTTCCTTGTATGTGTGTTATATATTTATCTATATTTTTTTTTACTGCATGTGAGAAGAAAAAGTATAACATTGCATTTGGTCGACTGGACAACAAGAAAGGAATCACAAACTGAGGATATTTTCAGATCTGACCAGCTGTGTACATGAAAATGCTGAGGTTACCAATTAACTCTTGCATTAGAGAGCTGGGCAGAGTAGGGATGAGATTGTGTAACGACCGTGCCAGTAACAATTGTATTGATTTAGCTAAAGGATAATCCAAGAAGCCAAGAAGTTCATCCATAGACAAACACAAGCATGCGACTGTACATGATTTCCACTACATATATTACATACAAACATTTTTGAACAAATAAAAATGCCGTAACATATAGGAGAATTATAACAACACTCTACATGTCAAATCTCCTACGTTAACTGCCAAAAAGCTCTGTTACCGTACGCCTTCATGCGATAATCGAAGTTAGTCAGCTGGGGAAAAAATGCAAGAGGACAAAAAATTACTTAACAGGTAAAATTTCCGGTTTCTTTTTACAGTTCTCACTTTTTGTTGAGTAAGATCTATCATCAGCTGAAATGATATAAAAGAGACAAGACTGCCCGTCATCAATGGCTTGGGTAGCCTGTAATAATACTCTTACTTGATAATTTGACTTAAGTATCCATACTGGATGACTCCCAGTGCTGGTTCAGTGACATGTGAACTCAAGCTGTGATTCTAAACAACTTTTATTTGGAACTTTTCCTTCTATAGTCAATACTTTCTGAGATTTGAGTTTTCGACACAGACGACACTCACAGATACATTTCTTAAAAAAACATAATGACCATCTACTTCGTCTACCTGGCTCAAAAATTTTACCGTGACCTAAGAGAAAATAATACTAAAGGAATGAGAGCATCTGACACAGTAAATGTTTGACGCTGCTTCAGTGACACTTGCCACCACTTAGTGATCCAACTGACACTGACCAAAATATACACCAAGACACCACTACTCACTGCGTAGGCAGTAGATGATAAGCACTGAATTACGGTAATCTTATTCAACCCATCTGTGGCCCCCTCAGGTATGAATAACACTCATGCTGGCTTTCTCGAAACATAGCCAGCTGAACAACAGAGTTATCCCAATGTATTTCTACCTTTATGACAAAAAAAGAAATTGGTTAAATAGAAAAAAAAAAAAAGATGCAATTTTCCAGCTTCAGTCCGGGCCACAACCGAGTCACTGGAGTCCATAAAACTGTGCAGTTGTTTTTCTTTATCGAGTGTCACTCAAGTGATGCGACAGAAATAACAGTTTCTATTGACAGTATTGAATGTTGTATAGTGAATGATGGGTAGTGGGGAGAAAATAGCTGTGTGGGAGAAGCTGGAGGAACATAGTAGTTTAGTGGTTGGATGGTTGTACTGTTGGTATTTGGATGGTTGGGTGGATAGTGAGATAGATCGGTAAAAGTATGAGAAGATTGCTGCTTGCTTTGCTGGATGTTTGTTTTGTGTGCAGGGCAAAAAGGACTGGGACCGTGCATGCAGGGTTGCTTTGGTGAACGAATTCTTGACTGGAAGATAGATAAAATGCTGGTGATCATAATACTTAATGGATGACTCATGGATGGATGGTGTAATGGTTGGGCAAAAAATAGTGGCTAGTGGGGTGTGAGGTGCTTCATGGTGCCATGGAAGTTCAGTGAACACATGGGTCTGCTGATGGACTTTGGAAGAATGGGTAGATTGATGGTAGCTGAAGAGGATAACTGTTAATGTTTGCAATAATGGGTAAATAGCAAATTGAATGATGTATGGGTAAGCTCCTTGGGTCTGGAATGCTGTGTGAGTGATAAAATGACCTTGTGTTGTGATTTGTGTAGACTGATGGGTGGAAGACTGTAATTCGATGGATGGATAAATGTACATAAGGACAGCTTAGACTCTTGTATTTTGTTCATGCGTTAATGGCTGATTCTCTTGATTTTGTGAATGGAGAATGTGTGGAACGTTGAGTGAATGGCTTGTGGGCAGATGAATAAATAAACAAATAGATGACTAATCATTTGATCTAATGGATCAACATCAGATTATGAATACAAGAGTGGAATGGTTCATGGCTGACGGCTAAATGAATGACAAAATGGATGAAAGAACAAACCGATATTGGATGGTTCAGCAAGTATAGTTTTTTGGGAGAAGAAATAATACTTAAAGTTTTGGATGGATAGATAAGTTTGATGAATGAGTGTATGATTGGCAGGTGCACAAATGAAAGTAGAAGGTGAAAATGATGATCAGTAATGCAAATGTGATGAACTGTACGATATAAAAAAATGTGTAAATATCACTTGATGCTGAGACAGAGAATAATAATAATAAAAAAAAAAAAGTATCGAAGATTAACAATAAATGAACCAGGTTGGAGGGGATTTAGAAATGAACCAAATTCCCATAGGCAAGTGGTGTCAGATATTATATTCCACATTGTTTTAATGGGTGACAAAACCAACATGTATTTCCGAGAGAGAGAGAGAGAGAGAGAGAGAGAGAGAGAGAGAGAGCATACAGTAGATGTATGAAGGAAGAACAGTACAGATAGCAGAAGTCCTGCTGGCCCATCATGAGGTTACATTCTGAAAAAAAAAAAAAAAATGCTAATTTTACTACGATTTAACCAACATGTAAGAGAAAAAGGGAGAACAAAGGAAAGTTTTCTCCTACCCGCCACACCATCCGATTAAACGCGCAGGAAAAAAAAAAAAACTTGCCTGTTAGAATGAACAACCATGAACCTTTTTTTAGGAGGGGCAGAATAGGAACGACTATGCACTAAGGTAGGTAATCTCTGTTCTACACATCTATAAACCAAACGCAGACACAATCACCGAATGGTCTCGTTTTTTAAGCAAACTGCTCACAATCGTCAGCGTACAAGTCAACATGCAAATAAAACTTAGTTATAGCCCACAATTTAAAAATATTTTTCTAAACAAATTTTAAACGTACCAAGAGTTTTTGCACTAACTGTTGTTGCTGGTAGCCTATTCCATTGTTCCACTACATGAATATCAAAGTGATTTTCTCCATAATGGTGTTGCACCTTTTTCTTTGGAGTTTCATTTCATTACTACTAGTCACCGTATCGTTCTGTATTTCGAACAGCTTATCATATCTAACATTGTGAAAAAAAAAAAAAATCTTTCAGATCATTACTGATTCGTCCATTAAAAAAAACAAAAAAACTTTTTTTTATTCATTTATTTATTTGTTTGTTTGCACTGGACTCTCTCGAACCTAAATCCGTCCATAATAAGATTCGTTCGCCATTCCTTCACATAGTATTCGATGTGTGGTCGAACCAGGGACATATAAAACTAACAGATTTCACTGGGCATTTTATGATCAAAGTTCCTTGCAATGAAGCCGAATTTTTTATTTGCCTTAGTTGCATGCTGCTATGCACTGTTTGGAATTAGACAACGTTACTGATAATAACTCCTAGATCCTTCTCCTCCTTTGCATCCGCCAGTGGGGTATTGAACATGCGATAGACATATTTAATGTTACTGCCATTTTTCACTCCCATTTACTAATTGTTCCAAGTCGTTTTGCATTGATTCAAAGTCTGCTTTCGTAATTACTTTGCCTCCAATCTACTTGTCATCTGCAAATACCAGTAACTTAAAAGCGAGTCAGTTTTCTATATCATTGATAAAATGTGAAAGAAAAATTATTCTAGAACTGACCCTTGAGGATAATCACTTGTTACGTTTAGCCAGTCTGATATTTTACCATTTACTACTACACACACATTGCGTTTCATTCATCAATCATCAGTTCATGAAAATAATTTGTTAGAAGGGCAGTCGGCTATTAATTTTTCTAATAGTCTTAGATGGGGATCTTATCAAAAACTATCTCGAAATCTAGTTATATGACATTAGATGCATTCTAGTTATTGTGTATGGTTGTAAAATATTCAAGCAAATTTGTAAGGCATGATTTGTTGATTGTCTGGTATTAGATTATGCATATTAACCCCCCGTGTCCCGACCGATTTTTCTCCACTGACCTTCCCCAACCCAACCAATTCTGGATTTTTGGGGTGCTCAAACCTCCGCTTTCTGTGAGAAACGATGGCAATTCAGAGAAAAAATGCTCACCTGAGCTTAGATGTGGGCTAAACAGATGACCCTCCACACACCTGCGACCGTGTTCTCTGGAGGCGCACTGCTGCAGTCACGTTTTCTATGGTATGGGTAAGTATTGTAAATCACTCATATCACATAAATGTTTATTAATTTGGTACAAATTTACATGTAGTACAAGAATGTGTTAGTTTTCACACAAAAATATAGGTGATATAAGCATTGTTCCATTCACAGATCACATGAAAATCGCCAAATTCTTGCACGTATGAATCACTATGACAGTTGTTTCTATTTTTCCACTTACATTGTTCTTTTCCACTAACATTATACCAGTTTCCACCTTATATAACTGTAATCACATATTTACAGGCCTTACTATTATTGTGAGTGTCGTATTATCACATAATTACAGGCCTTACTATTACAGTGAGTGTCATATGATCACAAGCACACACAGTATCAGCATTTTACCGAGGTGTGATATTCCCTGAAACATGGCTCAACACACAATCCTATGTTGCATTCCACACATTCGTACCTAGTGTCTTATCTGCGAGTGGTTGCTCTCACTTTCGATTGGCGGCATACGTTACAGCGGTGCTGGGGTCTAGGACAGTTCAGTTGAGGAGGGATGGTGGTGGGGAAGTGGCTCCTGAGAGGCATAGGGGAGTCTGGGTGGCAGTGGTGTGGTGGGGGCAGTGGTGGGGCTAGTCCTCTGCATACTTCACGATGATTTCCCTAGACAGCTCCCTCACAAACCTCTCGAAGGTCTCAGTCAAGGCGTGGAGGTAAAGGGCGTTCAGGACCTTGATGTCGAACAAGTGGAAGAACAGTTTTTTGTACCACTTCATCGTGGTCCTGGCACATTCCACGCTAGAAATCATGGAGTCAGACTGGTCTACTTGCCTCATGTTGACATTGTAGTCCAGTACCGACTCTGGTTTCCAAATGTGGAGCCTCCTCTCACTGCAATAATCCACAGAGTCAGTGCGGTGCATCGGAGGGCAGTGTACTGTTGACAGGAGGAAAACTTCCCTGTTGTGGCTGCATACAGTGGTGAAGATGTTGTGCGCCTTGAAGAAAACCAGCTCATTCTTAAGTTTCCTCCCAACCTTGACCATATGGCTATGGTTTTTCTTCACTGTGCCACAGACTCCTGTGTCGTGAAGATGGAGGTACCGAACGAGAAGGGGGCTAGTGTACCAGTTGTCCAGGTACAAGACGTGACCACGATGAACATACTCCTCTATCATTTTCTTCACCACAGCCCCTGAGAGTCCAATACTTCGATCTTCTGTTATGTCTCTGCAACGGTGTACAAGACCATATCTTCCACATAATCAGTTTTACAGTCACACATAACAAAGATCTTGAACACAAAACAGTGTATCTTGCTGGGTATGTATGTATCTATCTATATACCTAGGCTGCTTCCCCCAAGGAAAGGGAGGTAGCCGAGACAGGACGACACACTCCCCATTTACTCATCCATTCAAACACATTCATTCGCATCTTAGCCCCAAAGGGGAGAAGGGACAGATCCTCACCGCACCACACTGCACAAGGGTCAACTGTGCAGTGCAATCACTGACATCTGCAGCAGGGCCCGACAGCAGAGCTGGTTTAACCCTGCCACAATCATAATAGATCCATCCCCTTACCTGCACCTGACCTGACTAGCTAATCAGACCAAATGCGGGAGAATATCCCCTCAGGGCTGCGTCATCATTTATTCATTCACAATTTCTCTCCATTTATTTCTGTCACGCACAGCCACTCTTCCTTGTTCAACAGACATCCCTCTCACATCCAGTGCTCTCTTCACACTGTCCATCCATCCTATTCGATGTCTTCCTCTCAGCCTTACATCTCTCACATCAGATCTAGTTATCTTTTTCACCAATTGCTCATTATCCATTCTCTCCATATGCCCAAACCATTGCAACACCCTCTGCTCAACTCTACAAGCCATCTCCCGAACAACTCCAGTTCTCCTTTGCATTTCATCATTTCGCACTTGATCCATACACATCACTCCACACATACTCCTCAGACATCTCATCTCCATTACATTCAAACTTTTCCTCTCTGCTACACCCATAGTTCATGTTTCAGCCCCATATAACGCAGTTGGTACCACAACACCCTCATACTGCCTTCTCTTTACATCCATTCTAAGTGAACAACATCTAAACACTTTTTTCATTCCTCCCAACACCTTACCTACTTCATTTATTCTGAACTTTACATTTGCATCTATTCTTCCATCCACAGCAACATCTCTGTCTATCTATCTATTGCCAGACGCCTCAATCCCGTTTGGGGTGGCTACAAACAAATCGCCTCGAAGTCGCCCTGTCCCCCGCCATTTCACTGCCCTGCTCCCAACTCACACCTCCCTCTCTCATATACCTCTCCACCCCATCCCTCCATCTTATCCTCGGCCTCCCCCTCCCTCTTCCCCCCTCCACCTCACTCACATACACTCTCTTCGTCAGTCTTTCACCCTCCATCCTCTCCACATGGCCAAACTCAGCTGTCTGAGGCAACTGACAGCAAACCCTTTTCTGTATCCTCCTACTTTCTCTATACTCATTTCAAAGCCAAAGGTGGCTGTTGTGTATATATATGCAACGACTTGTCTTGCTCTCGTGTTCCTGAACTCGATTCTTCTGAATTCTCTACACTCTGGCTTCGGCTTTCCTGTCATTCTCTGACTAAATATATCTGTGCTGTTTACTTATCCCCTAATTCTACTGACTATCAAAAATTCTTTGACTATCTTACTTCTACGATGGAACACATTCTATCCATTTCTCCTTTCTCTAAAATCTCCATTCTAGGAGATTTCAATGTTCACCACGACCTTTGGCTCTCCTCTTCTTTCACGGATCCACCTGGTGAATAAGCCTACATCTTTTCTATCCTTAATGACCTAGAGCAGCTTGTACAGCACCCTACCCGTATCCCTGACCGCCTTGGAGAGAGCCCCAACATACTTGACCTCTTCCTCACAACTAATCCTTCCACTTACTCTGTTAATCTTTTCTCTCTGTTGGGCTCCTCCAGTCACAACCTTATTACCTTAACCTGTCCTATCACTCCGGTACGGCCTGTGGACCCTCCAGGGAAACATCGTTTGTGGCATTTTGGAGCCGCGGACTGGGAGGCCCTCAGGAAGTACTTTTTTTATTTTCCCTGGAATGATTATTGCTTCAATGGCCGGGAGCCATCTGAGTGTGCCTTGCGCATTACGGAGGTTATTCTCTCGGGCATGGAAGCATGCATTCCTTTCTCATATCCTTTGACTAACGCAAGAAACCCTTGGTTTAATCATGCTTGTTCTAATGCTGTCCGCAACAAAGAAAGGGCCTACAAAAGGTACCGGAGCCAACCCACCCCTGAATCACATCATCTTTATGTTTCTGCCCGGAATCGTGCTAAGTCTGTTCTTCACTCTACTAAAAATAATTTCATCCATACTAAATGCTCTGAACTCTCCAACTCGAATTCTTCCCGCTCCTTCTGGCACCTTGCCAAAAATCTTTCTAACAACTTTACCTCATCATCCTTCCCTCCTCTTTTCTACTCTCATAGTTCTGTAGCTATTTCTTCTACTGATAAAGCAGATCTCTTTGCACAGATTTTCTCCTCCAATTCCACCTTAGACGATTCCAGTGCTGTTCCTCCATCTCTTCCCCCCTCTGACTTCCTCATGGCTGACATTAAAATTTCTTCAGTTGATGTATTTTCTGCCATTACTGGCCTCAGTACTAACAAGGCATATGGGCCTGATGGGGTCCCTCCTGTTGTTCTCAAGAACTGTGCTTCTGTGCTTACACCTTGCCTAGGCAAACTCTTTCGCCTTTGTCTGTCAACTTGTACCTTTCCTTCTTGCTGGAAGTTTGCTCTCATTCAGCCAGTCCCAAAGAAGGGTGACCACTCCCAACCCTCCAACTATCGTTCAATTGCTTTAACGTCTTGCATTTCAAAAGTTTTCGAGTCAATTCTCAATAGAAAAATTTTAAGGCATCTTTCCTATCACAACTTTCTTTCCGATCGCCAGTACGGGTTCCGTCAGGGATGCTCCACTGGCGATCTTCTCACCTACCTTTCAGACTCCTGGTCATCCTCCTTTCGGGACTTTGGCGAAAGCTTTGCCATTGCACTTGACATCTCAAAGGCTTTCGATCGAGTCTGGCATAAATCTTTAATTTCCAAATTGCCCTCCTACGGTTTCTATCCTTCTATCTATGCCTTCATCGCTAGCTTCCTTTCTGGTCGTTCTATTGTCGCTGTTGTGGACGGCCATCGTTCTTCTCCTAGATCTATCAACAGTGGTGTTCCTCAGGGCTCTGTCCTATCACCTACTCTCTTCCTTTTATTCATCAATGATCTTCTAAGCTGTACATCTAACCCTATCCACTCATACGCTGATGACGCCACCCTTCACCTTTCCATTCGGTTCCCGCAACGCCCATCTCAACAGTTACTTCAACAAAAAAGGGATGAGGCTATCGCACACCTAATGTCTGACTTGGCTCGTATCTCTGACTGGGGTAAAAATAATATGGTTGTTTTTAATGCATCTAAGACTCAGTTCTTACACCTATCAACCCGACAAAATCTTCCACAGGTATACCCACTAATGTTTAATAATATTCAGCTTAATCCTGCATCATCCTTGAACATGCTTGGGGTTTCATTTACTCGGGACTTATGTTGGAAAGATCATATTACATCTTTTGTAAAATCTGCTTCCAAGAGATTGGGTGTGCTAAGCCGACTCCGCTCTTTCTTTACCCCTGCACAATTGTTGACTCTATACATGGGTTTTATCCGCCCCTGTGTGGAGTACAACTCTCATGTGTGGGGAGGCTCCCCACATACATCTATTCTCAATAGGGTGGAGTCAAAGGCTTTTCGTCTCATTAACTCTCCTCCTCTTACTGACTCCCTTCAACCTCTGTCTCTTCGCCGCACTGTTGCATCTTTATCTCTTTTCTATCGCTACTTTAATGGTCACTGCTCCTCTGAATTGTCTGCTTGCATTCCTCCACCTCTACGACGGGTGCGTAGCACCCATCTGGCAGCAAACTCTCATCCCTTTTCTGTCCAACTCTCTAATGCAAGAGTTAACCGTTACTCCCAGTCTTTCATTTATGCAACAGGTCAGCTCTGGAACTGTCTCCTACTGTCTGTATTTCCTGCTGCCTATGATCTCCAGTCTTTCAAACGCAGTGTGTCCAGGCATCTCAAAATGATCGGATCTTGAATTTGGCTGTCTATTGTATTTTGTTTTTCTCTTGGAGGGAACTGTAACTGCGGGCTCATGGCCTTTGGTTCCTTCTTCCTCGCATAAAAAAAAAAACACCTCAGTGTGTTCCTCATAACGCTTCCTATCACATCCACATCCACACCACAATGCTTCTTTATATCCTCATTCGTCAGCCTGTCTCTCCATGTGACTCCAAAGGCTCCTCTTCAATAACTCATTTCCACTGCTCTCACTCTTGACTTGTGTCCTTTCAACAACGTCCAAGCTTCACTTCCGTACGTTAGAGTTGGTATCACAATACTGTCATGTAGTAACTTTTTCACTTCCATGCTCACTTCCCTGTTTCTTATCACTGCTTTCAAAGAACCAGCAACCTTTCTTCACTGCTGTACCCTTTCAAGCACTTCACCCTCCAAACCTCCATCCTTACTCATCACACTACCCAAGTACTTAAACGTACTCACATTTTCCAATTCCTAACCATCCAACCTCGCTGTACATTCACTGACTTCACCTCTCTCAAAGACCATCACTTTACTCTTCCCTACATTCACCTTTAGATTCCGTTTCTTACACACTCTCCCAAACTCATCCGCCAAGCAAGATGTGCCCCTAAATATTTAAAACACTCTACCTCCTCAAGCAACTCACCATTCAAAATTATATTCATTCCCCGACCATCTACCATCCTCGTACACTTCATCACTTTACTCTTATTCTCACTTACTTTCAATTTCCTCCTTTCACACACCCTTCCAAACTCCGCTACCAACTGTCTCAATCTCTCCTCTGAATCAGCCACCAGTGCAGTACCATCTGCAAACAGCAGGTGCTTCAGATTCCACTCTCCACCATCAACATTCACCAAACTCAGACCTCCACCTAAAACTCTTGCATTTACCTCCCTTACAACACCATCCATATAAATATCAAACAACCAAGGTGACATCAAACATCCCTGTCGCAGCCCCACTCTAACGGGAAACCAATCACTCACAGCATTTCCCACTCGTACACACACAGTACTATTTACATAAAAACTTTTCACCACTTTTATTAACCTGCTATCAAGTCCATACAATCTTAAATCAGTCCACAAAGCCTCCCTATCAGTTCTGTCATACGCTTTCTCTAAATCCATGAATGCCCAAAACACATCCTTGCCTTTCGCTAAATACTTTTTGCACACTTGTCTCACAGCGAACACTTGATCCACGCATCCCCTCCCTCTCATAAAGCCACACTGCTCATCACCAATCACTCCCTCTGTGCCCTCTCTAATTCTCATAATTAACACTCTACCATACATCTTACCTACAACACTCAAGAGACTTATAGCCCTAAAGGTAGTACATTCATACTTATTACCCCTGCCTTTATACAACGGGACCACACAAGCACTTGCCCAGTCGAGGCACCATACCTTTCACAATGCACACATTCAACAGTCTTACTAACCAGTCACAATAGTCACTCCACCACCCTTCAGGCATTCCACAGCACACCCATCCATACCTGCAGCTTTCCCTGTTTTCATCTCCTTTACTGACTTCTCCACTTCCTCCTTCGTGATCAAAGAATCATTCAACTCTCGCAACACATTTATTCACTGCACCCTTCCATCCGCCACAATCTCAGCCACCCTTTCCTCCTCTACATTTAACAGTCTTTCAAAATACTCGCCCATCTCTTCCTTACTGCACCCATCTCAATTAACATCCTTCCATCCTCTACTTTTACTCGCTCCTCCTTCCCAGACTCTCCCTGTTGCACCCTTTTAACCTCCTTCCAGAACATTTTCTTATTCTATTGAAAATTCTCAGTCAGCCACCTACCCCACCTCTCATCTGCTGCCACTTTAGCATCACGCACAGCCCTTCTCGCCCTATTCCTCTTTTCCTTATACCTCTGATATAGCAGCTCATCCTTCCTCTGCAGCCACACTTCATATGCACGTCTCTTCTCAGCCACAGCCATACTTACTTCCTCGCACCACCATTCACTTTCTTTTCTTAGACCACCACCCACATATCTCACACCACACACCTCTTCTGCATGCCCCACCACAGTGCTCTTAAACAACTGCCATTCCTCCTTCACACTGCCATTTTCCTGATCTTTCACTGCTATCCACTCATCTTTCAATTTCTCCTGATACTCTATCATTTTCTCTCTTTTATCCAACTCACTCACTTTCAAAACCTCCCTGCCACACCTAACCCTCCTAGCTCTCGCCCATCTCTTATCTACTCCTAATTTTCCCTCCACCAGGTAGTGGTCAGACATACCTCCTCCCTCCCCTCTCAGAACTGTCACATCCAACAATCTTCCTATTACATTCCTAGACACAACCACATAGTCCATCAATGCTTTATCCACAACCATTCCACCCTCCTGTCTCACCCATGTATACTTAAAAATATCTTTCTTCTTGAACAGCGTATTTCCAATCACCATCTCTCGCTCAACACACATCCCTATCATTCGTTCCCCATTTTCATTTCTTCCAGGCACACCTTGCATACCAACAACACCTTCAACTGCTACATTTCCCACTCTAGGATTCAGATCTCCCATCATTACCACATTCACATTCACTCCAAAACTCTGCAGACACTCATCAACATCATTCCAGAAAGACTCCCTCTCTTCTTCATCCCTTTCACTACCAGGCCCATATGCACTCACAAACACCCACAACTCAAGTTCAAATTTCGCTTTCACCCACATCAGTCTCGATAACATCTCCTTCCATTCAATCACACACTGCTGTACTTCCGGACTCACTAACAAGGCCACACTGGGTATGTACTGCCGAAAAGAAATATTGCCTGTCCACAACACGAGACTTTTGTCTATGACAAGGTCTTTGTAAGGGTAGAAGGATGAGCGGAACTTTTCCTGCAGGTGATCAAATATCATCCTTATTCTCCTCATTCTATCTGTGTTATTTCCAGTAGCTGGGTCGTTAGCATCGTAAAAGTGGAGGCGGCTCAGAATTTGTTGGAATCTACAGTATTATGACCCATTACCACTCCAAAGAAAGGTGTGCCGGTCATTGGGTCCGCAGACCAGTATCCTGGAATTTGTCTTTTCCATTCAACACCCATCAAGCGAACCAGGGCAAAAACGATGAACGTTTCACCTGTGGTAACTGGGTACTCATATCATTGGGAGTGCCTGCTTTTTGTTCCTTCATGCCTGCTTTCACAGCGCTGGCTGCTACCGATTGTGTTGGTTTGCTCCACAATCCGCTCCACAAAATCTCCAGCCTCGTCTCCATCATTGCCTTCATTGGGATGTGGAGGAGAGGGTGGTGGGGGTCGTTGGGGAGGTGGAGAGCAGTGCCCTTCCCCACTCATGCTCCTCTTCCCTCTCCCTTTTCCTTTCCCCATTCCCTTCCATTTGCTTCCTTTCCCTACATCATGGGGCTGTGGGGAGGAAGCGTGAGAATCTTGCAGGGAGAGAGAGGTGCTAGAGCACGGCTGCTCCTCACCTACTCGCTCTCCAGGTGCATCACGAGCTCGCCCGGGAGCTGCCTCCCTGCCACCACCACTTTCCCTTTCACTGCTTAGGCCTGCCACACCACTCGCGCCTTCCCCAAACAAAGCAGAAGCATCATACGTTATTTTCCTTCTCGCTGCACCTTCAGCTCCCCACGGCAAAATCCTTCTCCCACCACGAGGTTACACCACTTCCTACAGCTCCGTCCTCGTCCTCGTCCTCGTCCTTTTCAGACTCTTCATCTAGGGGATGGAGAGAGGTGCGTGCACGTGGTGGATGTCAAGGCTGGCCTTCCCTTGCCTTGTGGTACTTCATATACCACTGCTTCCTGGGCGACGGTACCTCCTCATCAATGCTGCTCGTTTCATCATCATGTAGCACATAGTCCTTGTCCTCCATGTTATCATCAATTGGGGAATCACTGTTGCTCGTGAAAGCATCAAGGGTGGCTTGAATTTCGTCATTAGAGAGACCTCGGTGCACCATGTTTGTGTGGGGTCACTGCTAACAGGTGAGTGACCAAGACACTGGCGCGCAGGGGTCACGCAGTGGTGGGTAGAGGAAGGTGCCACGCGTCTATGTACCAAAAATCACGTGCGAAATTTGAAAAATGTGGAAATGACGGACATTGCAATTGCAAAATGTATGCATACGTTATCTTAACTGAGCATGACTAAACGTTGCAATAAATCCATACGTTATCGGGACGTGGCAGGCTAAGGAGCAAAGTAATAGTATCTTTTGATTTTTTTTAAATTTACATATTACTTACGTTAGTCTTTTGGGACAGTAATTTTTGGCTTTTTAATCGTTATTTTTTAAAGGTAGATGATATATTTTCGAGTTTTCATTGAGTAGGTACTCTGTCTCTCTATCTATTGCCAGACGCCTTAATCCCATACAGGGTGACCACAAACAAATCGCCTCCACGTCACCCTGTCCCCGGTCATTTCACTGCCCTGCTCCCAACTCACACACCCCCTTTCTCATATACCTCTCCACTCCATCCCTCCATCTCATCCTTGGCCTCCCCCTCCTTCTCTCCCTGTTCACCTCACTCACACACTCTCCTCATCAGTCTCTCACTCTCCATCCTCTCCACATGGCCAAACCACCTCAGTTATTCTCAGTTAACGCTTCCTATCGCATCCACATCTACACCACAATGCTCCTTCACTTCCTCATTTGCCAGTCTGTCTCTCCATGTAATCCCACATGCTTCTCTCAAATACCTTAATTCCACTGCTCTCACTCCTGACTTATGTCCCTCCAACAACGTCCAAACTTCACTTCCATACGTTAGAGTTGGTATTACAAAACTGTCATGTAGTATTTTTTTCACTTCCATGCTCACTTTCCTGTTTCTTATCATTGCTTTCAAGCACTTCACCCTCAAAACTTCCATCCTTACTCATCACACTACCCAAGTACTTAAACGTACTTACATTCTATATTACTTCATCATCTAACCTCAGTGTATGTTCACTGACTTCACTTCTCTCGAAGACCATAACTTTACTCTTCCCTACATTCAACTTTAGATTCCGTTTCTTACACACTCTCCCAAACTCATCCACCAAGCCTTGCAGCTCCCCATCGTCTTCACTTAACAACACAGTATCATCTGCAAACAACAATACAGGGAGTTTCTAAACACTACCAGCTCTCATTAGGGTCACTTCAACATCCACTGCCCTACCTTGTATCTCTTTTGTAACCCCATCCATGTACAGATTGAACAACCATGGAGACATGACATCCGTTTCAACCCAACCTTCAAATAGGAAAATTCACTCAGTTCACCATCCACATGCACTGCAGCCTTATCCCCCTCATACATTCTCTTCACAGCATTCAACAACTTCCCATCTACTCCACATGTTCTTAATACTTTCCACAATCCTTGTCTATCCAACCTGTTGTATGCTTTCTCAAAATCCATGAAGGCCGCATACAACTTCTTTCCCTTCTCTAGAAACTTTTGCAGTAAAGATCTAAGAATTAATATCTGATCTACACAATCTCTTCCCCTCTTAAAGCCTCCTTGTTCTTCTCCAACCAATTCCTCTGTTATTTCCCTAACTCTGTCAATAGGTATCCTACCATATACTTCTCCTATTACACTAAGAAGACAAAAGCCCCTATGATTACGACGCACTTCTTTTTCCCCTTTTCATTTGTACAAGGAAATAATTATACCTGACTTCCAATCCTCCGGGACTCTACCTTCCTCCCAGGCCTATCTACACATCTTCCACATCCATTCTATTACTCTCTGTCCCCCATGCTTCAGCATTTCACCACACACTCCATCAGTTCCTGGGGCTTTCCCCAATTTGACTTTCTTCATTGCTTCCACTACTTCAGTCCTACTGATTTCTTCCTGTCTTCTCACCTCCCTCTTTCTCCCAGCCATTCCCCTGCCACATATACTCACTTTCTTTCTTTCTCTATGTTCAACATTTCCTTAAAGTGTTCTCTCCATCTTCTCACTTTTTCTCCCTTCTCCATTAGTAATCTACCATTTTTATCTTTCACTCCTTCTAACTTCTCTGCCACCCTAACTCTACCTCTTTCCAGAACATTTTCTTACAGTCCCTCCACTTTACACTCAAATTCCTTAAAAATTCCTCATCCACTCTCTTTTTTCTCTTGCTAATCTTTTCACCTCTCTTTTCCTTTCTACATATAACTTTCTCTTCCATATCTCACCTTCTTCCACAACCCTATATCTCTTCCAGTCATTATATGCTTTCTTCTTTTGTGCCACAGCCTGTCTCACCTCTTCATTCCACCATGCTGTTCCTTGCACCCCCTTTCATCTTCTCTTCACCCCACACACCACATCACATGCTGGACATATTTCTTCTGTGAATATCTTGCACACACTTTCCTCGTCCCCCATCTGCACCAATTCATATTTACCCAATCATTCCTCCACTTTTCTCTTATATTCTGCCTTTTACTCATCCTCTTGTATCCTTTTCACTCTCCTTGCATCTACTCCTTCCTCCCGTCCTTCCCTTCTTCTATTCCTCCATTTTACTTGGATCTTGATTCTGACCACCACCAAGTGGTTGTCAGAAAGTCCACTCCCCCAACGTCTATATGCTCTTGCATCCATAACACATTTTCGCATCTTTTCATATACACACACATAATCAATCGTTGCCCTCCTTTCATTCAGTTCATCACCCACCCTTCTTATCACTCGCCATGTATACCTGTGGATCATATTGTGCCTAAAGAGGGTATTGGCTATCACCAACCCCCTCCTGATACAAATGTCCACTAAAGCATTGCCATTCTCATCTATCTCAGCAGGCACACCCCACGCACCAAGTACTCCATCCACCTTCACATTCCCTACTTCACAATTCATATCACCACTCAAAAACACTTTCTCATTCCTTTGAAACTTTTCTATGCACACTTCCACATATGTCCAGAACTATTCTTGCATTCTGCATTCCATTAATGATCTACAGAATATTTTATCTAGAGGAAAAGCTAACTGTCTGTAACATGATGCAGAACGTGCAGAGATATCTAGTCTGGGCCACTTGATTGATTTGGGTCGATTTACTGAAGTTACATCATGTCCTTTCAGTTCATTGATTGATAACTTAGCATCTTCTGGTCCTAAGAAAACCAGTTAAAGGATGATAAACTTTTATGTTAACTGTTATAGGAGTCATTCAATATTGTTGCTATTATCCGGTTATCATGGATGAGATAGTCTTGCCAGCTTCAGAGAATGTAATGCTTTGTAACAGTTTCCTTACTCCTCACATAATAAAAAAAAGAATATGCAGTATTAGGATTTGACTTTACCTTCCGGGAAATTTTCGCCTCTTAGTCTCGTTTAGCTTTCCAAATAATTTTCTTATATTGCCAGTGCAATTTAAATTACTCGATACCATCATCATGATTTCCTGTACGTTTTTTCTTTAATGATGATTTCTTGTGACCTAAGATTTCTTCGGTATTCTTCTACCATGAGACCGGTTATTAGGGTGATTATTTTTTCAGATAATTCTTGATATACTTTTTTGTTTGACAGACATCAAGCAAGTAGTGAATATTTCCCACATTTCTTTGATGTTATCCACTTGCACTAACTTACCTGTAATATAGTTAGGACAGGTAATTTTGTTTCTCATATGAAAAATATTGTTATATTTTTAAAGCCAAGAACCAGGAGGCTATTTCCTGGTCTTAGGCCGCTTTCACATGAGGCCTCCAGTGGCAGCCACCGGTGGCCTCAGTTAGTTGCCTCCCATAGTTTTCAATGGAGCCTTTCATACGAAGCCACTGCGGTTGGCCGGCCGGCAACCCACTCCCGGTTTTGGCTCGCTCGCGCAACTAGTGTTCGCCACTTGCGGGTGCTGCCACTCGCTGTAAAGCAGTTTTTTCAAATCGGAGCTTTCATGTGGCGCCATCAGTTGCCGGCCCCTTCACACTGGACCACCAGTGGAGGCCACTGGTGGAGGTCACTGGTGGTCTTGCGTGAAAGCGGCCTTACAGTTAATGTCAATACTAAGTCTGACGACACTATGATCCCTAGTGCCAAATTTTTTCCATCACAAAATATCAGGTAACTTACTGTTCCTAGCCAAGGTCTAGTATGCCAGTATTAATATTTTATGCTGGTGTATGGACTGTCTGACTTAAAGTTACATTGTCTATCAGATGAAACAACTTGTTTCCTTCTTCACACAGGAATGTTTCCAGTCAGTATACTCTTTGTGAAAGTTTTGACTTACATAGAATCGTATGTCTCGACATCCAATTTGCTGATATGCATCATATTCATGTGCGTTTTGATGTACATGAAAACTCTCCTGCTGGTTTTGTGCAGTCGCAGTTGTTCAAATATTTTATACTTTTTTGTAGTGAAAAATCTCCAACATGATGCTTGTCACAATGGTTTAACCATGCTTCTAAAATTATAATTATGTCAGGATTTACTGTAGCTGCATAAGTAATTAACTCATCTTGCCTTAAATCAATGTTTCTCATCTATATTCATGATATCTATGGTACGGAGCGATCTAGTAGGGATGTGGGGCACAAAATTTAGCCCTCATTTATCTTTTAAACCCACTTCACAAATCCCATGATTCTCTACCTGCATCTGGGATGATGTCAAATCCACCTGGTTCTCCTGGTGGTTTGATATCACCTCACCCTGCAACCAATGGCCTTGAGGATTGGACTGATAACAGCTACCACATTAATTGTCCTTCTTTCCACCTCTCTCTTACTACCCAAAGCATGCCTAACACTGTCAAATAGGAACCTACCTAACCTACTTTTTCTGACATTATTAAGGTAAAAACATCCTTTACTTTACAAATTCCTGTCAGTACTAAATTTTTCCAGAACATCCACAAATATCACACCATATTTTTTACACAGACCCTCTAGCTTACTAATGACACCTCTCATTCTGCTGAGAATTTCAAAACCAACATTGAATCATATTGACTGACCACATACTGCCAGTAAAACGCCTTGGTTGACGAGGTACGAGCGAGGCCATTTAAATCCGAAAACAATGAAATGTCGCCTTACACCCCGAGAATGCCTAGAGTATATTGACAGCTATCTACCTCCCAAGTCTCATGCCTTTACGACAAACTGTCTAGCCTGTGGTCTTCTTTTGAAAATTTTCGACATGCTACACTTGGTGCGTGTCACGTTCCACGTGCACTGCCTGGGTGTAATGAAACCTGTCAAAACAAATCTTAAAGAACTGGGCTATTATGTGGTGTAAACCACGCATGATTGACCACGTGGTTGCTGAGATATAAGCTTTTCAAAAGAATTACAGTCTGGCCGGGTCGGGCTTGGCTGTGTTCTGCCGGGCCGGGTCGGGCTGCTTATAGAAGAGAAAATTCCACTACTTGACGAGAGGCTCACGACGGCTTCGCCCTCGCTCGTAACTAACTCCATAAGACGTTCCTTCGGCTTCCTAATTAGGTCTTCATATTTCCAAAGTATTTCTTCTGACCTGCCTGAAGTTACATTATTAGTCCCTACCAAAGTAACAAAGATAGAGTCCCTTAAGGTTTTGCTGATTGAGTCATCAACCCTCACAGTCACGTCCTATATCCTACACACGGTAAAGCATCCTCTTAGAACCTTTAGTAGAAATCTCTCTCCTGAAGCCTAATAAAAAATCTCAACACGTATGAGGCTAGGCTCATCTCACACTTTATCTTCCAGAACCTGAAACCTATTCCCAGTAGATTCATTCCTAACAGTGTTACCTAAGCCTTGTGTCCTCCCAAGACTGGGGGAAGCCATCACTATCATCCAGCCTATTCTCAGCCTTAGCTAGCCTAGTTTATAAGTTGTCTACCTTGTCTGAAACTATTGTTTCCACTTCCTTACATGCATTGGCTTAGTACTCACCATACCAACATCATTCACACAACCTTTCAACGTG
The DNA here is from genome assembly GCF_032717465.1 of Coenobita brevimanus. NCBI lineage: Eukaryota > Metazoa > Arthropoda > Malacostraca > Decapoda > Coenobitidae > Coenobita > Coenobita brevimanus. The sequence goes on along the minus strand of NC_136957.1, from coordinate 4,815,553 downwards.
TCACATAACATAATAATTGCCTCACTGTTTTTTTTATCTGATTTCTAAACTAAACGTACTCGCTGACTTACAAAATAAACACCACATATACTTACGTTCTTCTTTCACCATAAAGTCTTTAAAAAGCTCGTTAGAACAGAGGCAGCAGGAGATTCATTGGGTGTTTGCCATATTATACATGTAGTTTTTAGGAGTTCCGAATGCATCTCTTCACCTGAGCAGGTCAGAGGCCAGACTCTCAGAGAGAGAGAGAGAGAGAGAGAGAGAGGAAGAAAGGACAATGGGAAGGAAGTAAGATTTAGATTGAGAGAGAGAGAGAGAGAGAGAGAGAGAGAGAGAGAGAGAGAGAGAGAGAGAGTAATAATAATAATAAAGTTTATTTCCACAAAACGTGGTTATTCATATAACAATATAAGTTATGTATACAATTATAGTACAAAGATTAGATTTGAAGATTATACCCTGTACATACCTGGTATAAGTGTTAGGGAGTATGATACAACGGTATATAATTGTACAATTATCAATTTACTAAATGTCATTATATTTTCTATTTCAAATTGTTGTGTTTGTAAATTATTACATAATAATTTTACATCATATTTTACAGGTTCGTTAGGTTAGGCATATACTGTACAGTAAGATTACTGAAGGGTGGTTAGTGACTTATGTCTAATTTTGAATGTGTTTAAACTATGTGATTCTTTGACATTTTCTTGGAGATGGTTCCATATCTTTGGCCCTATTACTGCTAAGAATCTTGCACTTGAGTCGGTATTAACCTTAGGAACGTACAGATTTTTCTTTTGTCTAGTGATACTTTGTGTCATACTGTGTACTGATGGTAAAGAAAGGAGATAGTCAGGGTAGAGGTTAGCCAGATATTTGAAGACTGTGACGGCTGTGTCAAACTTTGTTTTAGTGTTTAGCCATTTCAGTTCTATCAAAATTGGAGTGACATGGTCTTACTTCCTTGCTTTTCCATCGACAACTTTAGCAGCAAAATTTTGCAGTTTCTGTACACGTGAAAGTTGAGATTTCCTTGCAGTGCCCCATATTACATTGCCGTAGTTTAGGATACTTAGGGCCAGTGCCTGCACTATGATTTATCGAGTTTCTTTGTCAAAGCAATCTTTTATCCTGTTAATATATATCAATATGCCCATTACTTTTTTTGCTAAGTTCATTTACGTGCTTATCAAAGGTCATGTAGCAATCTATATATATTCTTAAGTTTTTTACATAAGGGCTGGGTTGAACTGCTGTGCCTCCAAATCGAACAGTAGTGTTAGTTGGTAATAGTGAGGTCATTTGCCTGAACCCTAAAAATATACATTGCATTTTAGTGGTATTCAGAAGAAGAACGTTTTCAAGAAAATATTCCATGGCCATACTCAAGGTTTCCTCTGCTTTCGGCAATATATCCTGGAGAGAATCTAGTTTGCCACTGTGAAGAAACTGAGTGTCATCAGCATATTGCACTAAAATACAGACGTTAAGATTTTCTGAGAGATCATTCACATACATAGTGAATAGTATAGGGTCAAGAACTGAGCTTTGGGGTACCCCATAGGTGACATTTGATTTGGAGGATATGATATTTTGGATGCGACCAGACTGTGTTCTATTATTAAGGTAGCTGTCAAGCTAGAAGTTATCGACACTGACTTTACTGAGTTTATTGAGAAGAAAGGAATGGCTGACACTATCGAAAGCTTTTGATTGATCACAGAGGGTTAAAAGTGATATGTGTTTATTATCCATGTTATGATAGACATTATCAGTGATAACTGTGTGTGCTGTATTTGTGGATAGCTTAGGACGGAAGCTATGTTGGCTTTGTGAGAGAAGTTTGTTTGACTCAAGAAATGGTAGTACAGTAGTTGAGGTGAGACGATTTTCTCGATAATTTTGGGAAAAAAAAAGAAAAAGAAAAAAAGGTAGCAGTGAAATTGGTCGGTAATTGCTGACGACCTTAGCGTCCCCATTTTTATATAAAGGCATGACTAGAGCATTCTTCCAAGCATTAGAGAACATTCTCGTAACTATCGAAGAATTTATTACATGTTTCAAATAAAATGCGAATATGAAGAGGGAATCCTTAATAAAACGAAGTTAAATATTATCTGAGCCATAAGATTTAGTATTTTGTTAATGTTTAATTGTTAATATTACAGTGTCAGCAGTTTCTGGTCGGAATTATGTCACGCTGCGTGCGCTATTACTAGTGACAGGTCCTTCAGGTGGAGGATTTATAGTTTTACTTGCTTGCAAGGAGACCTTTGCGAAAAACTTATTAAATTCTTCAGCTTCACTTTGTGGATCATCAAAAGGCTATTGTTGGAGTTTTTATTGTTGGGTATTATATCTTGGACTATTTTCCATGTTGCAGAATTATTACCTCTTGAGTTTGAGAGTTTTTTGTGATAATATTCGTTTTTAGCTTGATTAATAAGTGTTTTGGCTCTTTTCTTTAAATCCCTGTAACTTTCCTGTAATGACATGTTGAACCTGTTCAGTTTTAATTGGTTCTGTGTGTGATCCCGTGCTTTTATTACTTCTCGAATTTCATCAGTAATCCAAGGGGCAGGAGGATGTTTTATTTCTCAGGTAACAAAGGGGCGACATTTGTCCAAACTTCTGGTGAGGACTGAGGTTAACATATCAACATTTTAATTTACATTGTCAGTATCCAGAATAGTATTTAAGATAATTGTTTCATTTAGTAGTGGGAACATAGTACATCATTGCTATAGCTTTTCAGGTCGCGGAAGGTTTTAACAGTAGGTGGACGTTTAGGCTTAGTTATATTTCCGGTTAAGGTTTTGAGGTCGTGATCACCTATGATGTGTGGGACAACATCGCTATGAGTTATTTTCTCAGGATGTTAGTTATAATCATATCAAGGAGAGTAGCAGAGGAAGGTGTGATTCGTGTAGGCTTATTAACTACTTGTGTCAGTTTATTATTGGATATTATATGGGATAATTTGCTATTATGGAAGAGAAGATTGTCATTTGGGTCTCCAAGACAAGTATAGTTTTCTTGATAATTAAAGCAGATCTTAGCACCTCGATAATATAATCAAAGGAATCATAAGGAGCCTTCAGGTGTCTGTAAATACATCCTACAATGATTGAGGGTAATTTTCTGCACTGTAATGAGATCCAGATATCTTCTACTCCTGTTTGTTTAGAAATTTAGGGGTCTATTAACTTGGAGGTCAAATATTGCTTAATGTAGATACAGACACCCGCGCCACGTCCATTATCATTACGATAAATTTTGTAGTTAGGTAAATGTACATACGCATCTGGAGTGTGAGAAAACAAACAAGATTCACTAACACAAAGGATATCGATGTCTCTCTCTTCGATCGTGAACTTTATTTCATCAAAGTTAGACTGAAGAGACTGAGCATTTATGTGTTCTATAATAAGATTATCCATTTTTAAGTGAGATGCAGTACTATCAGCTGTGCCTTCTTTGCTATTCTCCTACGCACTATAAAATACACAGTCTGCCTTTGTGACCATATCTATGGCAGCTAGAACACTGCACTTTACAGTATGATCAAAGCGGTAGGTTGTTTGATGGAGGTAAAACTCGCCACAGTTATAACAGCCCTTTTTTCCTTTGTGAGTCGTTGGAGGCGGCACTGTACCGGGGTCTTAGTAGCGTGTGGGGGGGGTGGGGGTGGCGTGGTAGCGGGATGTCGTCCGCTGTGACCCAGCAGTATTGCCCCGAGGCGTGTTGGGTGGTGGGGAGTCGAGAGAGAGAGAGAGGGGGGGGGGCAGGAATGGGAAACAAGTAAGATTCAGATTGAGAGAGAGAGAGAGAGAGAGAGAGAGAGAGAGAGAGAGAGAGAGAGAGAGAGAGAAAGAAAGAATATAATCAGATTGAGAAGTTTAGAGGGAAAATACGCGAAGAAGTTAGACAGAGAATTCAGGTATAACTCTTCATGAAAGAACAATATAAAAGTTCCAAACAACATTAAATGTAATCTCTCGACAAGAATATTAATTTTCTTTTCTTCTGTCATAGCTACCTTTGCTTTGGCTTCCTTGCATGTTGTATTGTACTGTACTGTACTCGTATGAACACTGAAAATGTGTTGACACTGTTAATGGTGGTTTTATTGGTTGTTGCTGAATGTCTTATTATTATTCAAATAATGAAAAAAAACATATCATTACTATTATCATTTATCTCGCTCACCAATTCGCTTGTTCGAATGCTGAAGACAAATACTCTGGTGTGGACGACTATACTATGTACAATGCAAAAACTGTCTCATTTCAAAGATTATTAATATTGCAGCGGGTCTCCCCACATCGTTGTAGAGCTTATCAAAAAGTAAAACGTGTTACTTACAGTATGTGACTTCACTCAGTGTGGGTGGGGAGGGTGGGATAGGCTACGATAGAGGTGAGTGGGCAGAGCGAGGACAGCAACACCTTTTGAACATGGACGTTCTCTTAGAGGTGGCACTGGCTGTAGGAACAGAATTCACTATAAAGTTCGATATGTGTGTGGGGGTGGGGGGGCATGGGGTGTAGTGCGAAAATGTGGTCAGTTGGATGGAGACGTGTGAGACTGCTGGGGATGGTGGTTAGGTGCCGTGCGATTACATCCTGTTAAGATTGGTGTTGTATGAACGGTGGCATTGGTGGTGGAAGCACATATCTCTTTTAAGCTTGATGTTGAGTACGAAAAGGATGAGGCTGTGCGGAAAGAGAGAATGTGATGGAAGGGGATGGTGGTGGAGGGTAATCCCGATAAGTGGTAATGCACCATATGAAGATGGGCTTTGTTAGTCGTTTAGTGTGAGTGTGGCGAAGGTACATGTATCTGCCAAAACGTTCTCCAGAAGAAGGTACAGATGAAGAAGAATATTAGCGTGTTTCATTATTGTAAAGCCTTGGTTGTGTTTCAAAGCACACGTAAAAGAAAATGGGAACAAAGAAGATCAAATAATATTTCCTTTCTCATCATTTTTCATAACAGAATGAAAATGTGGGTGTGGCCGTTTGTGTTGCCACCTCTCCCCCTACACCCTTAAAAACACGGGATTAAAGGTACCGAATAAAAAACTCATAGCCTTCACGGGAGTTGTACCGGGAAACAGACTATCGACTCGTAGGTTGGCACACACACACACACACACACACACACACACACACACACACACACACACACACACACACAGATTAGGGGATGAATCGGAAGTATTGAAAAAAAAAAAGAAGGAAAGTGTGGAACAGAGGTAGTAGAAGAGTGAGGTGGCAGGAGAGTGAGGAGAGTGGGATAGAGGATGACAATGGAAGATAAAGGAGAAATAGGCGAGGAGAGAAAAACTTAAAGGGAGCATGTCGGGAAGGAGAAAGATAGATGGAGAACCCTGGAGGGTGAGAGACGGAGACAGTAGGGAAGGTAGGGAAGGTGTAGGTAAGGGATGGAGAGTGACGAGAAGGGAAGTATAGGGGAAGAGTTTAGGAAAGGGGGAAGAGTATAGGAATTGGAGGGAGAGAGTGTACGAAAAGAAGGGAGAGAGAAAAAAATAGAGGGAGTGTGTAAGAAAAGGAGTACGAGTGTAGAAATAGAAGTGAGTGTGAAGGGACGTGAGAGTGGAGCGAAGAATGGGAAGTGAGAATAAAGGGAAAGTGTGATGTAGGAAGCGAAAGTGAAGGACAGGGGAGTGTAAAGAAGGCGAGGATAGTGTAAGGATTGGGGGATGGGAAGTGAAGGGGTGAAGTGTGGAATTAAGAACGGAGAGTTAATTGATAGTTGGGAGATTCAAGAAAGGGCGAAGGCATTAAAGAACCTAGAGTGTGATTAGAGTGTTTCGTATTCCATATGGTATTCACTTTCTCCTCGAACCGCCTTCTCTCTCTCTCTCTCTCTCTCTCTCTCTCTCTCTCTCTCTCTCTCTCTCCGCGATCATCGTTAAAGCCAAATTTCCTCCAAACTTATGACTTTTTCTCACATAATTTTACAACTGACAGCCCAAGTTATTTCTGTAATTTCCTGTACGGTTTATCAGATGGATTTGGTGTAGGAAATGTGGAAACTGGTGATGGTAATGGTGGTGATGATAATGGTGGTGGTAATGATGGTGGCGATGGTAGTAGTAGTAATAATGATAGCTGTGACGGTAGTGGTGCAGCGGTGGTGATGGTTGTGGTGTTGATGTTTCTGGTGGCGGTGGTGGTTGTGGGGGGTGGAGGTGATAGTGGTGGTGGTGTTGACGTTGCTATATATGATGATAGATGGTGGTAATCGTCATGGTTAGGATGTTAATTGTGATGACAGTGGCAATGATGATGTTGAGTGTTGTGGCTATGACAGTAATGGTGATGGTCATAGTTGTATTGGTGGTGACAATGATAATGATGGTGGTGGTGCTAATGGTGGTTGTGATGGTGCTAATTGTGGCCGTGGTGGTGTAGCTGTTAATGGTGATGGTTTCGTCATAATGATGATGAGCTCGTGGTGATGATGATGGTTCTCGTGATGGGGCCAGAGGTGGTGGTGCTTGCAATAGAGGTGGTTCTAGCATTGGTGATGGTCGTACTGTTGGTGTTTGTGGTCGTGGTCATGGTAATAGTCGTAATGATGATGTGGTAGGTGAAAGTGGTGGTAATGATGGTGTTTATGGTTGTAGCGACAGAGGCTTGGCTGCATTAATAATGATATAGAATTAGTGAAGATGGTGATGGTATCCAGGATGGTGATGATGGATGTTTGGAACTCGTTGATTAGGCATCAGGAGAAGGAGTGTTTTGCTGAGGGTTGTAGGAGGCAGTGCTTTTGCTTTCCTGAGAATGGGGACTGACAGAGTTGATGACTGTCAACAACACCTCAGAGGTCTCGGTCCTTGTTACTGTGGTGGGGACTAATAACTACAGGCAGGTCAGAGGAGATACTAAGGAAGTACACTGGAACCTAATTGGGGACTTCAAGGAGCGTCATAATGAGTTACCTACCTGTGGTCTGTTGCCCAGATATGACGCTGGTTTTGTGAAACTGTATAGAATGATAGGGGTCAATAGCAGGCTTTTAGGAGGTCTGTGTAGAAAAGAGAGAGTGCCTGTTTTTGTTTTGTTTCGGACAATTTTATTCATGACAGGAGCTTTATGATAGAAGCAGCCTTCACCTCAAAAGGGTAGGAATGGCTAGGTTAGGCAGGGTTCTAGATAACAGTGGTAGGCATGCTATAGGTAGTGACTGAGATGTAGAAAGACGGAAATTTGTTGGCATAGCTGTTAATAATGCAATCTCTGAGATAGTGGGGTAGGGAAAGGAAGATGGAATCAGCTCACTAGGAAAATAAGGTACCTGTGATTTCACCTGAGTTGTAGGTAGACATTCCAGGGATGAGTGAGGCGGGAGGAAATGCCAGGCCAGTGGCTCGTAGGAGTATTACGACAATGACTTAGAATTCAAACGATTAAGTAGTGTTAATTTTAGTGTGCATGACAATATTACTAGATCCAGCTGTAGTATGAACATTCTCTGTATGAATGCGAGAGGTATAGTTTCACAGTGAGAGGATTTATTTACCTCCTCCAACGAAGTTGGAGGTGGTTATGTATTCGCACATATTTGTCCATTTGTTTGATTCTTTGTCCAAAATACATCTCCAAAAGTTCTCAATGAATTTCAATGAAGTTTTATCCATGGGCCAAGAAAAGAACTGATTACATATTGCAGAGGATTCGGAATCGGATCTTGCAATGGCATTGACGGAGGTATGCGCTCTCTGAATGCTTTTTAGTTATGTAACTACCGAAAATCTCAACATATTTATGTCTACAGAATCATAGTTAAACCCTCGTGTCAAGCATCCACTGGAGATGTTTCGCCACTACACTATAACATATCAAAATCGCGGCTGCATAAAACCAGAGGGAGAGTTCTAATATATATTAAAATCCACATAGATCCAGTACAGATTAGTAAACTGGATGCTGAAACATACGATTCAATGTATGTCAAAATTTCCACAGAGAGTAGTAAACCCACTCTTTTCGATATAGTTTACAGACTGCACAAGTTAGACAAGGAAAACTGCAAATTGTTACAGAGGGAAATAAAAACAGCAATAGGAAAAAAAATATGCCGTTATTTTGAGGGACTTCACTAATCCGAATATCGACAAAGCAAGGACCAGGTTGTTAGAACCGGTAGACGGTGTATTTTTAAGTTAGGCTGATACACCGACGCATGGTAATATTTGAAAGCATTAATAGGGTGCATACCTCCGCCAACGCGGATCCGATTCAGACTCCTCCCAAAAATTTAATCAATTGTTCCTTGACCCACGGACCACCCTTCCACAAAATCTCATTGAAGCTCATTGAGAACATTTGGAGATATCTTGTTGATAAAAAAACGGACAAACATTGGTGAATACATAACCTCCTCCAACTTCGTTGGGGGAGGTACGGGTAAATATACTCGACCTTGCCCTAGCAACAGGCAGTGACCTAATAATTTTGTCATGTTTGTGAAAACTTTAATAACAGCGATTGTAATATAAACTGTAAGACCAATATTAATAGCCTTTCAGTTCCTAATGTTAAAAACGCTAACTTCGATAGTATGAGAATGGTTATTTTCGACACCAGCTGAAATAAACTATTACGGGTGGATAACGTCGAAGAAATTAGCAAAATATTCAGAGATCAAGTGATGTTTACAGAAAGAAATAATATCCGAGAATTACCAGAAAAAATAATTAACAGGAAGCTATGCCAAGGCACAGCAAACCCGTCCCAGATATTTTTTATTGCTAACGTATAAACACAACAGGATATCCGGTCAAAGATGTCACATGTCAGATTTGGAGTAAATCAGGTAAAAATTGACGATGTTACGCCCATTTGAAATTTTAGGCCCGACCAACCTGACAGACCCCCCCCTACCGCTAACTGGGAGGTGACCCTCTGATATAATGAGGCATGTTATAGGATGCAGATTTGAAAGATGCACATTTAGGTTTTGGTTTCATGTCGGCGTGACGAATTTGAAAGGATTTATGGCGAAAAAACGATTTTTATGCGTACCTTTTTTTTTATTAGTTTTTTTTTTCCTTTTTTTTTTGTCATACAGCCTGGGTCTTAGCCCTATTTGGCCCAAAATTTAATCAGGTGATCAGAGTGTCATAGTCTATGATCCCTGTAATGTCAGTCAAAATCGCACTAATATTTTTGTGTGAAGGTGTTAACAAACAGGCAGACAAACAAGCTAACAAACAAACATGCAAACCAAGTGAAAAAACCCGTCCCTGAGCTCTCCCGGGGCGAGGACGGGTAATAAACCTGCCTAAATGTCGAAGAATACTGAAGAAACCTTCAGTTGCAAGAGGATTGCAGATAAAAAAGTATAAACGTAAAGGAAATCACAGTGACAGCACCGACAATTACAGCGGCAATGTACAAAAATTATTTGGAAAACTAAACGAGACATGAGGCAAAAAGTTCTCGTAAAGCATAGTTAAACCCGATATTATTTTTTCATTGTGTTAGGTATAACAAAATTGGAAAAGACAACATAAAACCTTGACCAACTATGGAAGATGATCTTGTTCATGATAACCAAACGATGGGAACAATACTGAACGACATCTTCCAATGTGTTTTTATAAAAGAAAATAGCGTAAACATTCCCATCCCAGTCTAAATATCATAGTGTTTAGTTTTCTCTTTTTCCTGCCGGCTTTGTCGGATGGTGTAATGAGTAGGGGAGAGCCTCTCTCAATTCTGTCTTTTTCTCTTACACGTTGGTTAGATATTAGATATATTAGAACTTTTTTCCTAACAGATAACCTCCTCATGGGCCAATAGGCCTCCTGAAATATTTACTTCTTATGTATTCCAGTGTTCTCTCTCTCTCTCTCTCTCTCTCTCTCTCTCAAGTCTTTTATTCACATCTTATCCAATCTTCCCAGTCTTCCTCGCTCTTTAAGAAACTTGTATAAATATGAACGTAATCAGATTATAGGATCAAGGAGAGTTCCGGACGGATTCCTCACTGTCTTCTTTATCTATTGATGTATTTTTAAATCTATCGATTAACCATCTTATCAGCCTCTGTATATTTATTTGTTGTGCTACATATTTCATAACTTCTATCTTGTATATCTATCGATATAGTTTCCAGTCTATCAGCCTCTCATTCTACCATTTACATCAAAAACTATACTTGTCAGCTGTATGTTCAGCAGACACATAGTTCTGGAAGTCATACGTAAGATGATGCGTCTTTTAAATTTTTTGTTGTCGTTGCCAAATTAATATTTTTCAGCAGGAAATGGTGTGTATTAAATATGTAAAACCTTGTCTGATGACAGCAAGTCTAAAAGGATAAAAGTGATTCTCTTTAAGGGGCTAGAAAATTTTATTTTCTTATACAATCTTATGCATTACTTTCAAAGCACATTTATAGAAATTAGGCTTCAGTAAGTAGTGGTACTTCATTTAAATATATTATCTTTATTCCAATGAAATTATCTTTTCTTACATGTTCTAAACACAAATCGTATACGCTATTTTCTCTGTGTTCATCTGTTCACTTCCCGGTGACTCCAGCATTTAGTGTGGTGTATTTCATTAGTTGGTTATATAACTTTCTATCATCATTCATGTATTTTTTTTTTCTCACAAAATGCACCCGTTTTGTGTTCATTTTTTGGTCGATTTCTTTAATTCATATATCTAAACAAATGGAAAACGATACTGATTTCATGTTAGGCCATCTTCATAAATACCATCAGTCTGTCACTCATCACTTACGTCTCTTCTGTCAGGTATTATCTAAACTACTTAATTCTCTACTGTTACAGCTCTACCTCATGTTCTCTATTATTTCACTGTCCTGTTCGTTCACATTTATATCACCGCAATATCCATCTATCATTGTTAAGTTTAAATTCGGCATTTATTACATTGTACCATTTATGTAACAGTTGCATTAACAAGATGTAACTT
>NC_136957.1:4537062-4799562 GCF_032717465.1 Coenobita brevimanus | reverse complement strand
AGATGGGTGCTACGCGCCCGTCGTAGAGGTGGAGGAATGCAAGCAGACAGTTCAGAGGAGCAGTGACCATTAAAGTAGCGATAGAAAAGAGATAAAGATGCAAGTGTGGCGAAGAGACAGAGGTTGAAGGGAGTCAGTAAGAGGAGAAGAGTTAATGAGACGAAAAGCCTTTGACTCCACCCCATTGAGAAGAGCTGTATGTGGGGAGCCTCCCCACACATGAGAGTTGTACTCCACACAGGGGCGGATAAAACCCCTGTATAGAGTCAACAATTGTGCAGGGGTAAAGAAAGAGCGGAGTCGGCTTAGCACACCCAATAGCTTGGAAGCAGATTTTACAAGAGATGTAATATGATCTTTCCAAGATAAGTCCCGAGTAAGTGAAACCCCAAGCATGTTCAAGGATAATGCAGGATTAAGCTGAATATTATTAAACATTAGTGGGTATACCTGTGGAAGATTTTGTCGGGTTGATAGGTGTAAGAACTGAGTCTTAGATGCATTAAAAACAACCATATTATTTTTACCCCAGTCAGAGATACGAGCCAAGTCAGACATTAGGTGTGCCATAGCCTCATCCCTTGTTTGTTGAAGTAACTGTTGAGCTGGGCGTTGCGGGAACCGAGTGGAAAGTTGAAGGGTGGAGTCATCAGTGTATGAGTGGATAGGGTTAGATGTACAGCTTAGAAGATCATTGATGAATAAAAGGAAGAGAGTTGGTGATAGGACAGAGCCCTGAGGAACACCACTGTTAATAGATCTAGGAGAAGAACGATGGCCGTCTACAACAGCGGCTATAGAAAGACCAGAAAGGAAGCGAGCGATGAAGGCACAGATAGAAGGATAGAAACCGTAGGAGGGCAATTTGGAAAATAAAGATTTATGCCAGACTCGATCGAAAGCCTTTGAGATGTCAAGTGCAATAGCAAAGCTTTTGCCAAAATCCCGAAAGGAGGATGACCAGGAGTCTGAAAGGTAGGTGAGAAGATCGCCAGTGGAGCGTCCCTGACGGAACCTGTGCTGACGATCGGAAAGAAGGTTGTGATAGGAAAGATGCCTTAAAATTTTTCTATTGAGAATTGACTCGAAAACTTTTGAAATACAGGACGTTAAAGCAATTGGACGATAGTTGGAGGGTTGGGAGTGGTCACCCTTCTTTGGGACTGGCTGAATGAGAGCAAACTTCCAGCAAGAAGGAAAGGTACAAGTTGACAGACAAAGGCGAAAGAGTTTGCCTAGGCAGGGTGTAAGCACAGAAGCACAGTTCTTGAGAACAACAGGAGGGACCCCATCCGGCCCATATGTCTTGTTAGTACTGAGACCAGTGATGGCTGAAAATACATCAACTGAAGAAATTTTAATGTCAGCCATGAGGAAGTCAGAGGGGGGTAGTGATGGAGGAACAGCACCGGAATCGTCTAAGGTGGAATTGGAGGAGAAAGTCTGTGCAAAGAGATCTGCTTTATCAGTAGAAGAAATAGCTACAGAACCATCAGAGTAGAAAAGAGGAGGGAAGGATGATGAGATACAGTTGTTAGAAAGATTTTTGGCAAGGTACCAGAAGGAGCGGGAAGAATTCGAGTTGGAGAGTTGAGAGCATTTAGTATGGATGAAATTATTTTTAGTAGAGCGAAGAACAGACTTAGCACGATTCCGGGCAGAATCGTAAAGATGATCTGATTCAGGGGTGGGTTGGCTCCGGTACCTTTTGTAGGCCCTCTCCTTGTTGCGGACAGCAAGAGAACAAGCGTTAGTCAAAGGGTATGAGAAAGGAATGTATGCTTCCATGCCCGAGAGAATAACCTCCGTAATGCGCAAGGCACACTCAGATGGCTCCCGGCCATGGAAGCAATAATCATTCCAGGGAAAATCAAAGTAGTACTGCCTGAGGGCCTCCCAGTCCGCAGCTCCCAAAGTGCCACAGACGACGTTTGTTGGAGGGTCCACAGGCCGTACTGGAGAGATAGGACAGGTTAAGGTAATAAGGTTGTGATCGGAGGAGCCCAACGGAGAGAAAACATTAACAGAGTAAGCAGAAGGATTAGTTGTGAGGAAGAGGTCATGTATGTCTATTAGTAAACTGTATATATTTAGTTTTACTAGCATTAAAAGAGACAAGGTTGTTTTGTCCCAATTCACTGATTGTAGAGAGATCTTGATTTATGGAGATGGTTGTACTGAGTTGAGAGGTAGAGATATTAGACTTTGTAAATGGATGTCTGAGTGTGAATGAACTATGTAGTGTTGAGTCATCTGCATATGAGTGAATATATATATATATATATATATATATATATATATATATATATATATATATATATATATATATATATATATATATATATATAGATATAAATATAGATATATATATATAGATATAGATATCTATATAGATATAGATATTTAGATATATCTAGATATAGATATAGATATATATATTGTTACGGAACAGAGAAAGATAACGTACACTTTAAGTGAGAATACGAAGAGTCACTACTGTCCCGTAAAGTTCCAGGTTCAAAACAAAAGAGTTAGGTAAAATTACAAGTTAAAGTTTAATGCTCAAAATAACAACAAAACATTCAGAACTCATAAGGATAATGTAATGGCAAAAACAGGTTAAATATATGGTTAACTGCAATAGCCTCTATTAACACGAAATTAGCAAGAGTAAATTTATCTAAGTCAGCCCTGATAAAATGAGATACCAGATAATACTCAGTGAATGCCAGATAAATAATTACAGATACAAACTATTATCAAAAATGACTGACATAAAGATCCCTACATGAATTACAAAAACTTCACTAGGCCTACAAATTAAACTTATGCTATACAGTACAAGAACAAAATGCAACAACGGTTATACTCAAATTACACACAGCTGCTAGATGGTTGGAGACTTCTTGAGCACTCACAATAATAATATCTGTACAGGGGAGGACAGAGATGTGAACAAAATGAGGAGCAGATCTAAGTGGCAATGGTGCAGAGACTGAGCTCATTATATAGGGGCCAGCAGAGCCTGATACAACTTGTAAGCAGGACGCGCAAATGAAGCCATGGGGACAAAGAGCTGATAATCCCGCTCTAAGCAACAGAGAGAACGACTTACTCTACTATAACGGTAGAAGGGGGGAACTGAGGCAGAACACGCTCGTGATCAAACATGCAGCATACTGTGCGTTAAAATTACACAGAGGATGATGAAATCATAGGCTATGTAACACCTCCCCACAAAGAAAAAAGAAATTTACAAAGGAAATTTCTTATTACTCTAAAACAATCTGTACATGGCATTACAGAACACGCAAATATCTTTCCTAGTGTTACAAAACATGAGATCTCCCTAGCACGTTCAGTCATAGGTACTTGCCAGTATCCCTTTAACAAATCAAACCCACTCATGCACCTAGCCCCTCCGATCTTGTCCATGCAGTCTTCCACACGAGGGAGAGGGTAAGTGTCTGCTCCGGCTATCTGACTAACACGTCTGTAGTCGATGCAAAGCCGCTGTGACCCACCTGGCTTAGGGACCAGAGTGACAGGAGAACTCCACTCGCTCTGACAGGGCTCAATCATCTTGTGGTCCAACAGGTAGCCAAGCTCCTTCTGGATGAGAGGAACTTTCACTGGGTTCACACGGTAAGGAGGCAATTTAATTGGCTTTGCGTCTCCAACATCGACATCATGCATCAACACAGTGGTTCTTCCTGGAGTAGCACGGAACACTTGCGGGTACTCCTGCAGTAATGCCGAAAACTCCTGCCTTTCCTTAGGAGGTAGATGAGCAAGCTTAGTCTGGAGATCACTCATGATATCAGGATTCTTCCCCAAACTATCACTCAGGCTCATGCTGCATGGGAGAACTTCACTTGTAGACTCGGATGGAACAGCTACAGTGCAGACTGGATTATTTTCGTCCCGCCTGTGATATAACTTTAGCATGTTGATGTGACATAGTTGCTTGCTCTTTCTACGATCTGGTGTGGCGATGACATAGTTGACATCACTGTGTTTCTTCTCCACGAAATAAGGACCACTAAACTTGGCTTGAAGAGGTTGCCCATGAACTGGTAGCAGAATCAAAACCTGATCTCCTGGCTGAAAGTGGCGTAACCTGGACTTCTTATCATACCAAGTCTTCATCTTCTCC
Organism: Coenobita brevimanus; assembly: GCF_032717465.1. Taxonomy (NCBI): domain Eukaryota; kingdom Metazoa; phylum Arthropoda; class Malacostraca; order Decapoda; family Coenobitidae; genus Coenobita; species Coenobita brevimanus. The sequence goes on along the minus strand of NC_136957.1, from coordinate 4,795,406 downwards.
TGAGCAGCTCCTAAATTCTCTCTCGCCAGCTGTAAAGCAGTGGACAGCCGTTCTTTGAAATTCATCACATACTCCAGCAGGTTGACGTCATCTTCCTCCGACAGCCAGCATTCCTTGAGTAGCTTAAGGGGTCCTCTTACTTCATGGCCAAACAGTAGTTCAAAAGGTGAGAAGCCCAGTGATTCATTTGGAGATTCTCTTGCGGCAAACACAACGAATGGAAGACCTTTATCCCAGTCTTTCTGATGTTCCAAACAGTATTTCTTGAGCATCGATTTGAGTGTTTGATGATATCTCTCCAACGCTCCTTGGGTCTGGGGATGGTAAGCTGAAGACGTGATCTGGGTGATGCCCAACTCTTTCAGAGACTGCTTGAAAACATTTGACATGAAATTACTTCCCCGGTCTGACTGTACCTCCTTGGGCAGACCAAACTTGTGAAGAACCCTAGCATTTCCTTAACCACGTTCTTTGCTGAGATATTTCTAAGTGGAATGGCTTCAGGATAACGAGTAGCCATATCAATCATGGTCAACACATAAGAAAATCCTGAAGAAGTCTTAGGAAGAGGGCCCACAATATCCACCAACACACGGGTGAAAGGCGCCTCAAAAGGAGGAATGGGAACTAGAGGTGCAACCTTTTCGGTCTGATTACACTTCCCCACAACTTGACAGGTGTGACAAGACTTACAATACCAGGAAACATCCCTGAAGATACCTGGCCAGTAGAAGTGTTTCAAAATGCGTGCCACAGTCTTCCTCACTCCAAGGTGTCCTGCCAAACTGGAATCATGAGCCACTCTAATGATATCCTGCCTACAAACACGAGGGATGACAACTTGATGTACAACCTCCCATTCACAGTCGGCTGATGCTGTTGGGGGTCTCCACTTCCTCATAAGTACTCCTGACTTTACATAATAACAAGTAGAAGCACCAGCTGACTCTTCCTCACTGCAAGCAGAGTTAGCTAGACCTTTCAACTCAGGGTCAGCAACCTGCAACTCAACCAACTCTTGACGAGACAAATTATCAACACTACGGGGTACTGCCTCATCTGGTGAGTGGTCCAAATTAGCAAGAAAAGTGTCAGCTAGGATAACATCATCATCATCCTCTAAATCACCAGTAACTTTAGACTTAGCCCTAGTGACAGCACATGCAGGGAACACATCAGGGACATCACAATCCTGGGACACAGCCGCTGGCTCACTAGACAACTGAGGAGCTGGACACACTTGACTTCCACCAATATCATTTCCAAGTAAGAAAGTTACACCTGACATTGGGAGTGTCTCAACCAACCCAACCATAACAGAACCATTAACAAAACCAGACTCTAAATTCACTCTGCACAGAGGGACAGAGAAGTAATTATTCCCTACACCTTGTAAGATTACAGTTTCATCAGAGGAATTAAAATTAGAGCCTAGAACACTGGTCAGCATAAGGGATTGGCAAGCACCTGTATCACGATATATTTGAACTGATTTCCTGTCATTACTGTCCAGAGGACTGACAAAACCATCAGACAGGAAATTAGCACATGAACTCTTGAGAGTGTCACCCACGTTACTGCTCAAAAGAGGAGCTCCATCATGAGAATTTAAGTTACCCCTCAAAGCAGGTTCAATTAACTCAGTTAAAGAATTCTGGGAACTCTCAAGAGTGGACACTAGACCAATTGACTGAATATTTAAAGACTCCTTTTTGTTCACATCACGCTGTCTCCTGAAACATCTCTCCGTAGTATGACCAAGCTTACTACAATAAGTACATTTACTTTTCTGAAATCTAGAGGTGAAGCTGGTATTTACTTCCTGAGAAACATCATCCTTATTCTCTTTCCTGTTACCTGTACTCTGAGTAGAGGCAACGTACTTACTCTCAGCTTTCCCTTTTTCTTTAGAATATCTCTTGTGAGTGAGAACATACTCATCAGCTAAAACTGCAGCATCAGACAAATTATCTATCCTTTTCTCATCAAGATATAGGCTTACATCTTTATAAATACACTTTTTGAAGTCCTCCAGCAAAATCATCTGCTTAAATTTGTCAAAATCAGAATCCACATTCTTAGAATTTAACCACTGCTCCAACAAATCTTCTTTGATTTTTGCATACTCAACATGGGATTGCTTATCTTGCTTGTAAGTTGTCCTAAATTTTACTCTATAGGCTTCAGGAACAAGCTCATAGGCCTTAAGAATCAAGCTCTTAACTACATCATAATTATCAGACTGATCCTGAGGCAAAGATGCATAAGTTACTTGAGCTTTACCGGTGAGAACAGTTTGAAGGAGTACTGGCCAATACTCCTTAGGCCAATTAAAACCTGTAGCTACCCTCTCAAACAACTGAAAATACTTTGTTAAATCAGATTCATTAAAAGGAGGGACAAGTTTAACATTTTTAGCCACATCAAAATCATCAGAGCAAGATGATCCAGTTCCACCTTGTTTCATGCGATACTCATGGTCTGCCTGAATCCTGGCAAGCTCAATTTGTGCCTGAGCCCGTACCTCTGCCTCTTGAATACGAGCATTTGCCTCCTTAACATCAGCCTCCTTAGCAAGTGCTTGAAATTCAGCTTCCTTCACACGAGCCTTCTGCAGGGCTAGCTGTAACTTAGCTAATTCAATCTGCGTTTGCTCATTTGGAGGAGTTACATTAAACAAGCTTTCATTAATCATGTCAACAATTTGATCTTTAGACTGATGAGAGCGAACAACAAATCCCAATTGTTGAGCAACAATCTTAAGTTCATTCTTTGTTCTGTTTTCTATATCACACACTGTTTGCACATTTGACAAAAAATCTTTGGCTTCATCAAGTGTAGAAATAGTAGCCATCATGAATATATCACAGTCACAAAATATCAAACAATATCCTTATGATAATATCCTGAATATCCTGATATGAGGTCGCCAAATTTATGTTACGGAACAGAGAAAGATAACGTACACTTTAAGTGAGAATACGAAGAGTCACTACTGTCCCGTAAAGTTCCAGGTTCAAAACAAAAGAGTTAGGTAAAATTACAAGTTAAAGTTTAATGCTCAAAATAACAACAAAACATTCAGAACTCATAAGAATAATGTAATGGCAAAAACAGGTTAAATATATGGTTAACTGCAATAGCCTCTATTAACACGAAATTAGCAAGAGTAAATTTATCTAAGTCAGCCCTGATAAAATGAGATACCAGATAATACTCAGTGAATGCCAGATAAATAATTACAGATACAAACTATTATCAAAAATGACTGACATAAAGATCCCTACATGAATTACAAAAACTTCACTAGGCCTACAAATTAAACTTATGCTATACAGTACAAGAACAAAATGCAACAACGGTTATACTCAAATTACACACAGCTGCTAGATGGTTGGAGACTTCTTGAGCACTCACAATAATAATATCTGTACAGGGGAGGACAGAGATGTGAACAAAATGAGGAGCAGATCTAAGTGGCAATGGTGCAGAGACTGAGCTCATTATATAGGGGCCAGCAGAGCCTGATACAACTTGTAAGCAGGACGCGCAAATGAAGCCATGGGGACAAAGAGCTGATAATCCCGCTCTAAGCAACAGAGAGAACGACTTACTCTACTATAACGGTAGAAGGGGGAACTGAGGCAGAACACGCTCGTGATCAAACATGCAGCATACTGTGCGTTAAAATTACACAAAGGATGATGAAATCATAGGCTATGTAACAATTTATATTTATATATATATATTTATATATTTATATTTATATATATATTTATATATATATATGTATATATATACTGTGTGAGTTGGGAGCAGGGCAGTGAAATGGCGGGGGACAGGGTGACGTGGAGGCGATTTGTTTGTGGCCATCCCAAACGGGATTCAGGCGTCTGGCAATAGATAGATAGACCCAGTGTTTACGTGTTTTACGACTGTCGTAATTTCCTCTTGTGCGCCACAGTAGTATCAGTGTCCTGGCTTTCTTCGAGAGTGCCATCCTCTCACCGTCACTGCTGGACTACCACTGACAGAATCGCATTTCCTGGTGTGATGTGAACGCTTTTTCAGTAGAGTTATTCCCGCCCTATTATGTCGTCCGACCATTGTCTATCTCCGGACACTTTGCGGCAGAGTATGTCTAGTTGCGGCCTTGGTGTGCACACACCCTAAGGGAAGAACACAGACAGACAGACTGACACACACACACACACACACACACACACACACACACACACACACACACACACACACACAGGAGAAGGGTATAAGGGAAGAGGGGAAAAAGATTAAGAGGACATGAAGAGAGCGGGTAGAGGAACGGATATAGTGAGGCAAACACTGGGAGAGGAAAGGAGAGACTGAGAAGGATGAAATGAGAGAGGAAGGGTAAAGGAAAGGGAGAGGATAAAGGGAAAGAAATGAGGAAGAGATTAAGGGAGGAAATGAGATAGGAATTTATTACTGTAAGTACGCAGTGATGGAGGGGGGAAGGGGAAACGAGGGACAGGGAGGGACACAGAGACGGATGGAGGAAACGATAGGTACGGAAGAAAATAAGGCCGAGAGATTCACTGACAGCAAATAAAAGTGACGATAGATCAAGAATGTGAGAGATGCATGGATAGGCTGAATGACTGACAGCCAGACAGAGAGCTAGGTAATCAGGTAGAGAGGGACAGGGCATAAATGGGGGAAATATGATGTCTCTGTGTTATCAATCCAAATCAACGTCTCTCTCTCTCTCTCTCTCTCTCTCTCTCTCTCTCTCTCTCTCTCTCTCTCTCTCTCTCGCGTCTCACGTTCCCCCACCTTATCTTCTTCCTCACCCCACCCTGGTCGCATCTTGTCTCCCTCTAATATACCTCGTCTCCTTCATTCTTTCTCTTTTTCCATTCATCTCCCTATTGCATTCCCTACTCCTCTCCCTTTTATTCCCTTCTTTCCTACACCTATCTCCACCCTTCTTTTCTGCATCTCTTCCTGTGTCTCAAATAACCCCTCATTCTCCTTCGTATCTTTCCCTCTCTCCCTCTTTGACTTTCATCTTCTTCCCCTTTACCTTTCTTACCTCCCTCTCTCCTGTTCCCTCCCTCTCTCCTCTCCTCTATTTTGCCTTCCCCTTCCCCTTGCATTCTTTCTCATCCACTCCCTCTCCCTCTCCTTTGCTTGTCTTGTACCTGTTCTTCCCTTTTCAGTCTCATTCTATTTGACTTACCCTTCCGTCTCGCCGTCCTTTTGTCGATTGCCTCCCGTCCCTACGTCCCTCGCTCCCTTGCCTCCGTCACCCTCTCTGCTCCTTCACCCTCTGCTTTTACATACCTCACCCTATCTCCTTCACCCTCTTTGCCCTACCTACCTACCTACCTCCTTGCCCCCCCTTCTCGCCCCTATACAAAGTTGGCACAATATCCTCCCTTATACCAGGACCATAAATTTTATGCTTCCCCCCCCCCTCTCTCTCTCTCTCTCTCTCTCTCTCTCTCTCGCTCTCTCTATCGCTCTCGCTGTCTCTCTCTGTCGATTTGTCTGTCAGTCAGTCTGTCTCCATCTTTATCTCTTTCCATGCTTCCACGATTAACCTTCAACTCTTTCTAATCTGCTTAATTTTTCACCATTCCATTTGTTTTACCTTTCTCTTTCTCTTTTCAACACTTTCTCTCCCTCTTTTCGTTCATTAAAAGGTCTTCTGCCCACCTCTACTATCCCTCCCTCCTGTTTTCCGTCATTCTCAAGAACTTTCTCTAATTCCTCCATTTATTTCCGTACTCAGTCACCTTCTCCTTTATTATGCGCTCATTTCCCAGTTTTGTCTTCTGTTTCAACCTCCTTCACTGCGTGTGTCTTTTATCTTCTCCATATCTCCCTCATAAGCCATGTATACTCCTTCACTCTATACCTCTCTCCCACATCTTACCTTCCACTTCTCGGTCACTTTCCTTCCCTCCTTCTCTGCCTCCTTCTTGTATCTTCTCCTTCTGGTATCCCCTCCATTATATCTTTTCCCATCTCCCATCCACCGTCACCCCTCCAGATTTCCCTCCCTCCCCCGCTTTTTCCTTACCTTACGCCTCCTGTTTTTCCTTCTCTTCCCCTTGTATCGCCTCCCCTTAAATTTATCTACCTCCACCCATCTCTTGTTTCTTCTTCACCTTAGTGCGCCCCTCCAGTCCCTCTCCTTTTCTCGTTCGGTTTTGTCTTCCTTCCCTCATTGCACCCCTTCTCCAGCTTCATTTTCTTCCCTTCCTATCTTCGTCCTAGACTCCTTCGTTCTTCCACGTTTTCCTTCCCTCCCTTGTTTCTCCATCTCTCCACACTTCCACTTTCTACTCAGTCTCTCCTTCTTTGGCTGCATCCCTCCACCCATCTTTCATTTCATCTCTTCCCCGCATCCCCCAAGTCCCCCATCACTCTTTTTCTCTCCCTCCTTCCCTCCCATTATCTCCCCATCCGCGACTCTTCCTTCCTTCCCCTCTCCAGGGAGCAAAGTTAACTAATTTTCCCTTTTCTTCCAGATGTCTCCAGTCTCCATGTGTTAATGACTTTCTGTCTATTTAAGAATTTGTAATATTATCTGTTTATGTATTTCTGTCAGTGCCATTTTGTTTTTGATTATATATTTCTGTCCGTTTCTTTCTTTGTCTATACAATGCAAGAAGACTAACGAATTTATATTCTCTCTCTCTCTCTCTCTCTCTCTCTCTCTCTCTCTCTCTCTCTCTCTCTCTCTCTCCGTCCACTAATCTAATGTTTAATACAATTCTAACTTCATCCCTGTCGATGGTCGAACTCATCAACAAGAACCTGGTACAGCCAACAGAAGAAAGAGGGACTTTTCTCACCTTCTCCACTCCTACCTATTGACTGTTAGCTACTGTATAGTGGTTTTATCTGGACTATGGAGATTTAAGCCTGCTTAAATTTTATATCCATGAGGTTCATTGACTTTCAAGATGAGGATAACTCTGGCAATGCAAAGCTGGTTCTGGTACCATTTCTTACATTTTATTGTACACTGTAGCAACAAGCATTATTATTAACTAATGAATTTTATTCTTAAATGATGATCCTAGGAGAGTAATAATAAACACGTGAAAAACAGTAATATAATAAACAACTGAGTAAGAGATACAAATTTAAATTCCAGCGTTGATGAAGTCTGCCGCCAAGTTTTCACATTCGTTACCTCCTCTCATTTTCCATCACTTGTACTGTGTCCTTTACTTTCACCCCTCCCCCCCCCCGCTAGTTGCCTTCCTTCTCTACCTCTCTATCCTTAACCTTCTTTTAATTCGGCCCATTCCCTTTCCTTCATTTCTCCTTCCTTCCTCCCACTTATCTTTCCATCCTTTCTCTTTCTTTCTATCCCCTTCCCGTTCTACTGTCTCCCTCCATCTCAACGTCACCTCGCTCCACACAGCTCACCCTGACTGCAACTATCTTACCTCTCTTGTCCTTCTACCTCATTCCACGTTTTCTCTCTTTTTTTTTTCCTTCTCTCTCTCTCTCTCTCTTCATCCCTTAATCTCTTCCTCCTTTCTCAACTTTCCTCATGTATCTACTCCCCGCCTTTTCCCTCTCTTTCCTTCTTATTCGTATTTCACACTTTTCTCTCTATCCGTCCCTCTGATCCCAAAAGGAATTCTCTCTCTCTCTCTCTCTCTCTCTCTCAATTGCTATCAAATTCAGTGTCATCTATTACTGTCACGTGATCGCAGAGGGGAGATGGGGGAGGGGCAGGGAGGTAACAAACAGTCTCATTACCGCCTAATTATAGATGTGTGTGTGTGTGTGTGTGTGTGTGTGTGTGTGTGTGTGTGTGTGTGTGTGTGTGTGTGTGTGTGTGTGTGTGTGTGAGGGAGAGAGAGAGAGAGAGAGTGAGTGAAAGTGGGGTGGGGGAGTTTTAAATATCTGTTACTACGTGATAGCCAGCCTATTTAGGCTAATTATTTCGTGAATGAGTGTGCGTTTCTATGAACGTTGCCTGTCAGTAACTTAAGTCAGTGAGTGAGTGAGCAAGTGCGTGAATCATTTGGTGGTCCAGTGATAAATATTTAGTGTGTGGATTTACCATATTAGCATCACAACCGGAACCTGTATTACCTTACCGCTTCATTGTGTTACACAAGTGCTCGTGGGCCCTTCGGGCCCCTCACACTTGCTCCTGCGTTGTCACTTTGATTACTTTGCAGCTAACCAATTGATCGTGTTATATGCAGCTTCGGTAATGGAACCCAATTTATTTTAGTTCTACCTCTGGGCAGAAAATTCTACGGAGATCCTATGCCGAGCGCCTGGAAAGGCGTTCTTTGGTCAAAATGTGATCGCTCATTAAATATAGTAAAAGTTTGTTATCCGTGATAGGACCAAGTTTTTTCACATCAGTGAATTTTCAGCGATTTTTGTGCTAATTTTGGTGCGATTTGAATGTGTAGTTTCGGCTGCCCAAATTACACACACACACACACACACACACACACACACACACACACACACACACGCCTACTGCTATAGTATATTAGATGATGTTTATACCATTAATAGCATATTAATGGTCATATTTTCAACAACGTAAAACGCGTAACTCTCATAGAATTATATAATGGTCGTACAGACAGCACAATAATTATATCATAATTAATAACCCATGGAGCACAAAGAAGTATCAGCTAAAGTGAAACTAACACACCTATTTTAAGCCAGAATAAAGTAAATCGCAACCACACCAAATGCTTGCTGGTGCGGGCAGGGGTTCTGCATCTTTGTAACTCATAGAAGTTCTCGCCTGACCAGCCCATGTCCAGTGGGGGCAAATGTCTGAGTCAGAGTGATGCAAATCCCGCGCAAGCATTTGGAGTGGACACGGCTTAAAAGAGTTTCCCGGGGTAAAATGGTTAACCTCTAGATTATGATAACGTCTGTTCTTAAACTCCTGCTGCCCCAGACGGTTGCATTCAATCTGGGAGACACCGTTTGTAGCGAAAGATAAATTTGCCAATTTGACTCATTCAGGTAATAAGTGACTTCCCATAGTGAACGCCTTTATATCTTTCTTCGGGTTATACATTTAACTCTTTCAGACGCTGCCATCTGGCGCTTTATTCAAACCCGGACTAAAGGAGTTAATGACGACTGTAGCTAATCCTGAAGCTAAACAAATTTTTTTTTTTCCAAGCTGAATAAAATCGTAAAATGTTAGCGCACATTTCCTACTCCCGTCTTCTATTTCTTCCTCTTTTATTGTCTTTTTATCCCTTCTCCATATTTCCATCATGTGCCCTGATTCCTTCTTCCCTATTTATCCCTTTTTCCTCATCTTTCCCTCCACTTCTCGGTCACTTTCCTTCCTCCCCTTCTCTGCCTCCTTCTTGTACCTTCTCCTCCTTGTATCTCCTCCATTATATCTTTTCCCATCTCCCATCCATCGTCACGCCTCACATTATGGTCCTCTTATTCCGTATCTTTCTCCTCCCGTTTCTCCTTCTCTTCCTCTTCTATCTCTTCGCCTCAGCTTATCTTCCTCCATCCAACTCTTGTTTCTTCTTCACCTCAGCGTACCCCTCCAGTCCCTTTCCTTTTCTCGTCCGGTTATGTCTTCCTTCCCTCATTCCCCCCCTTCTCCAGCTTCCCTTCCCTTCCTATCTTCGTACTAGACTTACTCCTTTGTTCTTCCACTCTCTCCTTCCCTTCCATGTCTGTCTATCTCTCCACACTCCCACCCTCCACTCAGTCTCTCCTCCTTTGGCTACATTCCTCCACCCATCTTTCATTTCATCTACCCCCTCCCCCCAGCTTAAGTGTCCTATCACTCGTTTTCTGTCTCTCCCTCCCTCCATTTTCTCCCCAGCCGTAAGTTTTCCTCCCTTCCCCTCTGCAGGGACCAAAGTTAAATAAGTTTCCCCCACTTTCTCCAGATGTCTATAGTCACAGGTATTCATAAAATATATCTAATGAGAACTTTTAAAGTCAGATTATCTATTTATGCATTTCGATCAGTGTCATTTTGTTTTTTGTTTATGGTTTTTCTATCCGTTCGTTTCTCTGCCTGTCTTTATCATGCAATGTATTTATACTCTCTCTCTCTCTCTCTCTCTCTCTGTCAGTGATTATCAAAATCATTTTCATTTATTCTCGTCACGTGACCACAGCGGGAGATGGGAGATGGACTGGCAGGTAATCACCTACATCATTACCACCTGATTATAGGTATATGTGTGTGTTCGTGTGTGTGTGTGTGTGTGTGTGTGTGTGTGTGTGTGTGTGTGTGTGTGTGTGTGTGTGTGTGTTACGAGTAGGGGGGTTACATGTGCTGCTTCGTGATACCCTGCCTATTTAGTGTTTGGTGTATGGGTGTGCGTTCCATGACCACTGTCTGTGTATGCCGATGTTTGACTGCCTGAATCACTGTCTTTGTTCGTGTCTTTCTGTATCACTCAGTGTATATGTTCATGAGTGTATACATTTGGCATTGTTTCATTATGTGCTTAGGCCAGCTTATGTCTACAAATATCTGCACATGATCATGTGTGTGTGTGTGTGTGTGTGTGTGTGTGTGTGTGTGCAGGACATTGTGTGTTGACATGTGCCTCTATCTTCATTTCGTCTCCAAACCAGATATATATTATTTGGACGTTTGTAACACCGCACATGTAAAACCTGAAGACAAAATGAGATTACTGCCATTATGTAGTGTGTGCAGGATGTGGTTGTGTCCGCTAAAAGCTTGGGTGAAAGTAGGTGAAGAAAGGGGCATTTGTGAGCAACAGTGTGTCCTGGAGTGTGAATGTGTCTATATGTGCATGTGTTTGCCTGTATGTACTCGTATATGTACGTGTGTATGTATGCATTTTTATGTATAATGAATGTACCTATGCCTGTGTGTGCATACTTTCATAAATTGTGTGCGAATACTTATGTGCAGGAGCATGTAAATTTTTACGTCTGTGTGTGAGACCGTATTTATATTTTGCATTAGAATTGTTTGCTGTTGTGTGTGTGTGTGTGTGTGTGTGTGTGTGTGTGTGTGTGTGTGTGAGAGAGAGAGAGAGAGAGAGAGAGAGAGAGAGAGAGAGAGTCCAATGGCAACGGAAGCCTATTGGGATGTGTTGCGGTGAATACGGTTGGGGTGGGTGCGACTATCAAATGAGTTCTTTATCTTCTTCCCTGCAATGACAAAAAAAAAAAAAAAAAAGACTACCTGCAGTACTGCTGCGATGTCGGGAAGAAGAAAAATAACAGGGATGAAGAGAAGCGAGACGGGAGTGAGGAGCGGAAAGGGAGAGAGGAGGAGGGAGGAGGGAGGGATGATAGGAAGAAAACATAAAGAGAAGGGAATGAAGGAAGAGCGAAGGCGATGGGTGGGAAAGAGGAGACTAATGGGAGGAGACAAGAAAACAAAGAAAGTAAGAATGAAGATGGGATAGGGAGAAATATAGACTTTGGAAGGAAAGAAAAGAAAGAAGGGATGGAAGAAAGTAATGGATATAATTAGAGGGAAATGAGAAAGGGAGAATAAGGAAAGAGGGGGAGAGGTAAGCGACAGAAGAAAGTGGTTAGATGGTAAAGTGAACGGGTGTGGAGCATGACGGAAAAGAAAAATAATGATGGATGGAAAAGGAGGGAAAAGAATGGGAAGAGAATAGGTGAAGGCGGTGGATGGGAAAAAGAAAAAAAGGGAGAAAAGGTAGGGGGAGGTAGAGAGAGGAACCTGTCCGTCAAAGGAAGTAAAGAGGATTGAAAAGCATGCAAGGGAGTAAGGAAAAAGGATTATAAGGGTAAAAGTTAGGCAAATGAAATAGGAGAGATGAGAATGAGTGGGATAGTATTGTGGTAAATCGAGAAAGAAAGAAGAGAGCGAACATTACAACAAATAGAAGACTGAAAGGGAAGTGAAATAACGCAGAAAGAGAGGAACGATAAACAACGAAGATGGAGAGAAGGACGTATAAAGCCGGGCAATGAGATACGAGAAACAGCGTGCAGAGATGGGCAAATAATACAAGAAATGAAGGGGTGGAGAAGCATCGGAAATGATTGAGGAAGACGATAGGGAAACTCGGTACCAAAAATTTAAAGCAAAATTATAAACAAGAGAGAGAGAGACAGACAGACAGACAGACAGACAGACAGAGAATACAAAATAAACCCTCAGCAACCGCAAACCCGTACGCTTTCACTCATTCCATAACACAAACTCTTTAGAGGAGAAAAAAGCGAAACATATATGTCTTGAGGATGAAGAGGAGGGGAGAAGAAAAGAGAGAGAAGAGAGGGTGTGAATGGCCCTCTTTCATCAGCTCAGCATCTTTTGTTAGGCAAGTAGGGGAGGGCAGAAAATGGCGAGTCAATGGAGGGGAGGGATGAGGCGAATGTAGGGGAGGGGAACGGGGAAATTTAAGAGAATGACAGAAGGTTGGAAGAAAGCAATGGAATGTAGTGATATCTCTTAATCTATGTATATACTATATCTACTTCTACTACATATCTACCTATCTTTCTATAATAGGATTAAGTCTCTCTCTCTCTCTCTCTCTCTCTCTCTCTCTCTCTCTCTCTCTCTCTTTCTGTGTGTATATATATATATATATATATATATATATATATATATATATATATATATATATAGATATATAGATAGATAGATAGATAGATAGATATAGATAGATAAATATAGAAGGATATATATATATATATATATATATATAGAGAGAGAGAGAGAGAGAGAGAGAGAGAGAGAGAGAGAGAGAGAGATATATATATATATATATATATATATATATATATATATATATATATAGATATATATATATATGATTGTGTGTGTGTGTGTGTGTGTGTGTATGTGTTACAGGGAGTTTATGTAACCAGTGATTTCATGAAATCCCTAGGGAATTCGTTAAATTAGTTTAAATTATGATGCATTAATTATGGTTAGGTTAATTTAGGCTGGGATAATCTAGGTTAGGTTAGGCTAGGTTATTTTAGATGAACGCTTAACAAAACATTCATCAAAGTTTACCTAACCTAACCTGACCTAAACTTAACCTAGATAATCCCAGCCTAACCTAACCGCAACCTAAATAAACCTAACTTTAATCAACTCATCCTAATTTAATCGGATCCCACTAATTGACTAGGGATTTCATGAAATCACTGTTTTTTTTATTTTATCCTAGGAAGAAGGAACCATAGGCCATGAGCCCGCAATAACTGTTCCTTCCAAGAGAAAAACAAATTATAAGAGAGCCAAATTCAAGATCCGATCGTTTCGAGATGCCTGGACACACTGCGTTTGAAAGACTGGAGATCGTAGGAGGCAGGAAATACAGACAGAGGGAGACAGTCCCAGAGTTTACAAGAAAGAGAGAGAGAGAGAGAGTATATAGGATATCATTCCTATTTAGCAGCTTAGAAAGAGGCGTTGAATGAGAGGAAAATAGATTTCTGAAGAGGAAAGTTAGAAAGAATTAACGGGAATGAATGTAGGAAGAACCCTGGTTACACTTTGGGCCAAGTTAGTAGACTAATTCGAAGTTAATATTATTTCTTGAAGTACTCTCCTGTCTTTAGTGTACAGCATGATTATCAGATGGTTTACACTAAATCTCAGATCCAAAAGACACTTCCCACGAGGCAAGCAACGTAAAACTGGAAAAAAAAACTAGGATAGCATATTGTCTGCATCTTCCTGATTTCTATCAGCCTCTTCTTCGACTGCGTCGGTTCAGCCAAATTTCTTTTAACGTTGGTCAAGCCCAGGACATCTAAACAGTTTACATGCCTCCCTACAACCACAAAAGCCCATGTTTCAGCAGATCCTGCTAAGGAAACAGTAGATTTGCTGGCATTTTTTTTCTCCAGACAGAATAGCGTGCAGCATCGATGGAGGAAACCTACCCACAAAAAATATCCTTTGTCCTAGACCTGGACATAGTATTTCCATGCAGATCTTATTTGCTCCTTGAAGACACATCCCTCTATCTCTACCCTTGCCTTGAATATGTAGTTGAACAACGCTACTCTTAGAGACAAACAGGGAACAGGCTGCGCTTAGAGACAAACAGAGAACACGCAGTTGAGTTGGAAAGGAAGTTCCTTTTACCTCCAAGTTCATCTAAAAGTGGTCCAGAGACGTGCTTGATGTTCACTCTTGCCGCAACTCATCTCAAATTCACCAGTCAAGCAACAAGGCACACTCGACTTTGTTGTGACTAATTTCAAAATCACCATCCACTAGCACTTCAACCATCACATCAGCTAATAACAGACCACCAACAAAGACGTGTCCTTAGAAGTCAGTAGTAGGAGTCTTAATATCACTTTCTTTACAGGCTACTTGGACTTGTTATATCGAATCAAACATTACTACAGTATAGACGACTGCAGTTAGCAATCATACCCACACTTACTCACAGACCCATGCATTAATAAGGTAGACATAATCACCCTCACTCACCCATCAACACATCAACATTCCATACATTTTTCTAGTTCTTATGATTTATGGGGAGACAATTTTACATAACTTGCAAATCATCTTCAGGCTTATTGGGAAAAGTAATTGTCAAGCTAATCCACTTTTGTCTGATAAATTTTCTGTGTACTTCTTTCTTTTTATGTATACAGATGTCCTATTGCCCATTTGTTAAAAACTCGTACATAGCCTATAAACTAAACTGCTTGTGCATGAGTAGTGTCATTGAAAGCTAGGGCAAGTGTACATAACCAAATTAAGATTAAACCCTGAGACATGAATAACCTACATCTAAAGAAAATATGAGAAACATTATCATTCAGTGCTGTGGAAGCACAACGAATAATCTTGTGCAAGCAATGTTTGGCTTCTTCTCGACAAAAGGTACGCCACTCATATTTCCACTTTAGTCCAATACCGTGCATGGCGGTCTCTACATAAACCCACCCCTTTTCCCCCTTGGCCGGGTATCGTTTCTTTCAGTATTTATGAAAGGTCTGAGGACGGTATTAACGGCTCTGCTCTTGTTTATGGGAAAGCATCGTGGATGGAAATACTGGAGAGGTGTTTTGTTGGGCAGTGATATCATGCTGGAAATTTTGAGCGCGGGACCTCTAATGCTTGGTCTTGGGTTACTATTTTGAGTTTTAATGGTTGGTTCTTTTATCTTCTTGCGATTGATTAGCTTTGTATGCAGAATCTGTCGTCGTCTCCTGGACTTTCGTAACTATAATATATTCGCCTGAGTTTAAACTCGAGTTTCTAAATTTTTATCCAGGATGCTATATCCTACTACTGCCCAAAAACTCTTGTCAACTCATACAAACCCTTCGGACTGAGTAGAGAACAATGACCAATAAATATTTAAGTGATAAAACGGCTTTTTATATTTTTGTATTGCCTCCAGATGGCCTTCATCACCCAAATAGGATCTCTTTGGACTGAATTAATTAGAAATATAACCTGTGATCACAACATTGATGATCATTGTTTTCTTGTTCTGGATGCTTCCTAGCGATTATATTGACTTTAAAAACCTCTCTCGTACTGATCACCTCGAACAATCGTATTCATAGAAACAAAGGACTCAGAGAGAGCGCACCGCCGCCAATGCCATTAAAAAGAACTCAGATTCAGATCCATGGAGATAGGATCCGGATCCGGATCCACCCTAAAATTTAATCAATTGTTTCTTGGCCAAAGACCCACCCTTCCACAAAATTTCATTGGGATTCATTGATAAGCTTTGGAGATATTGTGCGGTATACTCCTGATCCGGACGCGGATCCGCCTCCAAATTTAATCACTTTTTCCATGCCTTATGGCCCACCTTCCACAAAATTTCATTGAAATTCATTGAGAAGTATTGGAGGTATCGTACGGACAAAGAGACAGACAGACAAACGTAGGTGAATACATAACCTCCACCAACTTCGTTGGCGGAGATAAATATGGTTTTACTGTGACATGATAAATTCTTTCCCCAGTCTTGCGCGCATGCGTATGTGCATTTTTTTGTGTGTATGTTTGTGTTTATGCGTGTGTGTGTGTGTGTGTGTGTGTGAGAGAGAGAGAGAGAGAGTGCTTGCATATGTGTTCCCTGTCTGACGTTCATGCAATCTCCACCAATTATCTTCACTCTTGATTTGCCACCTCTCTATTCAAGCCTAACCCGCTCACGAAATCGGATCACGATATCCAAGCTGGTTATTTGTCCGCTATTATATTGTTTAATGTTTATGGCCTCGTGGCGGCTTGAAGGAAACCTGGTAGTGCAGTAACCGAGAGAGAGAGAGAGACAGAGACAGAGACAGAGACAGACAGAGACAAAGACAGAGACAGAGACAGATTACTATCTGTTGGTATTGCATGGGCTCATTTTCGATCATTTCTACGGTTTTAATCCAATAGTCATGATCGTCGTTTACATATGTATGTACGGTATGTGTATATGTTAGGCTGTGCGTCTATTCGAATGCGTCTATTTATGTAACTATGTTCCCTTCATTGTCCTTCTCCCTTACTGGAATTCTGGACCTATAAACACATACTTCTACTTAGCTTTCTTCATTCGCTATAGACTGCTTATTAAATCGGCTTACAATATTGAATGGATAACGAACCAAAACATTATCTTTAAATATAGAATCATACAAGGCCTCCTACATCAGCCCATTCCAACTTCCAGATCATCAACACCACCCTACACCTTTCCATCTCACTAGTAAGCAACGTCTTACGCCACTCAATATTAATCCAGACATTGCTACAGCACCCCACACCATGCCACACCACCTGACACCATCCTACGCTACCCAACACATTCCCACACCATTACAAAGCGTTGCACACTAACCATCATTGTCCCTTCCCACACCACCACACAGTGTCGCACACCAATCATCACCTTCTCCTCCCACATCACCACATAATGTCCACGCCAGTCATTACCCTTCCCTCCCACATCACCACACAGTGTCTCACACTAGTTATCACCTTCTCCTCCCACATCACCACATAATGTCGCACAACAATCATTACCCTCCCGTCCCACATCATCACACAGTGTAGCACACCAATTATCTCCCTCCCCTCTCACACCACCACCAAGTGTCTCACACCAACCATCATCCTCCCAGCCCATGACACCACAAAATATCGCACACCAACCATCACCCTCCCTTCCCACACCACCGCCAAGCGTCGAACACCAAACATCACCCTCCCCTCCCACACCACCACACTAGGTTGTCATTTGGGGAGGTGAAAATTAATTTTTGCACATTTCTTCGGTGATGGCTTTTTATTTTTGGGGGGATGTAAAGAATTCAGAGCTGCTAATATTTTTGTGAGTGCACAAAATTTTGCTTGGTAAATCTATTTTTGATTAAAAAACACATAAACTGCCCTTGGAAAACAACACACATTAATTTTAGCTCCTCAAAACGTCAGGTAATACTAATATATATATATATATATATATATATATATATATATATATATATATATATATATATATATATATATATATATATAGTTTCTCTGTATAAAACATAAAACATCAGAAAGTAACGACATCAGTTAAAACACACACACACACAAAAAAAAACATTCATTAAGTTTTGCTTTGATTTGTTCTTGGACACCAGCTGCCGACTTGCTTCTTGGCCTCTGATATAGTCATCACGTTTCTCATGTATATACACCCTGCCTGCTGCCGCTGTGACTTGTTTCATAGACCTCTCTATAGACTGAGAATGACAGGGCCACTGTGAAACTTGCATGGGCTCATCAGTGAACTTTTTTACATCGGCTGTAGTCAGTTTACATGTTGTTGAATCCATTCCATGCTGAGCGCTGGATGGTGGGCAAAACAGCATCCACTACAGCCTTCTTTTGCTGCCTAAGCAGCCGCAGCTGAAACAAAATGTGGCTTGGGCCTTCCACCCAAGAGCGTTTTACTTTGATGTTGAACAAGCAGGAGTAGGACCCGCCAACGAAGTACTCCATTATCAGTCTTAAGTTGTTGAGGGTTTCTTTTAAGGCTATGTTTTGAAACCGATATATGACAGAGCCTACCTGTTTGCTGTTATCATCCACTTAAATTGCCCACTAGACCAATTTCAAGAATGGCCAGATCTGTGGGAAGTTCTCCTGTCCTTAAAGCCCTTGTGATCCTATACCCATACGCTTGATCAGCAGAGAGATCCTTTACTACATTGTCACTCAGTGAAATAAGAGGCTTTCCAACTGAGAGTTTGGTGAATGAAGGATCAATTTCAATTTCTGTAGCAGCGTCTAGCATCTTGCCAATGTTACCTGTCCATTTGTTGTTGGACATGGCCTTCCCATCCCGTGCTGTGGTCAAGTGTCGCAGGGGTAACTCGTTAGTGTGGAGGGCACAAACCAACCAGATCAGCTTATGGAAAAGCTTGACCTCTACCCAATGCATAGAACCACCCTCCCAGCCAATGTTAACAATTGAAGAGTCATCTTCAATGGCCTGCAGGCTTTTATCACGGCTCTTCTTCATGAAATCTACATGTTTATGACAATAACTTCGGCATTTTTTTTTCTTCGTGAGCCTTTCTCACGAGTGAAGTGGTCGAGATATCTTCCACCTGGCTCACTGCATACAGAATAATGCTCGTCTTTGATGATGCTGGGGAACTGACGATCTAAATTATCTGCTTTCAGCATAACTTTCGTTGCATCTTGACGGTCGTCAAAGAAGATATAGTTTCACCCTTCTTACAAAGATATTCAGATTCCTGATCCAAGGATTTCATAACTTTTTCTTGGGCCCTCCTGACTTTATTGTGCTCAGCTACGTATCTCATGTCTTATTCAGTGATCAAGCCAGCATCCAAAAAGGCAGCAGTGGTGATGGCAGCTGTGGCATGCAGGCCAACACCATATCTGATGCTCTGTATAGCAACATTAGGTATTTCTAATGTGTTGTACTTGTTTTTTATTGAGAGTGGAAGAAATGCTTGGTATTTCTAATGTCACTTCATAACTTCCATGCTTTTCATCTTGAGCATCAGCTATTTGTTCTTCATTTTGATCATCAGAGAAAATTCATTTGATGGTACTGAAATATCCTGCTTACTTGTCTGCTTATATTCAGCAAGCCTTCTTCTCTCGTCTTCTTGTCACTTCTGCTTTTTGACTCGTCTGCTGTGCTCCGGCAGCTCCGGCCAGCCAATCTGATGTTGTCCAATAGAACCAATCTTGTCTCACTGACCTTTAATGAATGCAAGTTCCTTCACAGGGATCTTCACCTCCTTAGGGCATGTACAGTTAAGGTGAGCTTTTTCACAACAAGCATCTGTAGGGCAACCAAATTCAGAGCAGAGAACAATTTTACACTTGCGATTGATGATGCCAAAAAGTTATCAAGTTTTGCAGTGAAAGCCTCTTTGACATCTAACTTTCCTCTCCCAAGAGATATGTTTTTGGTCTGCTCCCAGCTCTCTTTTTTAAGATTGTGGCTCGTGAATTTACAACGGGGACTACAAATGAACCGTTTGCTCATTCCCAGTTTCCAAGCACGTAAATGTCCTTTGCAAGACTGACTGCTGGGTAGTTTCTCACATCCTCACCACTTTCTTCTCTTAGCAGTAGCCCATATCTCAGAACATCTTGCAGAGTTTGGAGTTCACAGGGCAACAACTCTGCCAGTTCCAATTAGGTTGCTCATATGCGTGAATGTCCCCAGTATTGTTCTCTTTTTAGAAGCCATTGTAGATCTCACTGGTTAGGATGGTACTCATAACACTGACGAGTAAGTAATCTCTACATACTGATGAAGATGTTTCAATCTGTGAAAGAGGCAAAAATAGCAGTGCATTATATACATAATATTTAATATATATATATATATATATATATATATATATATATATATATATATATATATATATATATACCGGTAAGTACTTGGCAATAATTTTTCATGATTTTCAGGCAATTAGACACACATTTATTCATAAAAAGCATTTATTAGGGCAAGCTATAAATTATCGGAAATTCCACAAAAACGTCAAAAAAAAAAGTTACTGTTTTTATGTAGCTTTTTAACAAGCAAAACTAAATTATATTAAATTAACAAAAATATATTTTATATTCCCAAGTAATGCTTCAACTTTTTAGCACCCATCATACTTGGAATTTGAAAGCCGAAAAATTCGGCACATGGCTACCACCACACACTGTCGCACATCAACCATCTCCCTCCCCTCCCAATCCACCACACCTTCCTACACCACCTCAACAACCTTTCACATATTCCCACACCACAACATGCCCTCCACCAACGTCTGACGCTCTCCTGCATCATTACATCTCCCTCTAACATAGTTCTTCCCGAAACCTATAGTAATATGCAGCCTAATGTGTTAAGCTCTTTTTACCATGAGGCGATTTGATTCAGCTTATCAGAGACTCCTCGTACTGAAGGTTTAAAAGCAGGCTCCAGTAACCCTATTAGGTGGATGTCATTTTTATTGCAATATTGCCATTTACAGATTATTGTATTCTGTTTTTGAGATATTCTACGTAAAGGTATTAAATTGCTTAATTTATATTTGATTTACTAGGCATTATAGTGGATGTTGATCTTACACTTATCGTTGAAAATAGTGATTTTATGAGAGAGGATAGCTTATTGGGGTACGGATAGCACTTATTGATTGTTGATGTGCTACAACCATCAAGAGAAAGAAAGAGGTGTGAAGTTGTTCAAGAGATCCTTGTTGAGTGTCTGTACTCGTCTGCCACTACCAGTAAGGTAGACAATATTGGGAATTTTATGAGGGAGGATGGGGTGCCATGACAGCAAAAGGGTGTTGTTAACATTTGGTATCTTACCACAATCACTCACCTCAGTCACTGAAAACAGGGAACATGTGCCAGCGTCTATGAAGGAGCGTGGCGTGTCATGAGGAAAGAGAGCCTCGATGACTGCCTACATATCACTACCGATGAGACCAACAAGTTAGATCCGTCTGTGCGATAGGGTGGTGTGTCATGACAGAAGAGGGACTTGATTACTGCTTACATGTCACCTCCCTCCTATCTTACATCTAAGGATACAATGTGGCGGTGGTTGAATCAGTAGAGAGGCGGCCTGCAGTCCTAATGGACCTAGGATCGAATCCCAACTGGGACAGGGAACAGATTAAGGATTTGAATTTCCTAAAAGCAGACTTTCCTGCTCTACCAGATGACCCGCCGATATGTCGTAAAAATACCCCCGCTAATACCAATACACCAGTCCTGTATGAGACAGCCCTAGCATGTATTCAATATGGATGGTGGGTGTTAGTGCCGAAGTGGTGACATGTGGAGGTGTAGAAGGATTACTGGGCCTTGGGATAGGTCACTTCCCCCGAGAAATAGGGACTGAAGCGTTTGCCCAGAGTCGGACACGTAAAAAAAAAAAAATGCAGACGTGTTGCTGAAGAAAGAGAAATTGCGTATGTTCACACGAAATTATTATCAGATGAAACTGAGACAAGCCACCCTTAACACACACACACACACACACACACACACACACACACACACACACACACACACACACACACACACACACACACACACACACACACACACACACACAGCGCTGATTTTTCATTCAAAATTATGACAAAAGAGCAGAAATGTTTTGAGACTGTGATTCCATCACAGTCTCAAAAGGAATTCTGTTAAATTCATATTCGCCTAACACGGTTTACTTTGATGAAAAGGGAACTCATTCGGTAAAGGATTTATAGAAAATTCTATTAGCCTATAACATCCACTATGATGTCAGCTATATTATATTCTTGTTGCCTGCAGAATATTTCATGCAACTTTAGGAGTGATTCATTATTTTTTACCTGCCTTTCTCTCTCTCTCTCTGCCTATCAAGGTAGCTACCTAATAACTATTTCCTCGTACCACACCCTGTGATGGATAGCCTTAACAAGAGTATCTCTTGGTATCTGTCCGTGCTCCCTCGACACACCATCTTCCTTTACATATTTCTGACTCCCGACTTTTCCCAACTTCTTTGGTTTCCTTTCCTTCTCCTCCTTCAAACCATCTCTCATTTATATAATCCAATAATCAGTCTCCCTTTCTGCTGTCGCTCCTCATGGCCGAACCATATCATAGTATTACTTTAATTTTTCCCCTTAACAGCATCCCTGAGTGAGGTGGCGAGAATAGCCTGATAACCAGAGGTTCTTGCCATATGGCAGCTTAGCCAGTGAGTTATGATGTCCTCCTTGTCTGTTGTTCGTAAAGTGAGGAGGAGGATGGGTAGGGCAGCCACCCAATCACCTGGATGAGGCTGTGCTCACAGAGCTTCCTTGAGGCGGCGGTGGAACCGCTCCACCAGACCATTCAGTTATGAATGATAGGCTATGGTGCAGTGGTATGTTGTGCCCCGGAAGAGTAAAAGATCTTGCCAGGTGTGGGATGCAAACTGGACCCCTTGATCGTTGATGATGGTTTTGGGGACACCAAGACCTAGGAGGAAAAGAAGTGGTACGCCACCCACTCAGCTGAGGTGTCGGCCATGGGCATTGCTTTGACCCACCTGGTGGCCCTGTTGATGCAGGTGAGTATGAACCTCTTTCCCCTGGATGCTGATAGAGGTCTGACGATGTCCAAGTGCACCGTGTGGAAGCGCTGGGTGGTTGTGGGCAGGGTGGCCAGGGGTGATTTAGTGTGCTGGAGCACTTTTGCAATTTAGCACAAGATGCATTTTTTTGTCCACTGTGTGATGTTACACCTTATCCCAGGCCACACTGCCTAGCAGCTGATAAGGCTGAGTGTGTCTTGTACTCCCAGGTGGACCAGGCATGATAGTGCTGAAACACTTGGTGGTAAGTCTAGGGAATGTACGGCTGCGCTGGGCCACACGAGATATCAAACCAAATCTTGTGTGGGGAATTTGTGATGTCCAACTGCTGGAGTTGAAGGGATGTGATGCCCTGTAACAGTTGGTGTAGCTCCCTATTGTCTTGCTGCACAGCTGCCAGAGCAGAGTGGCTGACTGGGGAGACAGAGGCATTACGAGAGCAGCACCACGGGACAGGGCGTCTGCCACAGCATTGCCTTCACCCCTTATGTGTTGCATCTCTTGCTCTTTGGTAAAGGCAATCTTTTTTGAGCCTGATGCATCTTGGGGTGGCCATATACAGTTCTTACAGGTAATGAGGGTGGGAGATACTACTGGGGACTGTCTCCCACTGGCTCTGTTTCCCGAGATGATGCGCGGGGGGGGGGGGGGAATGCCTTGCTTCCTGGCCAAAGTGCCTGGGATAGGTACACAATATATACTCGCTCATAGAGTGGTTCGCACTGGGGGGAGGGGGTTTGAGTGTTGGCTAACCTGGGGAATATGTTAGGAGATACGATGAGGGTCGTGGTTGGGAACATGCATTGGGGTACACTGTGGGTCATACTCGGGAAAAAACTGAAGGTAGTATAACTGTTGGCACTGGTATCACTGGTGGGTTTAGTTTCTGTGAGGCGGCTATTGTTATTTGCTAATTGCCTAAATTTCTCTGTTATTTGTTTTGACATGACACAGACCTCAGATAACTGTGGATTTTTCTGATTTACTCCATTAATGCTGCTTCCTATTTGCCTGACTGACACACTGTTTGGTATACTTTATGTTACTGTACTAATATCACTTACTTTTTGTATGGCATTGTATGGCAGGTATGCCGATCTGTGTAGACGATTTATAAAATTGTCGCATCTTGTAGAGAATATCCGCTTTCGTGACGGATTGTTGCAGGGTTGTTTTTAGTGATGGGACGGCCAGGGGCAGGCAGAACTCAGGCAGTATGAGCTGTAGGAGGCGATGATGAAGGAGATCATCCAACAGTGTAGCACCTGCCACTGCTAGAGATACCTGTATTTGCATACATAGAACTGAGAGTCTGTGGTCACGTGGTTGAAAGTTGTCCAACTCCACCATATATGCTTGTCTAGATTTACTTAGTGCCTGAAGGAGACTCTTCTTCAGTGCCCTGTATTTGTTTTCGGCTGGGGGGGTTGGTCAGGACAGGCTGCACAGTGCTGCAACTCATGTCAGTATCACCCACAACACTGTCCTGAACTTCTCGTCCTTTGCGTTTGCTGCCCAGGTCGTGTCGATGTGAGTGAACCACATGTTTATGTCATCTGTGAATGTAGGTAGTTTTCGGTGGTTTGTGGATTTCACTGTGAGCACTCTCCGGGGGTCACCAGTGTTGTGTTTATGTATGCAACTTATTGCCACTCTGCTACTATTCGAACTTACAATGGGGATGACAGTAACCTCAACCTAGGAGAGTGAATAGTATATTAACAATCATATTGACTATAGCCTATCACACTACGTTTACTATTAGTTCACAGAGGAAAATTACAGGATATTTGTGCTGGAACAAGGTGACATTACAGTTAAAAAGAGAGGGGGAGTAAGTATCCTCGGTAGTCTGTGGGTGTTGGTGGTTAGAGGTGTGTTAACCCTTTAATCGCGGGTGTCATTCCAGAATGACGTTGCAAAAACTGGACCAAACCGCGGGTGTCATTCTCGAATGTTTGTGAATATTTTGAATACTCCGCGTTTTTTCCGTGCGCCAATTGTTTCAAGGGAGAGTAGCTATTAAGTTCTTTCACTCCAGCCGACCCCCACCTCCCTCTTCCCCCCCCTGGGGCCCCACCTCCCACCCCCTGGGCCCCCCGCCCCACCCCTGACCAAGCGCGCTTCAGTATCTGTCCAGCTGTGTGAGTGACAACACATGTTGATGTGGCAGTGAAGTGCAGGCAATTACAGTGCCTTTTACCTGTCTCAGTGAACACAGAGTGGGTGTTTATCGTATGTGCAGTGTTCATATATGTTTATAGTATTATTATCAGAATGTGATTGGCATTTGGTAATGGTGTGTGAGCGAAAAATAGTGATTACAACACCGCTGATGTGGCAGTGAAGTGCAGGCAATTACAGTGCCTTTTACCTGCCTCAGTGAACACAGAGTGGGTGTTTATCGTATGTGCAGTGTTCATATATGTTTATAGTATTATTATCAGAATGAGGTTGGCATTTGGTAATGGTGTGTGAGCGAAAAATAGTGATTACAACACCGCTGATGTGGCAGTGAAGTGCAGGTAATTACAGTGCCTTTTACCTGCCTCAGTGAACACAGAGTGGGTGTTTATCGTATGTGCAGTGTTCATATATGTTTATAGTATTATTATCAGAATGAGGTTGGCATTTGGTAATGGTGTATGAGCGAAGGTAATGATGTGTGAGCGAAAAATAGTGATTTTACACCCCTCACTTCTAACGGCACTGCCCGTCCTGTGAAAGTCAACAAAGTCATGAAACCTACATCAATGGAAAGCTGAAGGTTAGTACTTTCTAATGGTACCTTATTTTTTTCTCTAGCTTTATTCTGTGCAGAGTTATTAAGGTTTAAAGGTTTGTTTACATTTGGCTGAAACCCCCGCGGGAGAGGACAGTCAGACCAAAACAATACCCGCGGTTAAAGGGTTAACCCACCCTGTCCCAACCAATTTTCCACCACTGACTCCCCCCAATCCCGACCATTTTGGGAAAAAAAATTTTTTGGTTCAAACCTCCGCTTTTGGTGAGAAACATCGAAAATTCATAGAGAAATCGCTCACCTGAGGTTTAAAGTACTCAGTACAGGTAGCAGTACCTCCTCACCTTACTGTGTTTTCCATCAGGCTGGCTCCAAAGAAAACGAGTTCTATGGGAGGGTAACCATTCCTCATCACTCATAAACGGTATTTATTTATTTATTTGGTACGAATGTATATGTAGTACGAGAGTATATTGGTTTTCATACAGTAATATAGGCAATATAAGCATTGTTTCCCTCACCAAACACATCAACATACCTGACCTTTTTTGGCGACATTACCTGATCATCATTTCTGACTGTTTCTTCCTCTAATGCTATGTGAAGTTTGTCCTCCACATTGTCATCGATTGGGGAATCACTCTGGCCCTGAATTTCGTACCGTGGCACGACATGTCTTTACTGGCCAGGTCACTGGTAACAGGTAAATTGCCGAGACAATGACATGCGGGGGGGGGAAGGTCATGCTGGGTAAGGCATTGT
The DNA here is from genome assembly GCF_032717465.1 of Coenobita brevimanus. Lineage (NCBI taxonomy): Eukaryota > Metazoa > Arthropoda > Malacostraca > Decapoda > Coenobitidae > Coenobita > Coenobita brevimanus. The sequence continues at coordinate 4,769,294 of NC_136957.1, read as the reverse complement.
CCCTGCCTGGCATCTTGTAGAGGAAGGTGTCCCGTGTATACGTACCAAATATCACTCGCGAAAATTGAAAGTTGTGCAAATTAGGGACCATGCAATTGATTCGCGTTTATATACGTCAACGGGATTGGCAGTGACAAAATGTGTGGACGTTTATTTACGTCAACGGAACAGGGCGGGTTAATGTGGCATGTGGTGTGTGAGTGTTTCTAGCCCAGCAGCATGAAGGCAGGAGGCAGAGCTGTTTCTTTGTTGGAGACAGGAATGGAACAGAGGGTAAGAGATCGCTTCAGTACCTTTTTGTGTAAATGCCGCTTGAGCCTGATCAAGAGGTGCTTTGCCGCTGGACTAATGAGCAGGCATGTCCATGACTTCCCAGGCAAGCCTGGTCGCCATTTGATTGGGTCCAGCACCTGTGGCTATTGTAGTGTCACTTGGGTAATTTTGGCAGGAAGCTGAGTATGAGTCACACTAGCTGTCATCACATGTCCAAGATGTGGTGTTTGTGGCGGGCAGAAGGTCGCCATTTGATTGAGTCTGGCACCTGTGGCCATCATAGCATTGCTTGGGTAGTTTTGGTGGGAAGCTGGGTGTGAGTCACCCTGGCCGTCGTTACGTGTCCAAGGTGTGGTGTTTGTGGTGTGCTGAAGGTGTGCTACAATATCCTTTCATCCTTGCATACACTACACAACCATTTTCAAGTACCCACACCCATAATTTATTTCTTTCTTACAGAGGATAAGCAGAGGATAGAAAAACAATTTTAAAAATATTTCCAAACACCAGAATACAGGTATTCCCAATTTTAAAAATCTGTAACACTTAAATTTAAACTGATGTAGGATGACGTTAGGGGAAAAACTAATCTGGAAAAGGAAGTTCCGAAGAGATGCAGTTTGGGGAATAAAAAAATTCTGATAACCAGAAGTTCTGTAATATGGCAATGTTACAGGCCAGCTATGAGCATTATCATATGCCCATGTAGCACGGGGGAAGCTGTGGAGAGGTGGCATAATGGATATAACTTCGTTTGACCTTTTGCCATAAAAGTATCTGTTATATAATGCAAGGGAGGCAACAGTCCATCTTACTTGTAGGGGAGGTAGTTCATGTGTTAATTGCTGGGTTAATAACTTTCCTTATACCTCTGTTCTTTATTGTGTCCAGTTGTTTTAATCAACCAACCAACATCCACATCACTAGGGTGAGCAATATCCGAGCTGAGAGCGCACATGACTTATAAATTATAGTTAACTGCTCGTCAATGAAGAAGTTATGGATTCTGTACAATAATCAAAGTTCCTTTGAAGCGATTTTAGCAAGTGATGTAAAGTGAGAACTCTAACTGAGGGTATTGTTAAGTGAAACACCGAGAATTTCAGTTCTTCAACAGATAGGAATATTGGTTGAACTGGAGGAAATATAAGAATCAGACAATATCTGTCTGTCAGTAAAATGGATACATATGGCTTTCCTAGCATTAAGTGGGGTAATGTTATTTTGTTCCCATTACACTTCCCCCATACAGTCTCATTCAGTGGCACCTCTTTGCTACTCTCTCACTTCTTCCCGCATCGAAGCCCATCCTCTCCTACAATGCACACTCATACAGGCGTACTCCACCAAGAACCAACTATCAACTGCCCTTGCGTTCACTCATTTTTTTCTACGCTCTCCGCATTTATCCTAACACCCTACCTCATTCTCACACAACCTTACGCTACCTTTTTTGATACTCCCAGATGCATGCACAGCCTCGTACACGTAACTATATTTTCTGTCACTCTCGTTCTTCCTCACCACTCCCGAATAATGCATTATTCTCAGTCAGTTATAGTCATCTGTCGCTTGTGCATCCTCTTCATCCACACTCACACCATTCATCAATCTTCTACATCTAAATACACCAAAACCCATGTATAACACAACCACACCGTCCTACACTCACATGCACCACATCCACACCCTTCCACGTCCATATGCATCCTTACCCCGCCCTCCCACATTTCTGTACATCACTATCACATCTTCCCACATTAACTGACGTACATCCATATTCTAACATATCCATTCACATACTCACTGCACCATAATACCTTACCACACCTCCCACATTCTTATACATCACTGTCACATCTTCCCACAAGAAATGGCACACATTTACATTCCTAACATATCCATACACATATACACTGCACTATACCGCTTTCACCACACCCGGTATCATGCTCTTACACACTCCCACTCCTCTGTATCCTCCCTACCCAGCCTGTGTGTACCATTGAGCAGGCACAGTATGGACTGGGCTGATCCACTCCCCAGAGTTAGTGACGCGGGGGAGACAGATGTGTTGTAGCTCTATTAAATAAAATCTATCTATCTGTCTATCTATCTATCTATCTATATCTGTAACTACATATCTATCTATCAATCCATCTATCTATCTATCTGTCTATCTATCTATATCTATAACTACATATCTATCTATCAATCCATCTATCTATCTATCTATCTATATATATATATATATATATATATATATATAACTGAGTCACATTATTTGTTATTTTCTTTGTTTGTCCTTCAATCACACCCGAACCATTGCTCAGAGACCCCCAGACCCATATATATATTCTGAATCAGGGTGACCCAAGGTTCGTTTCAGGGGAGTCAAAATTCAGATCTGGGCCATTTGAGGTTACCTACAGTGTTCGCCTTTTTTGCCAGGACAACGCCGGGTTCCGCTACAGCCCAATTCTTGGCATGGAGACTCACATGACCTCCAGTTCGAATATAGGCTATGTGAGGTTGACCTCCGAGGTCATTTGACTTCACCGGTTGGAAGTCATTTGAGGTCACCAGTAATAGTAAACAAGCACGCACAAATACTGTGCGTTAGTCTGCGAAAGTTGAAAGTTCCTTGACCTCTTATAATCCCTCTTCATAGGCATATGAGGTACATGATCTTTCTGGAGTAGAAAGATAGACTGAACCAGAACAAATTAGATTAGAGTGTTCGCCTTTTGGGCCCGGCAACGCCGGGTACTCCAGCTAGTCATTATTACAAACCTTCCACATTATTGGCTCCACCCATTGCCTATTGATCTTCACAACTATTCTTTATTTTACTGACTGTTTAAGAACTGGTTAACATACATTTCCAGAGGCGTAAATGCTTTCGTCTTAGAGTACTCTAGCCTGTTTCGTTTCATGTGATGGAACTGCACCATTCCCACAACCTGAATACTAAATCTTGATTGTATAAACTTCGGCTAACCCTAGTAATGAAGTATAAATGAGTATCCATGGTTACTATACCTTATTTGATTGACCTGTGCAGCTAAGATGTATGGGACAAGTAGGGTGAGTTTGAATCGCGCCTGCTGATTGGCCGCCGATGATTTTAATCTACACCTCTTCTTACTTTAACACATATATATTTATATTTGTAAATTGCCTTCAACATAAGCAGCCAGATTAAAAATGGAATAATTTCCGAATATGGAGAGGTCAAGATTAGCTTTAAAATTTTACTGTTATCAAAGCAAATAAAACTTGATTATAAATTTTATAAAACGATGAGTGATGTTTGAGGCAAATTATCCACCCATGGCGTATGCCCACGTTCGCATGTTGCACTACATCCACCAGCGGTGTACACCTACTTCCGCATGTTGCACCATAATGTCCGCCCACCGTGTACACCTACGTCCGCACGTTGCACTACAATACATGAATACATTTACTTCAATGACATCATCGGCGGCCAGTCAGCAGCCGCGAAACAGACATACCCTTTTTGCCCCATACATCTCAGCTGCACAGGTCAATCAAACAGACTATAGTCAGATCTACCCTGCAATGTGACTGCACTTAAACAACTCAGCTAAAAGTGATTTGGAAGAGTTGTTAGGTTGCAACAAACGCGCTAGGATGAGATGATCTGGAACTGATTCAACTGAATATACACTAGTTAACAATAGGAAGAAACTGGCCCACACACACACACACACACACACACACACACACACACACACAAACACACATGTGCGCGCACGCGTAATTAGGCTAACAAGGAAGACTTGGGACAGGAGGAGGTGATGGAGAGAAGAAGAGCGGAAGAAGCGATCACTTGAAAGAGATACTGGTTTAGGGAAGGGGGGAAGGGGAGGAGGGAAATAACGAACGAAGGAGAAGAAATAATTGAATTGGAAGGAATACAAGCAGACGGAAAGAAAGTAAAGACAGACTAAAAGTAGAAAAAAAATAGGTATTTAGGGATGGGGTATGCGTCTATGCATAAGGGAGAAAAATGGGACTCAAAAAGAGTTAATAAAGCAGAGAGAGAGAGAGAGAGAGAGAGAGAGAGAGAATCATTTTAAAATATGGATGAATAAGATAAAAGAAGCTCAAACAAAATGAAGAACATCATTTAATTGAGGACTGCCTGAGAAGATGAGGAAGCAAATACAAAAGGCTAACATATGCATGGGAAGTGAGAATGATGAAAATGACATAATCTCTAGACGAAGTAAAAAGAAAATGAAAATAAAACAGAAGTTAATAACGGAAGAAATGTAAGAGAGATGTGAAACAATTATCCACTCAAGGGATGTTGCATATTTAGAGTTAGTAAGACTTGAATTCCAGCCAGTTCTAATCATTTATAGCCTTATGTCTATGGTTTATGATTCTTCATAAAACGTCGTTCCTGGAGATTTATTTTACATATTGCATATCATAATCATTTTTACGTTGTTGCGAGACAGTATCGATACTCATTGTATTAATTACATAATGTACGACCACGTGTCTTTGAGTCCATATGTTACTATAGAGCCTGTAATCTATCAGAGAACCATTAAACAGACATCAGGAAAATGGAAAATACTGCTGCAGAATTCAAAGAAATTGAATTGCCCATCTATTCTCTTTGATCACACTCTACGATACACTATGCTACAATACTCGTGCACTCCCACTTCCTCAGCTCATTCTCCGGTTTACGTTGTTTGATTACTTTCTTTCATATTACACCTCCCACATGAAACTCCCATATCTTTACTGTTGCACAACGTGTCTCACCAAGCCACATAACCACATTACCACACCACACATCCACAGTGCCTGTCACACCACACCACCTTGTCATACTATACCTCACCAACACACTGACATATCAAACTGCCACACAACCACAGTGCCACATCACCACCCTGCCCAATCACAATGCCACACCACCAACCTGCCACACCATATTACAGAACTGCGATACTACCATATCACAACGTTGCTTCTTCACACATCTACGCCACCACAATGCACCATCTTACATCCAAACCGAATTGACACTAAACCTTCCCACACTGTGCCCTCCCACAACAATCAGACAGCACATTAACACACCATAGTACCATACCATCACATTAGTTACACTCTTCCTGGTTCCCTCTCACACCATACTATCTAATCAACTTTTCGGTACTATACAGTATTTTCCTTCCTAAACTACGACACCACTTTGCCACAGTTTTTCACGCTGTCACACCACGCTGCTTAACCACAATACACCGCCTCATCACACCACATTGCAACACCACTTCACATCGTTACACCACAACACACTCCCACACCGCATCATATTGGTACACCACATTTTCCCATCCACTCTCCCGCTTCCCTTTTCCATATCGTTTTCCACTTTATATTCCTCCACACCAAACTTTCCTGTCCACTGCACACTCTTCCATTGAATTATCCGCCCCACATTCTGTCATTCAATCTTTCACAGTGCACTGTCTCATCCTTTCTCCCATTTTACATTATCCCATCTGTTCACTCACTTCACACTATGCCATCCATTCTGCTACTCCACATTCTCTTGTCTACACTGCCACATCATACTCTCCCATACAATACCCTCCTACTCGAAACTGCCACACCACACTTGTATAATTTTACACTGCCAACTACATTCACTGCCTCATCGCCACTGCAACAAAATCTTCTCCCATCACTTCTTATTCGTCCATAAATTTATACATTAGTTTCTCCTTTCCATGGTTACGCCTTCACAGTCGTACAGCGTATTTTCATATCCAGACACCAGCCCATACAATTATACAGAGGAACTTGAAAACTCGTACTCACTTTCGCTCATACATGTTCTTTTTCAAGTTCCTTCGTATTCGGAGCGCAAGTGTGTTCCCACACTTACGCGCAAGAATACGTTCTTGGACCTTTCATTAGAACATGTTTACTTTTTAACACTCCTTATTTTGCAGCCTCTTTACTGTATTACATGTTACATACTCACACCGTTACAAGCCATTTACCCACCTTGTTCTTCAACATGCATGCTTCCCTACACACCCTGCAACATTCCCACGCGTTCCCATACACACCCTGCCTCATATCCACACAGACCCATACGTCCCCAATCACTGACACATCCTCAGATACTCTACCATATCCAATCGGTCATACTCTGCCGCTGTCTGTGGTGTAGTGAAAATGGATGTAAAGGGTGAAAGAGAAGGAAACCTAAAAACTCAAGCACTCAGCCGCTAAACCCGCACGTATCCATCCCTTACCATCTGCAAAAATTCCTGGTATTCTGCATCCGTTAGGGCTCTGACGAAGAAAAATAAAAGGGCGAGCGATAAAATAGTGAGCTAATGAACTGACTCACTTAGTCACATCCCAACAACACATACCTTATACACACACACACACACACACACACACACACACACACACACACACACACACACACACACACACACACACACACACACACACACACACACACACACACACACACACACACACACTTCCACGCATCCACTACAACCTTCACCGCCCCTAACCACATTCCCGCTGATGGTAATGACAATCTGTTTGTGGCGTTGCGAAGCTGAACATAGAAATGAATTTAAGATGGAATCACAGTTTACCCACACAGGTACCACACTCCCACACACATTTTGACATATCCATATACACCCTACAAAATCCCTAAACTGTCCGTTCTACAACCTACCTCACTTACAAGAATTCCCCCACTTTCTCACATCCCCATTCGAAAACAGTCTCTTAAAGAATTAAAAAATGGGAAGCCGGATTACAGTCACACCCTCAGCCAACCCTCCCCCCGCTCCACTCCTCCACTGACCTTACCACATTGCCAGACATGATGTGGTCATTTGTTATCTGCCTCCGTCTGTGCTGGAATGAAGGTGAACATGAAGCGTGAGATGAGAAGGAACCAAAGAACTGAACCACAACACCATCATATTCCTCACAGCAATCTCCCACGCGACACATTTACATACATGCGATATCCTCCCAGTGTTAACTTGAGATATGGAAAGATAGACAGATAAATAGATAGAGAAAGAGTGTGGAGGGGGGAGAGAGAGAGAACAAGCCACTAAGTGCGAGGGCAAGATAATTAGGACAAAGTCCAAAGCTAGTTATATTTCTAATTTTTCTCTCTTCGAGCATAACTACAAAAAAAAAAAAAAATAAAAAAAAATAAAACTCATCGCTGTTCATTATCAGCCTCTAGTGAAAGGCCTGCTAACGGCAACTCATTAGGAGGGGGATTTATTGTATATGCAGGCTATATTAATGATGCTGCCAATTTCTGTTGCAGATATTTTCACTCAGCATTAACATTAAAGGTAATCATAGCTCCTTTGGCAGGCTTTAGCAGCAGAGATGACTCACCTCAGCAACTTTGCACCGTATCAGAGAGGCATTATTCAACTTAAATTACGATCTCATCTTGCCTGTGTCACGCCTGCTGATGGGACAGCTGGAGGGGAGGCAGGCGAGGGATGGACAGAAGTGACAAATGTTGAAACTGGGAGATATAATATTGGCTGAAATATCTAATAGTATAAAAGACTGGAAGAGGTTATACATCTTTTGATGCATGGAAAAGGACAAATATAAATTTGTTTTTAGAGATAGCACAGATTTCTTGATATTATTAATTATTTCTCTTCTGCATTCTTATTTTCTCCCTGTCCATTCTTCATCCTATTTTTCCTCTTTCATCTTCGTTCCTTCTCTCCGTTATATTCCCTCCCCTTCGTTACCCTACTGCCTTTCTTTCGTCTTGTTTCCCTTGTTTCCCAATCTCTGCCCTTCATTTTATTTCTATCCCATCACATTCCACGCATATCCTCCCTTACTTCGCCCTTATCTCTTCCTCCTGTCCTCTCTAGCCTTCTTTCGCTTTGCATCTCTCTCTCTCTCTCTCTCTCTCTCTCTCTCTCTCATCAAATTTGCTTCAATTTTCTCCTCACTCTCCTTCCCTCTTCCATCTTTCCTCACTGCCCCTCTCTCCTTCCCTTCCTGATTCATTCTCTTACTTCTTTCATCCCCTCTACTTCCTTCTACATCCTCCTTTCCCATTGCTCACACATCTATTCTTCATCTTTCCTCTCCTTTACGTAACCCCCCCTATTTATTACCTTCCTTCTTTCACCCTCTCTCCTTAATTCCCTATGCTCCTTCCTTCATTTGGCCTACGTCCCTCGTTCATTTCCTCTCCATTGTTTCTTTCCTCTATTCCTCTTTCATTCCATTATTCCCTCATCATTTTTCCTTCACCATTCTTCCTTACCTTCCATCTTACTTCACTCAGTCTCCCACTTCTCCCACTCTCCCATCAATTTTGTTCTGAATTGAATTTTTCCAATCGGTCGCCTCGTAAAATTGACCCATTTCCTCAGACTCCATCCCACAACTTCATCTCACCACACTTCTATCTTCGTCTTACAACAACACTCATTTCATTCTTCATTTCCTCATAAAACCTCATCTCGCCTCATACTTCATCTTAAGGTTTATCTCACAGTCTCACCTCACTACGCGGGCAACTTTATACTTCATAGTAAAACCTTCCTTTTCCACACGTCGCCTTATACCTGAAGCATGGGGGAGAGATAGTAGTTGAAAGGATGTGGAAGGTGTGCAGATTAGCCTGGGAGGAAGGTAGAGTCCCAGAGGATTGGAAGTCAGGTATTATTATTCCCTTGTACAAAGGGAAAGGGGAAAAAGAAGTGTTTGGTAATCATCGGGGAGTTTGTCTTCTCAGTATAATAGGAAAAGTATACGGTAGGATACTTATTGACAGAGTTAGGGGAATAACAGAGGAATTACTTGGAGAAGAACATTGAGGCTTTAGGAAGGGAAAAGGTTGTGTATATCAGATATTCATTCTTAGATCTTTAGTGGAAAAGTTTTAAGAAAAGGGAAAGAAGTTGTATCCGGCCTTCATGAATTTGGAGAAAGCATATGACAGGGTGGATAGACAAGGATTGTGGAAAGTATTAAGAATATATGGAGTAGATGGGAAGTTGTTGAATGCTGTGAAGAGTATGTATGAGGGTGTTAAGCATGGAAGTGAAAAAGTTATTACATGAGAGTATTGTGATACCAACTCTAACGTATGGAAGTGAAGCTTGGACCTTGTGGGAGGGACACAAGTCAAGAGTGAGAGCAGTGGAAATGCATTTGAGAGGAGCCTGTGGAGTCACATGGAGAGACATACTGACAAATGAGGATGTGAAGGAGCATTGTAGTGTGGATGTGGATGTGATATGAAGCGTTAGGAGAAACACAATGAGGTGGTTTGGCCATGTGGAGAGGATGGAGAGTGAGAGACTGACGACAAGTGTGTATGTGAGTGAGGTGGAGGAGGAGAGAGGCAGGGGAAGGCCAAGGATGAGATGAAGGGATGGAGTGAAGAAGCATATGAAAGAGGGGGGTGTGAATTGGGAGCAGGGCAGTGAAATGGAGGGGGACAGGGTGACGTGGAGGCGATTTGTTTGTGGCCCCCCCGTATAAGGGATTAAAGCGTCTGGCAATAGACAGATAAATAGATAGCCTTATACCTCATGTAGCACTTCATCTTACCCCACAACTCATGCTGCACTTCATCTCACCCCACGCCTCATGCTGCACTTCATTTCACCGCACATCTCATGGTACACTTCATCTCACACCACACCTCATATTGCACTCTATCTCATTCCACACCTCATGTTACACTTCATCTCACTCTACATCTATTAACAATTTTCAACCTATTTCATTTCAGCCGTTTCTTTCTCTACACTTCAGAGACTCACCCCTTTGCACCTCACACTTCATTTGATACCACACTTCATGCAACTGCTAGTATATCCAACGTGACAGGACCATATCCAACCACACATCATCATTTCCACCCTCACACCATCATATTTACCCTCACAATCCTATTCACCCTTACACCATCGTATCCAACCTCACACCATCATATCTGACCTAGAAGCACCATAAATACACCTAACAGCACCATATCCACGCTCACTCCATTCTTTCCAACGTCACACTTTCTTACCTAGCCACATACTAATGTCTACACCTTACCACACCGGTCCTTACACTTCAAGAGCCCTCAAACTCTCATATCACATCTCATTACCTTATCTTACCCTGCACTTGAAAGTCTCACACCACAGCACCCCAGGCTTTACCTCACACCCCACTCCACAGTCTTCCTTTACGTCAATATTCCACACACTCAAATACTTAGCCCAACGACCTCCAAAGTTCACACTATCTCACTTTCCATCATCATCTTCCACCACATCACTATACGGTTTAAATCAACACATTCTTCCAACATAATAAATTTGTTTTTGAGCCATGTCATACACGCATCGCCATTTAATTCCCAGCCTCGGAATTTTGCTTCATAAGAAAATAACGAACATTGTCCCAGTCATCAGCATGGCTATTGTCGCCATTACCCAAATCATTATTGGTCCAGTGTATTAAACCTTTTTTATCATACATATCCTTAAATTTATGAATAGCTTTTGGCAAACACTGTTTCATTCGGTAGTGCATTCCACCGGTCAATTGCCCTATTTGGGAAACTGAATTTCCTGCTTTGCCCCCTTTTTTATGTATTTTTTTGCAGTGTCCTCTTGCTGATGCTTCCGCATAGGTCATATATTCATTGATGTCTATTTTCTCTTTCCCTAAAATGCATTTATATAGCATAATTATGTCTCCTGTTTTCCTTCTTTCCTGTAGTGTTGGTAGATTTAGTTTTCCTAGTCGTTCTTCGTAGCTTTGATCCCTTAAGCTTGGTACCCTTCTTGTAGTTGCCCTTTGTACTTTTTCAGTCTTGATATGTGTTTTTTGAGAAAAGGATTCCAGACTACTGATGCATACTCCGGGGTTGGTCTGATAAATGATGTTCTTATCTTTCTCAGCATGTCTTCATTTATATATGTGAATGTTATTCTCATATTAACTAGCAGTGTATACATGTTACGTACCTTTTCACTGATGTGGTCAGCTGGAGATAGTCTGTACTTGGTAATCACTTCTAGGTCCTTTTTTTCTGGTATGTGAAGGGTTGATCTTCCTAACTTATAACCCCAATCTGGTCTTTTCTCACTTTTACCAAACTTAATACATGACACTTGTCCACATTAAATTCCATTTGCCAGTTATTGCTCCATTCATGAAGCTTATTTAATTCCTCTTGCAGCTCTTTGCAAGAATCTGTGTTAGTAATTTTCTTCTGTATTTTTGCATCGTCCGCAAACATAGTTAGATAGCTTCCATTTCCAATGTTACTGTCTATGTCATTTATATACAAACAAATAACCTAATTGGTGCCAGTACTGAGCCCCGGGGAACTCCGCTCTTCACTTCCTTCCATGATGAGTAATTTCCCTTTAATACTGATCTCATTTCCCTTTATCTGAGAAAATCCCGCATCCAACAGTACAGACTGCCTTGGATACCTCCTTGATGGTACAGTTTCCATTAATAAAAGTCTTTGGTGCAGTACTGTCAAATGCCTTCTTGAATCTAAATAGATACTGCCCACCCATCCATCTCTTTTCAGTAATGTTTCTGCAACTCTCGTAGTAGCTTAATAGACTGGTAACACATGATTTTCCCTTTCTAAAACAGAACCGCCTTTCTGTTATCATACTGTATTCTTCTAGATGGTTAACCCAGACTTTCTTATCAGTTTTTCTAGTATCTTACTTACAACACTGGTTAATGATTCTGCTCGGTAGTTGAGTGGATTCTGTCTATTCCCTTTCTTGAAGAGGGGAATAATGTTTACTTTCTTCCAAATATCAGGTAGTTGACCTTGGCCTAAGGATGCCTTGAATATTAAATACAATGGTCTGCTTAACTCTTCTGCACATTCATGTAGTACCCAACCTGAAATTTCGTCAGGACCATTTGTGTGTGTGTGTGTGTGTGTGTGTGTGTGTGTGTGTGTGTGTGTGTGTGTGTATTGAAGGATGTCAATGTAAGTATGTTCCTAGCCAGCTGTTCAGTAAACTTCAGTATCGAGCTGCCTTTTTTATTGTATTCTGCCTATCGTTAAAAGCTTTTATTCACCTTAGGAAGTACCTGTAGGTAGGAGTCTTAGGAGTTCATTTAGATCAGTGGTTCCCAATGTGGGGGGTGGAAAGATCCAAGGGGGCGGTGAGGTCCCGTGGGACCGTGAGGAAAATGGGGACAGCAGGGGGGGCGGCAGAGTGGCACCAGAACCAAGTAAGCATTTTTATATTTTACAAAATCTATATGACATAATCTAAGTCACAAACACTTAAGTGACATGTATGTTTTACAAAAAAAAAAACAAACAAAAAAAAAAACAGAATTGTACATGAAAACATGGATTTATTTTATTTTGTGTTTCGAAGTCGGAGTTAAAAGTACTAACGTTTGCCAATGCTAGAATAGCCATTGATGTGTGTTTCCGAAAGTAATTGGTTTAATAAATAATTATATACAGTATATATATTTGTTTACTGCTTTAATTCCTTGATTATAGCTTTGTATGTGGCTTCAAAATGGTCACTCGCCACCCCACCCATGTGGGGAGGTGGGGGTACTGGGGGCCTCCTAAATAGCCTATGCCCCACCCAAGGAAAATTGAAATGACACCCCTGACTGGGGTAGTTTTGGCGATTGCCCGCATAGTCTTCACACTTGCTACAGTTCTTTCTTCTGGGGAATCTCAGTTCTGGGTTGCAAACCAGTGCTCACTTGTAGGTCAGGAAACCATTTACTATGCTGTGTGGTAACCATGTAAACAATACCTAGTGCTGTAATGATTTCATGGCATTCAAACCGGATATAATCATAACTTTTTACATCCAGGGATTTGACGTGATTTCCAACTCGCATAATGCCACTCGAGACAGTGATTGGTCTTTCCTATCAAAAATGTTTGGACCAAGCAGTCCAGCCTCTGACCCCTATGCTCCTGATGGGTAAAATATTTGGCTGGATTACATATTTGCTTGACTGTGGTAGTGTGTATATTGTTTGGCAAATTATTTGGAACTGTCTCTCAAGGTATGCAGAAATTTATATCTTTTCCGAGATCCAATAGTTCAACTATTACACAACGTCACTTTGCGTCTGCGTACTGATACCCACTGCCACTACATTTATGAATTATGTACATTAAGATCTGGGGTTATGGCATGAGTAAGAGTATTTTTACAACGCATCCATGGGTCCAGATAGAGCTGGAATTTGCTGTCGACATCCAATCTGCAAATAGCTTGCAGGAATGCGCTGTTCTGCTAATGGGACTGGAATTTAAGATGTAGAGTCCTATGGTTGCGGCAAGACAGCTGTGGATTAGACACAGGCAGGATAATTTGACATACACAGATAGTGGCAGTATCTTAACAGTGAATTTTGGTTGGGATAAGTATTATTACTGTTGTTGCAATGCCTCCGCCCACTTATGGTGGAGGAGACATTAAGTGACAAATCTGTCCGTCCGTGTGTGGATGGGTGCGTGCGTGAGTCCCTGTGTCCATAACACTTGTGTGGGCGCAATATCTCTTGAACCCAATGACGGATTTCCTCCAAACTTGTGTCAGTGATGCAGTATGAAGAGGTGATTAACTAATTAAGTAAAAAAGGTCAAGGGGTTAAAGATCAAGGTCACATGGGTGTGGGCGCGATATCTCCTGAACCTCGTGAAGGGTTTTGACCAAACTTTTGTCAATGATACAGAATGAAGGAAAGATGAACTAATCAGCGACCAAGGTCAAGGGCATATAGGGTCGACTTAGTCTATCTTCAGTTTCATTTCAACCCATAGCAAACCCTGTCATGGAGGTTGTATGATGAGTCCATGCACAAGGTTTGGCAGTGGCATATCACACAATGCTTTGCACAGACAGTTTGGTGCCCTAGTTCTCGGCGTTTCATTACTGTTATCGTGTTTAACCCAAGTTTCTTTGAACAAGCAGACCTGTCGACCAAATGTAAGTCACTGTTTTTATGGGACTGTCCTACAGGTACAGAGCAGTGCAAGTACAGAGCAGTACATTTGCAGGGAACTGGTGCCCAATTACAACTGATAACATCTTGCCAGAATAGGAAAAGGGACATTTTCTTCAGTGAGGTGTGGAGAATTATGGGGAGATTTGGCTCCCAGGTGGTAGCCACAGCTGCTTAACTGTACCCATACTGCATTGTGCCAACAGGTTTAGGCTCCTTGTCAACAGAAGGCACACTCTCTTGTGCAAATTAATTGAAATAGGTAGTCAGAAATACAAAACTGTGATATCTTTCACACAGAATTACATTATAATTTGACAAATTTGTACATGGTATGACCCAAGTCTTTCAACAGAATTTGAATGCGATGTGGCATTGAATCCACTGCGTTTGTACAGTCAATGATGATCTTTGGGTCCTTATCTATTCTATATACCTAGGCTGCTTCCCCCAAGGAAAGGGAGGTAGCCGAGACAGGACGACTCACTCTCCATTTACTCATCCATTCAAACACATTCATTCGCATCTTAGCCCCAAAGGGGAGAACGGACAGATCCTCACCGCATCACACCGCACAAGGGTCAACTGCGCAATGCAAGCAGTGACATCCACAGCAGGGCCCGACAGCAGAACTGGTTTACCCCTGCCACATCATAACAGACCCATCCCCTTACCCGCACCTGACCTGACTAGCTGATCAGACCAAATGCGGGAGAATATCCCCTCAGGGCTGCGTCATCACTTATTCATTCACAATTTCTCTCCATTTATTTCTGTCACGCACAGCCACTCTTCCTTGCTCAACAGACATCCCTCTCGCATCCAGCGCTCTCTTCACACTGTCCATCCATCCTATTCGTGGTCTTCCTCTCAGTCTTACACCTCTCACATCAGATCTAGTTATCTTTTTCACCAATCGCTTATACCATACCATACCTAAATCAACACCAGAATAAGCTTCTCCATAGTCGTATAGACCATTCCATGAAGACAACTTTTGCAAATTAACTATAGATTCTCCGTTGGACTGAGGTCCCTAGAGTTTCCAGACCAGCTCAGTGCCTATATATGCTTCTGGATCATGAAGTTCATTACCAATTTCAACGTATAGCATGGTGCCAGATCTTGTTGAAGTATTCCTCATCTGTCAAGAAATTGCTCTTTTAGCTCTGGAACAACACCACTTTGAAGAACTTTAATATGTTGTTGTTAGCGCATCATTCCTTCGACTGGATGAAAAGAGCTGACACTGCAATAATTGAAGCATCCCCCAAATATCTTCTTTTGTGGGTGTTGCACGTTTTGGTTGGTATGTCAGTGGCGATATGTCTCACCTGGTGACCTCCGACTTTGCTCGCCCTGACACACACTCAAACAGACACACACACAAAATGGCTTTCAAGCCTTTCATCACTGAATATTACTTTATGCCTGTCTTCTTTGGTCTAGGAGTTGCACCTCAGTGCCTACGGACAGTAGAAGAACTGACATATATGCCTTTATCCTTTAAATCTTTGTTCAGTGCGTCATAATCCTTGCGAGGGTCGATTTTACTTTCCCAGAATAAATAAACGTCACTTCTTTGAGTAGCCTTCCTCCTATAACCACAATGTCTTTTGCATTTTGGAGAAATGGTTCCTGTCTCCTTATTTAACTTGACGACACGGCTGAAGCTGAGAGACTGACACCAACTATTTTTGCAATATCCCTGTAGGTCTTTGATGTGTGTTTATGTAGTGTAAAGATCTTGCTCTGTTTCCTGGGAGTCAAGTCCATCACGAGCAAAGCCTGCTTCAGAACTAATCTGCTGTTGAAACAAGCAAAATATGAACACTCAATACTGACTGACAGTAAATATGCTAATTCCATCAATCCACATGTAATTTTCAAGTAAACGTTGGCCTTTTAGGATATAGAATGGGATTAGACCGAAATAAGTGGAAATTACATTTTTTTTTCTTCACTTAGTTTGCACGACGATGTATAATACCTCAGATTTCTAGCTCTGTCTGAGGTATTATGCTGAAAGGGCTGAAAGCGACCCAGCAGATCTTTTCCTATCCTTTAGCTTTCCTACACTACAGACACAGTGAGAAACCAACAAAGGCTATTATTATCCAACAGAACAAATCTTTTCAGTCTCCCGACACACGGCCATAAATGAACTTATCACACACACACACACACACACACACACACACACACACACACACACACACACACACACACACACACAACTACATACGTACATACGGACAGAGAGAGAGGACCCTAAAGGGCCAGAGGTCCCAAAGCGGTCTTGACAAAACACAGGAAGGGAGACTTCAAAGGTAACAGGAAATTTCAAAGGGTCCCCACAGCGTGTAACCTGACGTTTGGAATGTTGGTGATCAGAGAAGGTGTGTGTGTGTGTGTGTGTGTGTGTGTGTGTGTGTGTGTGTGTGTGTGTGTGTGTGTGTGTGTGTGTGTGTGTGTGTCTATGAGAACCGGTGGCTATGTGTATGAGATTCCATTTGCACTGAGTCTGAGTGTGACTGTGTTCATGAATGAGTCTTTGTGTTGGCAACTTAATGTGTCGGTGTATATTGTTTGTACGGTATGTATTATATATGTCTCTGTCTCTTTGCTAGAGTTTCTGTGTTTCTGTATACAGAGTGTATGAATTTTATATTTCTACAGTATGTCTCTTTGAGACAGAGTGCCTAAGTGTTTACACTGTGTATGTCTTTGACTAGTATATATATATATATATATATATATATATATATATATATATATATATATATATATATATATATATATATATATATATATATATATATATATATATAAGGGCATTCTGAAACTACAGTATATGGGTGATGTCCAAAGCCTGAATTAAACAACGTATACTAGCTTAATAACGCTGGTTGGTATACTGAAGAAAACATTGATAATTTCGTTTAATTTGAACAGTAGTCACTAGTCTCTCAAGAGCCTTCTTCATATCCTTTTGGAGAGATTAGAGAATCGGCTGAAAAAAAAAAAAAGTTTCATCCAAAGCAGTAAATGGAATCGTAAGCTCCTCTCATTAAACACATTAAGAAAACGTTGAGGAATTAGCCAACAGATTCACTGGGCTCACAAGCAGAGGGACTTTTTTGCCGTGGGCAAGACCTTCCTATGATACTTGATCACTTAGAATGCCAATTTTTTCTCGTCTTTCCTCTTAGTGATCGAACAGTTAAAATTGGCTGCTGGCTGCATTACTTGCACAGCACAATCATTAATTAACTACCCGGATCAATGTGACTCTCTCTTTCATCGCCTCAAGGTCCTCCAGGATTGGGGGAACCACGAGTCCCAAGTATTAGAATTCGTTTCCTGTCCCCATGGTCACGAAGTCTGTGACAGAGAGGAGAGACGGCGATTTCATGTGCTATGATTCGAACTTTCGTAGCTACTTCTTGCTTGCAGGGAACTCATGGAGATTCTTCTGTACCTGGGTCATTCCCAGATGGTCCACCTTCTCGAAGAAAAGGTGAGACCAACCAGTTTTTCACTGAGGTACCAGAGGTGGTTCACAGTCTTGACCATAACAAAGTTTGCAAACAGCTCATCCTCTGTCCTGTACTGTTTGAGCTGTTAGAGCTCGATGTCATTTCTGGGAGGATCGAGAGCTCGATGTCATTTCTTGGAGGATCGACATGATTGTTTGCTTCAAATAATGCTCTAAGATAAATCATTGCGAACACTTTAATGGAAAAGGGAAAACTCAACAAAACAAGCAGATCTTTGGGAAATAGGTCTCTTTTTCCATCCACTTAGCTCAGTAGAATGCTCTGGGACAGTGGAAGAGACTATTCTGCTTTTCTGAAGGGACGGCTACCTCCAAGAAAACCACTGCAGGTTTAAGTAATCCTGGTAATCGTCCCATTCCTGTGAGTGACTAAGCCTTCCACCGATGAATTCAGTAACACTGTTGTGGGCTTCAGAGACCTAGTTCTGCAAAGGTTCATTGTCTTGTGTGTTGTCCTCGAAGGGTTAGTATCTGTCCATGTAAATATTGCTACAGTAATCCCTAAATTCTGCAAGCACGGACTGTTTCGGCCAGAGGAAGTGAAGTACTTGTTAAAGACCATAGTGACCACCACCTCATGAGTGTGGTGGAGGAAAGCAAAGAAGAGGAGTGGATGCTGCAGGACTTCTTCGTTTGCGACTCAGGCTCCCTTATGAAGACCTGTAATTGCCACTGTTGTGCCGAAGCATTATCCTACAATGAACCGTTTCACCTTCGGGTCAGTTGTGCAGCACAGTCAGTACAGCAGCACCTGTTGCCCTTCTGATTCCTGATGGGAGTTCTGGAATGGCCAGCAACTTTTTCAAGCCTTCACTGGGTAAAATAATGGGTCAGCAATCCGACTTATCATGTCGTTCATCGGAAAGGACCTTCCCATTGAAGTGGAAGTTGCACGACTTCTGAGTGTCTAAGTTGTCCTTGATGTTTTCAGCAATCCTCAGCAGCATGTTTAACCTAAGTGGGGCCCAGGGCACCTGGGGAGCTGGGGGACCCCTTCACTTCTAAAACACACACACACACACACACACACACACACACACACACACACACACACACACACACACACACACACACACACACACACACACACACACACACACACACACACACACACACACCATGCACAGACCCTCTTCCCTCCAGTTCCAGCCTCTCACTTCGCGTGCCGCCCTCGAGCGGGATAGGGTTAGAACACAAACCATCCCGTTGTAAACCTCTAATCGTCTCTCTCTCTCTCTCTCTCTCTCTCTCTCTCTCTCTCTCTCTCTCTCTCCACATGGTCGACTGAATAGATTAATTTATCTAATGGAGAGCATACTGAGAGCACAGGCATTATTTGTATAGCAAAGTTAATCTGGGGTATTGTTGTAATTAATATGAATTTATTTAAATATTTATATGCGGTATGCATTTATATTTTCTGCTAAATGCGGGACCCCATGGACTGCAAGGCCTAGGGCACGTACCCTAGGTGCCCTGGGGTAAACAAGTCCCTGACAATCCTCTGTTGAATCTTGGTTCTAGTGCCATGAATTGAGACGGCTGAGAGTGTTAATTCTCTCATATTCACCTCATCTGCTGACACAGCAGGAGCGATGAAGTGCATGGCATTTTGCACGGTGATAATCATTCTGTCAAGGGAGGCTGTGAGTTAAGATTCATTGATAACCTTGTAAGTGTCCATCATCAGGGTTTTTGAAGAAGAGCTACCTTGACAACAGAGGCGATGGCTGACCTGACTGAACTTCTCCCAAAGACCCAATGGAGCTGGATGAGATGGCAGTTAATTCTGCATCAGCAGTGGCATTATCCCACGTTTATTTTGTCCGACTTCTTCCCAGAAATTTCATCATTTCTTGTTCTCCTACTTCATTGCCTAGGTCTTTGACGCATTGGCACACTTAACATCTTTAGGACCTATGACAATTTTTTTCCATGGATTGTTGGTCGTTAAGGAAGTCGTAGTCCTCATTGATTGTCTTCTAAGGCCATACTTCAGAATGTTTCACACCAAACTCGAGTTTCATATCTCTTCATTGATCCGTTTGGTCAGACAACTTCTCGTACAGTTCATGAAGATTTTTGAGCTTGGCGATAATTTACGGTTTGTGAGACATCATCAATGATGCATTCGTCCTCACCACCATGAGTTCAGGGATACCAGTGTAAGCTCTTGAGAGGCTTTGCTTTTTAACTTGTTGTAGGAAAAAACAGTCACTACTTCTTCGTTCATGGTGGGATATTCTCTCATGGAAGTGAAAACCTCCTCCCTCAAGTGCCCTAGAAGCCGTAAACTCTCTTGGTTCCTTGTTATCGTCATCTACGAAAGAAATAAGGCTAATTACTAGCATTCTGACATGCCAGAGTACTAATACAGTTATTTCTTACCTACAAGATCTTTAGGGAATGTAGATGAATGACATTCTAAACAATTTTCTCATGAATCTGGCTAAAGTAATTGGATCTAGTATAGCATGAAGATGTTGCAGGATTTCTAAATGCCTGATTTCAGAATACCTCTCTCGCTCTCTCTCTCTCTCTCTCTCTCTCTCTCTCTCTCTCTTTGTAATGACCCAGCGAGATGTTTAGAACCACTGCCTGACTCACTGTTTCATTTCTGCAATATTCGCAGCATTTCCTCTAACTTTTTCTCTGTTGAGAACCACCTCACCTCTTCTGAACTTCACCTTCTCTTCCTAACTGAGACTCAGCTGTCCGAAAAAGCTAATTGCAAATGCTTCTTTTTATCATCCTACTTTGTCTATACTCATTTCAAAGCCAAAGGTGGGTGTTGCTTATATATACAGAACAGCCTTTCTTGCTCCTGTGTTTCTGAACTTGATTTTTCTGAATTCTCTGCTCTCTGGCTTCAGCTTTCCTGTCGTTCTCTGACTAATTATATCCGTGTTGTTTACTTATCTGCTAATTCTACTGACTATGAAATATTCTTCAACTATCTTACATCTACAGTGGAACACATCCGTGTTGTTTACTTATCTGCTAATTCTACTGACTATGAAAAATTCTTCAACTATCTTACATCTACAGTGGAACATATCCTTTCTCTGAAATCTTCATTCTAGGTGACTTTAATGTTCACCACCACCTTTGGCCATCCTCTCCTTTCACTGATTCATCTGGTGAACAAGCCTACATCTTTTCTATCTTTAATCTAGAGTAGGTTGTACAGCACCCTTCCCATATTCCTAACCATGCAGGAGAGAGTTGCAACATACCTGACCTCTTTTGCTTATGCTGTATATCGGGATGGTTTGTGTTCTTCTCACAGCCTTATCACCTTAACCTGTCCTATTGCTTCAGTACGGCCTGTGTTCCCTCCAAAAAAAGTCGGCTGTGGCATTATGGAGCTGCTATCGGGAGGCTCTCAGGCAGTGGTTTCCCTGGAATGATTATTGCTTCCATGGTCGACAACTATTTGAGTGTGGCATGCACATTACAAAGGATATTCTCTCGAGCATGGAAGTGTACATTCCTTTCTGACATCCTTTGACTAATGCAAAAAAAAACTTGGTTTAATCACGGTTGTTCTAATGCTCTCTACAACAAGGATGTGTCTCCAAGGTACACTGTTTACTGTGGTGCACAAAAAACCCTTTTTGACTTGGTTGTACTTTATCCACCCCCCCCACACACACACAAACACACACATTTTTATGCAAGAACATTCTCCTTTATTTAAGTGTTCTCTGACCCAAGGCTATTTTGAATCATTTGTCTGAGTACCCCAGTACTGATTCCCTGCACATTCTCAAATATTGCACTCCAAGCTGTCATTCAACCAAAAAAAAAATAATAATCGGGAGGATGGTCAAATGCACAGGCTGAAAATAAATGCTAATGATATTTTTACTCTTTACACCATAATATCCTATGTTTTGATACATTTTTACCGTGATGTTATTACAAGCAAGCACAGTGAGCAAAGTGACCAAGCTTAGCATTTATGATCAAATGAGATATGAGCGACCTAACATGATCGTACTGGTAACTTTTCGGGTATTGACTTATCTCTGGGCTCCCCAGGGATTCATCAAGATTTCTCGTTGGATCATCATGGCGACTCCCTGGGAAGTGGTCGTTTACCCATCTGCCTTTCTATACATGGAACATTTTTTTGGACCCACCACCTTCAAAATTTAACAGTTAGAATACAGATTGGGAATCCTTCTCAAGGATCACCAGTTTAAATGTATTGGGGAGACAATAGATATAAAATTCCAAAATTTAACCAATTCTGTATTGTACGTGGCTGAGGCAGCTATTCTCAAGACTCTTCCCATTCAAGTACAGAACAGAGCGCATTGTTGAACACTGAATTGCCACAGACATTAAGGAAACGCAGCAATAGGAGATACATGATTTCTGATAGTCAGCCTACTAAAGAAAACTTTATTGCATACAAACAAGCAATGCCTGAGGCAAGAAGAATAATTAGAAGTGCTAAACCTGACACTTGGTGGTCTATTGTCCGTGGTGAATCATGTACCCTACATATTAAAGTGTGATCCACAGTTAAAGTATTAAATAATTAACACCCTAACATCCCTGTGGTTCATCTGCAAGTAAACAATAACATCTATGACAATCCTGTAGACATAGCTAACATCCTCACTAGTAGTTTTTCCCATGTGATAAGCTCAGCCAATTATGACCAACATTGTGAACATCATAAACGCATGGCTGAGCCACAGATAATAGACTTTGCCACAGAAGACGTAGACTCCATGTACAACCAAGAATTTAGGAGAGTTGATCTTCTCCTTGCCCTCAAATCCTGTAACTACACCAGTCTTGACCAGATACAATCATGTATGGTATGATCCATCATCTTCATCGGGACAACTTGATTAAACTGTTAGCACTGTATAATGTGCTCTGGTTGTCCCGAATGTTCCCAGACTCGTGGCATTTTGCACACGTCATACTAATACCCAAACAGACTGGTCATCTTATGAATCCTACTTCATTTCTTCTTTTTATGTTGACTTCTTGAATATGTAAGGTCATGGAACGAATGGTGTATAATAGACTTCATTTTGTTTTAGAGTCGAAGAATATGTTAAATACTTGACAATGTGGCTTCTTTTAGTACAGAAGTTCTCTAGACCATTTAAAGAATTTGAAGCATTGCATTTTGGAGGCATTTGCCAATAAAGAATTCATGAGTGGGTGTTCTTGGACATAAAAAAAAAAATCTATGACATGACGTGGCAACACAGTATATCAATGAAGCTTTATGGTTATGGTTTAAGAGGTATTTCCCCTATTCTTGTTTCCAGTTGTTAAGAGATAGAACTTTCTCTGTCAAAGGGCCCCATAACGTAATATCAAAAATATTTATCCAATAAAACTTAGTGTCTCCAGGAAGTGTGCTTAATTCCACTTTGTTTAGCACTATGATCAAAGACATTCTGCCATAAACTCCCATTCTGAGGAATCTTAAATACTCAATTTCTGCCGACGATTGTGCAATGTGACGCTCTGTCCGTAATGCACAATTTTCGGGTGGAAAGATTCAAGCAGTGCTGGTTCCGTCCAACAGTGGGCCTTGCACTGGGGACTTAAGTTTTCCAGCCCTAAGTGTGCTTCTGTAACTTTTACAGATCCTAACATACCTGATTTGCATTTGACTTTTGATAATCAGGTGGTACCTTTTGAAAGGTTGCAGTGTGTCCAGGCATCTCAAAATGAACACATCTTGAAACTGGCTCTCTGTCTTACTGTTTTTGTTTTTTTCTTGGAAGGAAAGTTTTTTTTTTTTTATGCGAGGAAGAAGGAACCAAAGGCCATGAGCCCGCAGTAACAGTTCCCTCCAAGAGAAAAACAAAATACAATATAGAGCCAAATTCAAGATCCGATCATTTTGAGATGCCTGGACACACTGCGTTTGAAAGACTGGAGATCATAGGCAGCAGGAAATACAGACAGAGGGAGACAGTTCCAGAGCTGACCTGTTGCATAAATGAAAGACTGGGAGTAACGGTTAACTCTGGCATTAGAGAGTTGGACAGAAAAAAGATGAGAGTTTGCTGCCAGACGGGTGCTACGCGCCCGTTGTAGAGGTGGAGGAATGCAAGCAGACAGTTCAGAGGAGCAGTGACCATTAAAGTAGCGATAGAAAAGAGATAAAGACGCAACAGTGCGGCGAAGAGACTGAGGTTGAAGGGAGTCAGTAAGAGGAGGAGAGTTAATGAGACGAAAAGCCTTTGACTCCACCCTATTGAGAAGAGCTGTATGTAGGGAACCTCCCCACACATGAGAGTTGTACTCCACACAGGGGCGGATAAAACCCCTGTATAGAGTCAAGAATTGTGCAGGGGTAAAGAAAGAGCGGAGTCGGCTTAGCACACCCAATCTCTTGGAAGCAGATTTTACAAGAGATGTAATATGATCTTTCCAAGATAAGTCCCGAGTAAATGAAACCCCAAGCATGTTCAAGGATAATGCAGGATTAAGCTGAATATTATTAAACATTAGTGGGTATACCTGTGGAAGATTTTGTCGGGTTGATAGGTGTAAAAACTGAGTCTTAGATGCATTAAAGACAACCATATTATTTTTACCCCAGTCAAAGATACGAGCCAAGTCAGACATTAGGTGTGCCATAGCCTCATCCCTTGTTTGTTGAAGTAACTGTTGAGATGGGCGTTGCGGGAACCGAATGGAAAGGTGAAGGGTGGAGTCATCAGCGTATGAGTGGATAGGGTTAGATGTACAGCTTAGAAGATCATTGATGAATAAAAGGAAGAGAGTTGGTGATAGGACAGAGCCCTGAGGAACACTACTGTTGATAGATCTAGGAGAAGAACGATGGCCGTCTACAACAGCGGCTATAGAACGACCAGAAAGGAAGCTAGCGATGAAGGTACAGATAGAAGGATAGAAACAGTAGGAGGGCAGTTTGGAAATTAAAGATTTATGCCAGACTCGATCGAAAGCCTTTGAGATGTCAAGTGCAATGGCAAAGCTTTCCCCAAAGTCCCGAAAGGAGGATGACCAGGAGTCTGAAAGGTAGGTAAGAAGATCGCCAGTGGAGCGTCCCTGACGGAACCCATACTGACGATCGGAAAGAAGGTTGTGATAGGAAAGATGCCTTAAAATTTTTCTATTTAGAATTGACTCGAAAACTTTTGAAATACAGGACGTTAAAGCAATAGGACGATAGTTGGAGGGTTGGGAGTGGTCACCCTTCTTTGGGACTGGCTGAATGAGAGCAAACTTCCAGCAAGAAGGAAAGGTACAAGTTGACAGACAAAGACGAAAGAGTTTGCCTAGGCAGGGTGTAAGCACAGAAGCACAGTTCTTGAGAACAACAGGAGGGACCCCATCAGGCCCATATGCCTTGTTAGTACTGAGGCCAGTGATGGCAGAAAATACATCAACTGAAGAAATTTTAATGTCAGTCATGAGGAAGTCAGAGGGGGGAAGTGATGGAGGAACAGCACCGGAATCGTCTAAGGTAGAATTGGAGGAGAAAGTCTGTGCGAAGAGATCTGCTTTATCAGTAGAAGAAATAGCTACAGAACCATCAGAGTAGAACAGAGGAGGGAAGGATGATGAGGTAAAGTTGTTAGAAAGATTTTTGGCAAGATGCCAGAAGGAGTGGGAAGAATTCGAGTTGGAGAGTTGAGAGCATTTAGTAAGGATGAAATTATTTTTAGTAGAGCGAAGAACAGACTTAGCACGATTCCGGGCAGAAACGTAAAGATGATGTGATTCAGGGGTGAGTTGACTCCGGTACCTTTTGTAGGTCCTCTCCTTGTTGCGGACAGCATTAGAACAAGCGTGAGTAAACCAAGGCTTTCTTGCGTTAGTCAAAGGATATGAGAAAGGAATGTATGCTTCCATGCCTGAGAGAATAACCTCCGTAATGCGCAAGGCACACTCAGATGGCTCACGTCCATGGAAGCAATAATCATTCCATGGAAAATCAAAGAAGTACTGCCTGAGGGCCTCCCAGTCTGCGGCTCCAAAGAGCCACAGACGACGTTTCCCTGGAGGGTCCACAGGCCGTACCAGAGTGATAGGACAGGTTAAGGTAATAAGGTTGTGATCGGAGGAGCCCAACAGAGAGAAAAGATTAACAGAGTAAGCAAAAGGATTAGTTGTGAGGAAGAGGTCATGTATGTTGGAGCTCTCTCCAAGGCGGTCAGGGATACGGGTAGGGTGCTGTACAAGCTGCTCTAGGTCATTAAGGATAGAAAAGATGTAGGCTTGTTCACGAGGTGGATCCGTGAAAGGAGAGGAGAGCCAAAGGTGGTGGTGAACATTGAAATCTCCAAGAATGGAGATTTCAGAGAAAGGAGAAATGGACAGAATGTGTTCCATCGTAGAAGTAAGATAGTCGAAGAATTTTTGATAGTCAGTAGAATTAGGGAATAAGTAAACAGCACAGATATATTTAGTCAGAGAATGACAGGAAAGCCGAAGCCAGAGTGTGGAGAATTCAGAAGAATCAAGTTCAGGAACACGAGAGCAAGATAAGTCGTTGCGTATATATACACAACAGCCACCTTTGGCTTTGAAATGAGTATAGAGAAAGTAGGAGGATACAGAAAAGGGTTTGCTGTCAGTTGCCTCAGACAGCTGAGTCTCCGTTAGAAAAAGAAGGTGAGGTTTAGAGGAGGAGAGGTGGTGCTCAACAGAGTGAAAGTTAGAGGAAAGGCCGCAAATGTTGCAGAAATGAAGAAGAAGAGAGTCAGACAGTGGTTCCAGGCACCTTGAGTCGTCACCGGGAGAGGGGCAGACGGTGGGGGCATTTATGGTCCCCCCCCCTGGGGACTCCGAGGCTTGACAAAACGACGCCATTTTTGGTAAATTTTGAATAGGAAGTGTAGTGTGTACTGTGCATGTAGTTTGGTGAAGATAGTTAGAGAAATTTGTACTGGAGGGCATGCTGGCCTACTCTCTGTGTAACTGAGACACTGAAAAAGTTCAGCAAAGGGGGATGGTCAGGAACTAGTCCTGAGGGCTGATGAAACGGGAGCTCCAGCACTCCCTGTCATCAGCTTTCCATCAACCTCGGGAGTACTGCCTTGCTCGACTGGTGCTACGGTCTACTCCGGCTCCTGGCCTTTGGTTCCTTCTTCCTTGCATTAAAAAAGAAAATATTCTGACAAAATTCTGGGTTTGCATCTTGATTTCAGATTGTTCAGATGTCATGCTAGTAATTTAATTGTCCTTTGTCATAAACCATTAAATGTTCTTAAATCCCTAGTGGGTACTACTTGGCTCACAGCCACGGGTGTATGGGTCAGCATCTGATGGCACATTGAGGAGGCTGTATGTGTTCAGAATGAATTCTTGTAAACATGTCTTGCAGCCTTCAGGCGTACACATGTAGCTCAGATGGAAGTCTGTCTATCTATCTATATACCTAGGCTGCTTCCCCCAAGGAAAGGGAGGTAGCCGAGACTGGACAACACACTCCCCATTTACTCATCCATTCAAACACATTCATTCGCATCTTAGCCCCAGAGGGGAGAACGGACAGATCCTCACCGCACCTCACCGCACAAGGGTCAACTGCACAATGCAATCAGTGACATCCGCACCAGGGCCCGACACCAGAGCTGGTTTACCCCTGCCACATCATAACAGACCCATCCCCTTACCCGCACCTGACCTGACTAGCTGATCAGAGCAAATGCGGGAGAATATCCCCTCAGGGCTGCGTCATCACTTATTCATTCACAATTTCTCTCCATTTATTTCTGTCATGCACAGATGAAAGTGAAGGTGAATATACTTCCCCTCCATCTTCGCCGAGACCACTTAATTTTACATTATGGTATATGGACCAGCACAGAAAGTGATATTGGGTATGTATCCTGTACCCCCCTTCATCAACACCATTTCATGAGGGGGGTTCAATGGTCACTTGCTGTACACCTTCACTTGCTGACTGAGGAGTGTGGTGTGAACCTGAATAACTGACAAGTTGATGTCTAAAAATATAGCTGCTTGGGACTCACCTAGATCTGCTGTTGATGTTTCATGGGTCCCGGCACCTAAGATCAAAGAGCTTGAGGCGAAGGTCGACCACTTGTTTAGTAACATCATTGTAAGTAATTTGAGGTTTCACCATTTGCACACCGATATCCCCAAGTTAAGTGAATGTGTGGGTGTTGAATGTGGTCGACTAAACTTGTCCTCAGCTTTTGGTTACGGACTTATACATCTGTGTTTAGCTCTGAACTTTTTGCCATTGCCAAGGGCATAGTCTATATGTTCCAAAATCCAGACATGACATATTTGTCATATTTTCCCTTCATATTTGCCCTTCAGGCAACTACTTCTTGCATTACAGCTTCTAAGGTCCAAGGCCACATCATTAAAAATTGCATTCATACAACAAGTCCTTTATGGTGAGCTGGGTGCCAGGCCATTCTCATATCCATGGCAATGAGCAGGCTGACTTAATTGCAGAGTCAGTTGTGTAGCTCGAGGAGACTTGAGACGTTCCCCAGGATCTACGATCGAGTCCTTCCCACTAAAAAAATATAAATAAATATTCTGCGGCAGGGTCAGTGGACCAGAATAAATATACTTGCACCAGCATGTAAACCATTTCTTGGCGACTAAGGTACTGTAAATCGTCCAAGTAGCCTGGAAGAGAGAATACTGTCATGGTTGCAGTTTAATTATACACGCTTCACACATATGTTGGCATATTTTGAATGATGATTTCCACCACACTGTGACATTTGTTGTGCGGTGTTATCTATTAGTCATATCATCCTGCACTCCTGAAGATTTATTCGTGTACTCAAACAGTCATAAATTACTGCAGTGTGACAGATGTCCTCTGATATATAAGTTGAAGGTTTTCTTGAGGGAGACTGGATTGATAAGAGTGATGTGACTTATTTACTGTTAGGTTACTGTTTTTGTATATTATATTATTAGTTCGGGTTGACAGCTGATGTAATTGAAACAGTTTCTAGTTTTGACTATTCTACAGTATTTCTTTCATTGATGTCCCATATATATTAAATCACATGCCTCGCCTGACAGCCACCAGTTGTTGATTACATGTGTGCAATATAGAAAGATATAGGGTACTTTCAGTCGAGCGTGTTCTGTTGGAAGAGATATTTCGCTTTTTGTAGTAGTAGTAGTAGTTGTTCCCTAGGCAGTCTGGCCGAACAGCCCCGAGTCCCTTAGGAAGGCCATAGCCGAGACCGGGCTTTCCTACAGAGCTCTCAAAGAGTGTATGTTGTGTTGTTGGCGTAGGTGATTGTGTGCAATGCAGTCTTCCATAATGTGCTTAATAGTATGGGGTGCTGTGTTGCATCCTGGACAAGCATCAGCGACGGAGTCATCCAGCCTCTTCTGGTAGCTTAAGAGGGCTGGATGGTGCCCACATCTCAGCCTGGCCAGGTGGACCCTGTCCTCACGAGGAAGATAGGTTTCAGAAGGGTGGATGTCAGGAGGCCGTGCATGCAGCTGTGTGTTGTCTTTAAGTGACTGAATGGAGCGGCAAGTGATCTGAGTGTGGATATGCTTCTGGAAGCTGGTCTGAGGTGGGCGAGGGGGGAGAGATGACAGTATTTGTGTATGGTATCGTGTGCTGGGTGTTGTTTTGATGTTCCTTGGTGTGGGTGGATGTGCTGCCATGTACTGTAGTGGATGTTGTGGGTTTGTGGAGGTTACAGCAAGAAACTGGGTGCCTCTCATGTCTAGGTGATCCTTGACTTTGAGGACTTTGGTTTCTTGATGTAGGTGGTCTGTGGTTTCTTGATGTAGGTGGTCTGTGGGTGTAGTAGCTGTGCAGCCTGTGATTATTTTTAGGGCCTTGTTCTGTATGGTCTGTAGAGTGTTGTAGTGTGTTTTGGTCAGGTTAGAAGCCCAGGCAGGGCTTGCATAATTCATCACTGAACGTATGAATTGTTTGTATACTGTGGTGGTGGTTTCTTTGTTGTGTCCGAATGTTGTATGGGCAAGTGACCTCAAAGCATTGAGACTTGGTGTTATTTTATTTTTAATGTTTGTGATGTGTTGTTTAAATGACATTGATGTATTGTATGTTACACCAAGGATTTTGGATGTGTGTGTGTGTGTGGTAGGGGAGTGTTGTTTATGGTGAGGTGTGGGATGTGACTGTGTTCTGCTGTCCAGTTTGTGAGAAGTCACTGTAGATTTGGCTAGGGCTATTTTGAGCCTGTTTGTGATGAACCATTCTTGTAGTGTGTTGACGTAAGGTTGAATGATGTGTGCAGCTGTGTTTGCATTTTGGTGTGTACATGTAAGTGTTATATCATCTGCATAGGAAGCTAAGTGTATCTGTGGTGTGTGGGGTGTGGGTACGTCGTGCATGTATAGATTAAAGAGTGTAGGGGACAAAACAGATCCTTGGGGGACGCCGTTTGTGAAGTTTCTGACGTTAGAAGACTGACCGGCAAATGTTACGTATGCACATCTGCCTGCTAAGTAGTTTGCCAGCCATCTTTTAGTGTTATTGTGCATGTTTGTGTTGAGTATTTTGTTTGTGAGGTTGTGGCGGGGGATGGCATCAAAAGCTTTGCTAATGTCTACTGTGACTAGGAGTGTTCTGTGTGGTGGCCTAGCTGAATTCATGCCATCGAAAACTCTCTGTGTAATCAGAGAAATTACCAATATGCTTATGTTGTCTTTTTGTAAATATGTGTGGTTTGTATCTGATTGTATAAGTGTTCTTAATTAAGGACGACAATTGATGTATATGGAATAGTTTTGGAGTCTCTCACATACTGATGTCCTCTATATTAACCTGTGGGCTGAGGCAAGGGGCCGTGCAAACATTTCTCTGATGATTTTTCCTGTGTAAAAAAATACAGGTTCTCTTCTTTCTCTCTGTGTAAGGTCTGTAATAAGGGCGTTTGTGGAGTATAATGGCCTAAAGCCATGTTGTGACTGGGCTAGGGGAATGTGAGGTGTGACTAGTTGTAGTATCAGTCGTTCAGTGACTTTAGAGGGAGTGCAGAGGAGTGTGATGGGCGATGTGAGGAGGGTAACGTGGGGTCTTTGTTGGGTTTAGGGATAGTGATGATATTCCCATGCTTTCAGATGTTGGGTATTATGTTGTGTGAGTAGCTGTAGTTTGATATGTTGGTGAGTGCTTGTATGCCTTGTGGTCCAAGGTGTTTAAGGTGAATGTTGCTTATGTTGTCTTTTTGTAAATATGTGTGGTTTGTATCTGATTGTATAAGTGTTCTTAATTAAGGACGACAATTGATGTATATGGAATAGTTTTGGAGTCTCTCACATACTGATGTCCTCTATATTAACCCGTGGGCTGAGGCAAGGGGCCGTGCAAACATCCCCCGTGGTGCAGCAAAATGGCAATTATAGTCACTCTTACAGATTTCCGTGAGATGTATATTAGCGGCTTGGAAATTGTGTCATGCAGCTACCTATCAATTTTTGTTTTAATTGAAATCGTCATAGTTTTGGAGAAATAATTGTCCAAAATTGCATTTGTGGCAGGAACATGAAAACTATGCTTTCAGAGAGAGAGAGAGAGAGAGAGAGAGAGAGAGAGTAATGCATAATGGGACAGATGAGACAGGCTGTAAACAGGCTTTTGCCAGTCTCCCCGGTCAGAAAGTGGGTTGCCAGCTCGCTCCACACGCAGCAATATGATCTTTGGGCTCTACTTTTATACCCATTATTTACCACCCTACTTCCGTTTAATTATCTCCTATTGACCTTACACTTGATTTTATGATATTCAAAACAATTTTGACCCACGACTGCCTTTCCAGGGGTGATAATATTGCAGAAAATGCATTACAAAGTGCTTACCTTTGAACCATTGTTGCTGGTGCAACTTTACTATGCTCAGGATAAAGGGTGGGAATGAGAGCTACCATTTACTCTTTTACCCCATAAATGCTGTCTCACGCTGATCCCTCTAGAATCTTTCTGGTGTGTTGTTGAAAATCTCGCTCATAAGACGTATGTCGCAGCTTTATGAGACCCCCACATGAAGTATGTTGCAGTCCACTGGTTAATCCGTGCCTAGACTGAAAGGCAGCAGGTAATGAATGCAGATGTGTCATGAAGAAAGTCATTACATGTCATATCTGCAGTCGATGATCTTCGGTTGGTTGAGGTATTGTCGCAGTCAGAGTAAGCAAAATTGGTTTAGCTATTTGTACTCATATCTTTAGGTTTAAGTGTAGGGTAACGGTTTGTTTGTTAGGTTCATCAGCGTTAAGTTTTAGATTGTTTCTTTTTTTTTTCTTAATTATATAATGACTTAAAAATAAATCAATTTTGTATACATAAATAATTAAAAATATATATATTCTTTCTGCCTTGATGACATAGGCCTCTGGGCCACAGGTCAGTATGCAAAAATAAAAATCCTTGTGGCAGTTAGTGCTCCACTATGGTCGAAACACGGTCATTCCCACGGTATAGTGCAGGGATATACGAGTATGAGGAGGTTTGGCTCCCAAGTGGATGCTGCAGCTGCTCAGCCCAGGGTGCAAAGCTCAGTTGTGTGTATGTTCCTCGATAGCACTTCCATTTCAGGTAAGTATAGGTTGTATTTCTTCGTGGATGCTAGTGCTTATGGGTGTTCTTTTTCTTTTTCTTCCACTTCTCAAGTGTACTTCACCTTATCCAGCTAAGTTGGACAGAGGGTATGTAATCACCCATGTCTGTATGTGTACAAAATATCTCGAAATATTTCATCGGATATCAAGGAAACTTGGTGGATATGTGGGCAGTGGGTCAAGGAAAAGCTCACTATATTTTGAACTGAACCCGGAACTGGATGCTGGAAGCGGAGTTATGCGCTCTCTGAAACTGTGTAGGAAGGTAGAAGCGGAGTTATGCGCTCTCTGAAACTGTGTAGGAAGGTAGACTGAGACTATGTGAAACCAAACAAGATTTCATTTTGTATGAAAGAGGGGATTCCACCATAAAATCATAAATTTCAATGTTGATCGTAGAGGTATGCGGTATCTGATTGCCTTCTTGGTTTTAATTGAGTTCATTGGGATAATACTTCCTCCACTACTTCCCTGCAGAACCTCTGTCCTAAGTCAAACAAGGCTGTATAGGAATGACAAGAAAGAAACAATGAAATAAGCGTTATGCTGAGTGCCTTAGGAAACGTTTTAAAAAATCATTATAGACGAAGGTGTTGCTCTTTGACTGAATGAAATTATAAAGATGTAGCAATAAAAATATGTAAGAAATTCCGCCAAACTAATGGGTTTGAATTCTGTTTTCATTAAATATCGGCCATACATAAAAGAACGAACGTCGTGAGCTACTATAACTTGGAGGAAAAACACAACATGCAGAGAAAGGGCCCACGAATCATTAAACTTTTCATCTGTGACTGTTTCCCTAGGAATGACAAACAATGGACAGACCTGAGCACCTCAGGGAAGGTAAAGATATAGGAGAGTAAGAACACAATAATTTGTAGGAGGAGAAACCTAGATAAGCAAGAAAAAATAGAAGAGAAAAATGTAATGAGAGAGAGAGAGAGAGAGAGAGAGAGAGAGAGAGGAGGGATTGGAACCGATTATGTTGGATGTCGTCTGGAGAAAACGCATCCCAGACTTGTCACGAGCTTCGTAGAACAGAAAAAACAGATGGACAGCCAAGTTTTCGGGCTGGGACCGGAGACTTGGAGTGAGATAAAGAAACATCCAGACAATATGGTGCCGAGATGAGCTTCGGTGATTCACAGGCACTGGATAGAACGGACTGGTAAAGTTTGGGAGATATTTGTTTTTTCCTGCTGTGGGCTGACTTTCCATTCGATGATAATGACAAAGATCGCGATAGGTACGTTACATACATTCTTATTTCAGGACGGAAGCATGTATTGTATTCTATTTATGCGAACACCTGAATATTTTACTTAGAAGTACGTTTTCCATCTATTTTTTTTTAACCATCCTTAAATTCTCGTAATTCATTATTAACGAACTACCATCTGAAAACCAATGAAATAATCTTATTTGGCAAGTCATTTTATTGTAGGCTCTAAGTATATTCTTTGCTGTATTTTAGTTTTCATCAGTTTGGAGTCTATGTTCAAAATTTACTTCTTTCTTCAATTTTGTTATTATATTCTAGCTAATATGTTATATACTTATTGAAAAACCCAAACCTGACATGGCATTCAGTGTCTCTCTCTCTTTTTTTTTTTTTTACCCTCGTTTCAATTGCCCTGTCCACTGTGTTTCTCTTTTTCTCCTTACGATTCAGAAGTTCCTCGTACTCCTCGCCTTTCCACGAAACCTTTCCGCTCTCTCTCTCTCTCTCTCTCTCTCTCTCTCTCTCTCTCTCTCTCTCTCAAGAATTCCTTTACCATTTACTTACCCTCCTTCTCCCAATATCATATTTTTTTTTCATATACTTCTCTTCCCTTTCTCTTTACCCCCCTTTATTTCTGTTACTCTTCATCTCCTTTCTCTTGCTCAGCCATCCTCTTTATTTTCAAGTTTCACAAAATCTGTCTCTTTTAATCTTTCTTCCATTCACCACCTGTGTGTGTGTGTGTGTGTGTGTGTGTGTGTGTGTGTGTGTGTGTGTGTGTGTGTGTGTGTGTGTGTTTTCTCTCTTTCCCTTCCCTCAAATCACCTTCCCTTTCCTCTCTTCCCCCAGCCGCTTCTCCTTCCTCCACTCTTCCTCCCGCCAAAGCAAATCTTGCATATTTAATGAACCACTCGCTTCCCTCATCTCTCTCTCTCTCTCTCCGTTCTCTACTTCACTCACTTACCCCTATTTAGTTACGTCTCACTAATTCATTTTCCCCTTTCATTCTGGTGGGAAATGAGAGAGAGAGAGAGAGAGAGAGAGAGAGAGAGAGAGAGAGAGAGAGAGAGAGAGAGAGAGAGAGAGAGAGACTGGACTGAAGTAAAAGATGACAGGAAAAAAAGTAAGAATAACAGTCAAGAGAGTAAAAGGGTGGGATGCAGACAAATCAGAGTTTGGGAGGGAGGGGAGAGAACGAAAAACCAAAGAGAAAGGAGTGACAGAGAAAAGAAAATGAGTGAGAGACGGGGAGATCTTAACGAATGCACTGGTGAGAAAATGAAGGGTGAATAAGAAGTGAATGAGGGAGAGAGAGAATGGGGAAAGTATGGTATTATTCGAGAAGGCAGAGAGAGAGAGAGAGTGGGATGAGACAGAAGGGAATGACGGAGAGAAGAGAAAGAAGAGTGAACTGAGTCATGAAGGGATAAATATGAGTTAGAGAGTAGAAAGGGGTGGATGGAGGGAAATGATGGTGATTTTTTTTTTAACTCAGCGTGTTTCTGAAAGTGAACAGTTCACTGCATGGCACTATAGTGACCCCCACTCTAATGTATGGAAGTAAATCTTGGATTTGTTGTATTGACCTAAGTCAAGAGTGAGAGCAGTGGAAATGATCTGTTTGAGAGGAACATATGGAGCTCAATGGAGAGACAGATACATAGGCAAATGAAGAAGCAAGGCAGTGTTACGGTGCTGATGTAAATGCCACTGGGAGATGGTTTGGCCACTTGAGGATGACTGAAAACGAAAGATTGGTTAGATAAGTGTATGTGAGGTGGACAGGAGGACGAGGAGGAGGAGGAGGAGGAGGAGGAGGAGGAGGGGGATACCAAAGATGAGACTGAGGGGTGGAGTGTACAGATACTTGCGGGAGGGATGAGTGAGTTGGAGAGCAACCAAATGCCAGAGGGCGAAGCAACGTGGAGGCCATTTTTTTGTGGCCAAACTTTACTTTTTTTTTTTTAATGCAAGGAAGAAGGAATCAAAGGCAAGGAGCCCGCACAACAGTTCCCTCCAAGAAAAAAACAAAAACAATACAAAAAGGAGCCAAATTCAAGATCCGTTCATTTCGAGATGCCTGGACACACTGCGTTTCAAAGACTAGAGATCATTGGAAGTAGGAAATACTGACAGAGGGAGACAGTTCCAGAGTTGACCTGTTGCATAAATAAAGGACTGGGAGTAACGGTTAACTCTTGCATTAGAAAGTTGGACAGAAAAGGGATGAGAGTTTGTTGCTAGACGGGTGCTACGCACCCGTTGTAGAGGTGGAGGGATGCAAACAGACAGTTCAGAGGAGCAGTGACCATGGAAGTAATGACAGAAACGAGATAAAGATGCAACAGTGCGGCGATGAGACAGGTTGAAGGGAGCCAGTAAGAGGAGGAGAGTTAAGGACGGTGGTGTTATGGGGTCCTACCTGATTCGGTTTGAGAAGGTTGCAGACTTGCTGAAAATCCCGGAGAACTCATATGCTGTTCGGTTAGGAAGTTTCCTAACTGGTAAGGCTGTGGACATTTATACATCCTTCTCCCCTGAGATAACTGCTGATTATTAACAACTTAAACTTGCTCTCTTGTGACCTTAACAAAACTCCAGTTGGTTATAGGCAAGAAATTTAAATCAGCCAAGATTCGTACTGGTGAAACTTACCAACGGTTCTCTACTAACTTAGGAAGATTATTTGATCAGTGGGTGAACAGCTGGGGACTTGAGGAGACTTAACTTAGGTCTTTTGTTATTCTAGACCAGCTCATATCATTACCAGCCGAACTCCATACCTACATTTAAGACCATAATGTTACAACTCTGGAGGAATCGGTCGTATTAGCAGACAACTGGGCCTCTGCTCACCATTCTTATCCAAAATCAAATGTTGCCCAGGACAGAGGAAAAAAGAAACCAGAGCCAAAGACTTCAGCCTCCCAAGTCTCAACCAGGGATGAGACAGCTAAGTTTAAAGGAAAATGCTTTGGGTGTGGGGAGACAGGTCACAAACATAATAAAAGTCCCAAGAATCCTCTGACATTTAAGTCTGCCTCAGATCCTGGTCATAAGGTGGGCTTTTGTTCTGAAGACTCGTCACCCAAAGATTTTTTTGTTTCTCCAGATACAGTGAATGGTGCTAGGGTTTCAACCATTATGAGAGACACCGGTAGTTCCTGTAAAATTGTCTCTGAAGATGTGTTACCAGATTTGGATTCCTCCCAGTATAAGAAGGTAAAGGTTGCTGATTACCTAAGATGCATCGACTTCTTCCCTCAGGTACGATGTTACATCAAATGTCCTTATTATGAAGGGCAGGCTAATGTGGTGTGTGCCCCCATAAAGTTCTGATAGGTAATGTCCCTGGTGCCCGAAATCCTGATGTTCCACCCACAAATCAGACCTCTGAGGTAATTCATGCTATCCAAACCCGATCATCTCGGTAGAAGGCAATCCACCCTTTAGTCCTTCCCAAGTTAAAGCCTTTAAACATTAATCCAAATGATTTTGCCAAGTTACAAGCATCTTGTTCTTCCCTGTCCTCAGTTAGGGATGAAGTTAAGTCTGGTGAGGAGAACACTACACGTGATGGTACAGTGTATAAGTTTGTTGAAGATCAGTGTATTCTATACCGGTCTTGCATCAGAGCCAAATACCCAGACAAAATTGGCAAACTTTCCCTTGTTTTCCCCGCTGATTGCAGATCTACTGTACTTGCTATAGAACACGGGAGTCCCATGGCTGTTCATTTTTCCCATCGGAAAACCCTTATGAGAGTAGCAGACCACTGTTCTTTTTGCCATTTATGACTAGTGATATCAAGAAATTCTGTCAGTCATGTGATATATGCCAACTCATGTCCCCTAAAGGAAAGGTGAAACCAGTTCCCCTCAAACAGATCCCAATTTCGACTGAACCTTTCTTGAGAGTTGCCATAGATCTCCACTGTCCCCACCGACATCAGAAGGTCATCAATACATCCTTACCCTTACAGATTTTGCTACAGGCTTCCCTGAAGCCATTCCCCTCAAAGAGATAGATTCGGTGTCAGTTGCTGAGGCACCCCTTTTCATTTTCTCTAGAGTGGGCATACCACGGGAAATATTGTATGATTGTGGAGCACAGTTCAAATCTGCCCTCGGAAAAGAGTTACACAAGTTCTTAGGTATAAAACCCTCTTTTACAACCCCTTACCACCCTAGCTGTAAGGGTAGGATTGAGAGGTTCCACTCTACTCTTAAGGCTTGTCTTGGAAAACTCTGTACTGAGAGACCTAGAGAATGGTATAGGTATCTAATTCCAACTAAGTTTGCCTAACGGGAAATACCCAGTGACAGAACAGGTCTTTGAACTTTTGTATGGTCGTGCTGTATGGGGACCCTTAGCTGTACTTTGGGACTTGTGGGAAGATAAGACCGTGAACGAGAACGACAGAACATCATTGCAATATGTGACAGAGCAGAAGGACAAACTAGCCGAATGTTCTAAGATTGCAGCTTAGAATGCGGATGTTAGTTCACATAGATATCGTTCCTGTTCTGATTTAAAATCTCAAAATAGACAGTTCAAGCCAGGAGATGAGGTTCTAGTATTACTGCCGGATAGTAGTAATAAGCTGTTGATGTCCTGGAGTGGTCCTTTCCCTGTCCTAGAGAGAAGAAATAAGTCAACTATTTAATTAATCAACATGGAGTAAAGAAATTGTATCATGCCAATCTCCTAAAGAAATATCACCGCACGACTACAGTTTCCCAGGCTCAGGTTATCGGTGAAGAGAGCTACTGGCATGATGGATCTCATGGGCCACTTATAGAACTGTCCAAGTATGCATTGTGGAAGATGAAGAGGACAGCGATAAGGATAGTAACTCCTGATGGTGGTACCGATGCTGATTCTAAGTCTAAATTTCCTGAGATCTCAACAGGCCTGAACGAAACAGGGAAAGTTAATGTACAAGGTCTAATTTCCTCCTTTTTGGATGTTTTCTCTGAGGTTCCGAGGTGTACATCATTAGCTACCAGTGATATCACCTTGACGACCACTGATCGACTAAAGTCGAAGTTGTATCCTATCCCTGTATGTTTGCAGTCTCATTTTGAATGGGAAGTAGATAAGTTGTTTGAGCAGGGGATAATTCAACTTTCAGATTCTCCCTGCTGTTCCCCCATAATTATGATAAAGAAGCCAGATGAAAGTTATAGAATGGCTACAGACTATAGGACTTTAAACTCTGTCACAGTGTTCAATGCTGAACCAGCTTCTACAGTGGAGGATAATCTACACAAATTCAGTGGATCTAAGTATTTTATGGAGTTAGATTTGACAAAGGCTTACTCTCAAGTTCCACTTTCTGATCAGGCTAGAAAGTATACGGCTTTCCCTACCCATCGTGGCCTTTTGAAGTTTTGTAGGTTGCCATTTGGGTTAGTTACGGATTGTGCAACCTAAGTTTGGTTAATGTGACTAGTCTTGGCTGGATTAGATAATGTCGCTTTCTACTTTGATAATGTATTTGTTTATTTTAAGACATGGAAAGATCACCTGAAAGCAGTAAGAGGAGTGTTAGAATGTCTACGGGAACATAACCTGACAGTTAAACCTAGTAAGTGTTGGTTTGGCTTTCCAGAAATGCAGTACTTAGGATTCACTGTAGATGGCAAATGTTTAAAACCCCAGCATAAGCAACGTTGGGTCTGGTTATACCTCATACCAATTAATCTGGCCAGGCATGTATGGCAACACTGTTCCTGCCGAGATTCTGATTGGCTGGAAGTGTTTGTTCGATTTCGTTGTTGCTTAAACCAATACTCTCTTTATTATCAGACGTGATATTGAGTTTGTCGACAGTACAATCGTAAAAAGCAATACGAAATCCGATATATACTTAACAACAATGAAATTTTCGTAGGAAGATAGAGATATGAGTCAACAAAGTATTATAACAGTCCAAGTCAAGGTCAGCATTCGAACAATTCCTTTAAATCTCCGACACTTTGTAATATAACAGAATATTAAGGAAACCTGCTTAATCTAAACATTGGTATAACAAACATTTAAATTTTATGATCAGTCCGCACCCTTAAATCGTGCCACAACTATGAATAATTAAAAATTCTAATGGAAAGACGAGTTCTGCGGGGAGGGAGGTTTGAAAAAATTGCGAAAATCAAAGTAGGCTAAAGGAAAACTATTACATTATATCTCCTCTATTATCACAGTACGGACTGATCTTAAAATTTAAATGTGTGTTATACCATCGCTTAGATTAAGCAGGTTTCCTTAATTTTCTTTTATATTACGAAGTGTCGGAGATTTAAAGGAATTGTTCGAATGCTGACCTTGACTTGGACTGTTAAAATACTTTGTTGACTCATATCTTTATCTTCGTACGAAAATTTCATTGTTGTCAAGTATATATCGGATTTCGTATTGCTTTTTACGATTGTACTGTCGACAAACTCAGTATCATGTCTGATAATAAAGAGAGTATTGGTTTAAACAACAACGAAATCGAACAAACACTTCCAGCCAATCAGAATCTCGGCAGAAACAGTGTTGCCATACATGCCTGGCCAGATTAATTGGTATGAGGTATAGTACTTGGATGGGCGACCGCCTGGGAACACCAGATGCTGTTGGCATCCCTACGTATCAAGTGGGGTTGGTGGAGGATTAGTACCCCTCCCTGTAAAACAATTAACTCTAAGCCCTTGGCCACCCCGTGTGGGATACATGGCGTCCGGCAATGAATGAATGAATGATAAGATCGAAGCCCTTATCAAGGTCCCTCCTCCAGCAAGTAAGAAGGCTATTAGGTCCTTCCTGGGGATGATTTTCTTCTATAGGAAATTCATTCCGAATGTGTCTGATCTTTCTAGTCCTTTGTCAGATATGCTCAGGAAAGATGTTCGTGAACCACTGATCTGGACCAGCAATTTGACTGACAGATTTAACAAGCTAAAGGTAGCTCTAGTTCAGGAACCAATCCTCAAACTGCCAAATACTGATCTCCCTTTTGTTCTCAGGACAGATGCCTCAAATTTCGGCTTGGGTTCAATACTTTTGCAGTACGTGGAGGACCACCCGTACCCAGTAGCCTATGCTGGCTGGAAACTACTTGATAGAGAAAAAGGGTATTCTATGATAGAACGTCGTGAGTGCCTTGCTATTGTTTTTGGAGTTCAGAGATTTGAGTACTATCTGATAGGTAAAGAGTTCATTCCAGAAGTTCATCACAAGCCTCTAATCTATATGAATAAATCTAAGCATTCAAACAGTAGGCTAACATGAAGGACGCTGATATTACAACATTTTAGATTCAAGTTGGTTCATGTTCAGGAGCAGATTTCCTCAGTAGGTTAGAGAAGGACAAGACAGGAAGTATCTAGCGGGCTAGATACTTGTGGGGGGAGCCCTGTAAGGGAATAGTTTTTCATTACATGTATTTGTTGCTCTAAGCTTGGGTTAACTTTTCCTGGGATTTGTTCGTGGCTAACCACTCCTTGGTTATTCAAGTATCATTTGTTTCATACTGTGACTGAGAATAGTTCATGAATGAATTAATGGTTCATATTTCAGATTTTATAGGTCATGACACTCGAGATATCTGGCGAGGAGGATCAGTGATACTTTACTCGTTTCGGATTGTGCTTTATTTCCTGTTTCGGTAGACGTCTTCTCCCAATATTTCATTCATAATGGAATTCGTCCATTTGGTTATGAAATTCGCTCAGGCAATCGTAGTTTATGTCGAGGGCATGTTTGACTGGGGGAGTCAGTCTACTCAACATCGCCGAGGAGGTTAGTAGTATTATTGTAGCATTGGTGGAGTGTTATTCTTTTGAAATATTTTTCTTTTGTGGGAAAGGTTGTCCTGTACATCTCGACTATTTGAGGCTTAAAGCTGTCCAGTGTTCAGTGATGAATTGCATGACATGGTGATTCTCCTGCCATTGATCCCCTTTGCTCAGGCCTCAGGAAGAAGACTCAGACCCTGGCGCTGCCAAGGGCCGGGCAGAGGAGGCGACTTGTCATCGACGAAGGGTGTGTTACAATGAGGCTGCCATCGCCGGACTTCAGAGTTCATGAGGAGGGGCGTGGTAGTGGTAGCAAGCAAGCTCCCTTTGTGGTGTTCCTGAGCTGAGTTGGTGGCATTTGATATTGCCACCGCACCAGAGGAGGAAGAGGAGTGGGTTCTCTTACCTTCTCATTGCTGGGGTACTTGTTGTGTATATTATTTAATTATTTACAGCACTCTCATTGCATTAGTATCATTGCTTTAGTATTCATTGTTATGATTTATTCATTACTCCTAGTACTGTTATTCATATTGTGTAATACATTGATAAAGGTACCAGAAGTTTGCTTGGCACCTTCCTGTGTATGCTTAGGTGTCCTGGGAGCCTTTACATGGAGAAAATGTTAAGGTTAACTACACTAGACTGTAGCACCAGTCGAACAGGGTGGTACTTCCAAGGTGGATGGCAAGCTGGCATCAGGGAGAGGTGGAGTTTCCATTTCACCAGCCCTAAGGACTTGATTTTTATCATCTCCCTTTGCTGAAAATTTTCAGTGCTTTCATTTACACAAAGACTAGACCAGCATATTCTCTTAATACCTCTACTTACAACTGTCTACACCACACTACATGCACATAAGATATCACACCTAATTATTCAATTAAGGAATGGCCACTGCATTAATATCAGCAAACTAGGTGGTATCTTGGATTGCCATTACTGGCCTGGTAGGGCTGGCAGCACAGGGTCCTCCTGGATTCCATCAAGCATCTGTGCCGGTAGCGACTTTTGCAAATCCCTTTCATGCTCGTCAGTGGAGTTGTGTACGTGCAGCTTTATTATTCACAATATCCGTGGTCTCGGTACAAATTTGAATTCACTTCATTTTTTCCTACAGTCCATATTCCCTTTAGCCCTGCTCCTCACAGAACCCCAAATCTCTCTCACTACTGAAATATCCTCATTTTGTTTTCCTGGTTACCATCTCACAAACTTCCGTAACAAGAGCAGTGCCTGTTATTGTATCAAATCTGAATATGCAGTTGACACTGTTTTAAACTTCATTTCAACTAATATGATTACTCATTGTATACACTAAATAATCAAAATATTACCAAATATATCTGTGTTGTCTATTGCTTCCCTAATGCTTCTTCAGAACCCAGTGTATTTGACTCCATATGCACACAGTTGATTAGCCTTAACCTTGCCCTTAGCACCGACATTACCATTTGGGGTGATTTTAACATATATAATGTTGAATGGTTGTTGCATTCTGCCAGGACTGACGATGTAGGTCTAGAGTGTGAGCTGTTTGCTGAATCATTTAATATCACACAGTTGGTAAAGCAACCAACCAGAATACCAGATAATCCTGACCATAATGCCCATCTCTTGGATCTATTCCTGACAAATAATCCAGATCAATACAGGATAGACGTACTGTCACTACTGGGTCCTTTGACCACAATCTCACCAATGCCTTATTAGTCAGCCCCTCAAAACATTCCTGTTCTAAACCTGTCAGGGCGACCTGATCTCTTTGATACCGTTAAATGGAATGGATTCAGTAATTATCTTGTTGACATTCCATGGCAATCTTTCTTCTCTAGTGATGTCAGTTCTACCCAGTCCCACATTAATGACTTAATAGTAGCTAGTATAGATTTATTCATACCAAGTCAACAGTTCATTAAAAGACCAGACTCTCC
Organism: Coenobita brevimanus; assembly: GCF_032717465.1. Classification (NCBI taxonomy): domain Eukaryota; kingdom Metazoa; phylum Arthropoda; class Malacostraca; order Decapoda; family Coenobitidae; genus Coenobita; species Coenobita brevimanus. The sequence goes on along the minus strand of NC_136957.1, from coordinate 4,725,882 downwards.
AAAGTGGTTTGATAGCAACTGTGCCAATCATCGGCCCAAAAGTCACCAGCATACAACTCATACTGAAGATAAAAAAACATATGAATTGCTGTCAATTTAAAATTGCTAGAAACCATGCAAAAGCTGTAACAAAGCTCGTTAAATCAAACTTTCTTCAAAATCAAGCATCAAAACTACTTAACAACCCTAATGACAATAGAATATTCTGGTTGACTCTCATTTCTTTCAATCATAACTTTAACAAGTCATCATCCATTCCCCCATTAAAATCTTCAGATGGCAACATTACAAATGACCCGTGTGGGAAAGCAAATATCTTTGCCAGTACATTTGCCAGAAATTCTACTGTAGATGAAGTCAGCCAAAATGTCCCAGTACTTGAACTTGACTCCCCCGTTATTGTTCCATTTAAAATTCAGACTAGATATGTAAAATCCATCCCAGACAATCTACCACCCAACAAAGCTCCAGGCCTAGATGGAATTTCTCCAATTGTTTTGTAAAAGTTTTCCCCAGAACTTTTCTCTGGTCTAGCTAAATTATTCAGACTATTCATACACACTACTTCATTCCCTAATTCATGGAAAGAAGTCAATACACACCCAGTTCCAAAGAAAAGAACTGCTTCTGACCCTTCAGATTACAGACCAATAGTTATCATGTCTTCTCTTGGTAAAGTATTTGAAACTGTAAGTTATAAGCATGTAGTTAAACGCGGTGAATCCAACAACTTAATTAGTGATAGACAATATGGTCTTCGCCACACAAGATCCACCATTGACATAGTCAGTCTCCTGCCTCATATCATCCATCAATCAATTGACCAACATGGAGAAACTCATGCAGTAGCCCTTGATATTTCTAAAGCCCTGTCCACACGAGCGAGCAATGCCCGCGGGCACAAGCGGTGAGCCCGTCAACAGGCAAACTGCTCGCTTGTGCCCACGGGCATTGCCTGCTCGTGTGGACAGGGCTTTAATCTTTCGACAGAGTGTGACACCATTCCCAGCTATCCAAACTCCCTTGCTATAGACTAATGTCTTTTGTTCCTTTGCTTTTTTCTTATCTCAGAGACAGAAAAATAACAGTAGAAGTAGATGATGTATATTCCAATTTCCACTCAGTTAACGCCGGTGTGCCACAAGGATCAGTTCTGGCACCAACAGTTTTCCTAATTCATATTAATAATCTGTTATGTCACCCACAATCCCATCCATTCATAAGCATATGACTCAACACCTCACAGTTCATTCACTCTCAAACGTCCATTTACAAATTTTAATATCTCTAACTCTCATCTCAGTACAGCCATCTCCGTAAATCAAGACTTAGATCAATGAATGGGGACAAAATAACCTTGTCTCATAATGTGAGTAAAACCAAATATATACAATTTACTGTTAGACAGACATTGCCAGATTCATATATTACCTGCAGTGCTACTAACATTCCCGTCTCTAAAAGTACTGAAATTCTTGGTTGCACTAAACGGCTAGACAAAATTCAGAACAAAGCTATTGGATTTATTAATAACCCTGCTATTATAAATAAACTACCTCCCCTACAAGTAAGAAGGAATGCTGCCTCCCTTGCATTGTTTTTCAGACCAAGTTGCGTCCATTGTGCCACCTATCCATGTTTTCCCTCGTGCTTCACGGGCATCTGGTAGTGCTGATGACTGGAATGTCACATGGCCATATTGCAGAACTTCTGCTTATCAGAATTCTTTTATTCCCTGAACTGCATCTCTCTGGAGTTCGCTTCCCCAGAGTTGTTTCCCCCCAAACTTCAACCTACAGCTGCTTAAGTCCAATGGTTACAGATATTTTACGAATGAAGGATGCCAGTAATCTGGTGTATAAACTATTTTTTTATTCATTTTTTTCTCCTTCCTCTATTATGTTACTTAAAAAAAAAAAAAAAAAAAAAAAAAAAATATGCGTGGTGCTCATTCTTGGGAATGTAAACCCACAAAAAGGAAAACTGGGCAATAATCGTAACAAAAGAAAACAAAGTCTATACTGTACAGAGGCGGTAGAGAAAGCTAACAGTTTTACAATTTTCACAAGCTGAACAATAAAATTAAAATCAGATATTATAATCCTCACTGTGTGCAGTTCATTAGTGTGCCTGTGCCTGCATCTGGATTACTGTGTACAGTTTTGCCTGCCATATTACGGGAAAGATACGGATTAATTAGTCAGAATAAAGCGAAAGGTAAAAAAAAAAAAAAGATGCCTGGACTGAAGGCAAACCAAATTAGGAACGTTTAAAAGAATTTAAAATGTTTAACTTGGCAAAGTGATGGGTACAAGCGGACGTGATTCAAATATGTAAATTTCTTAAAAGACATGGTGGTTCATAAGCACAGCAAAATGGTTCAGCTGAACTACACAGTAACAGGTATTCTCGCCCTTTTCTCTCTTCTTTCCTTCCCCTTCCTCTTTTCCTGCCTTCCTCTAGGTTCACCCCGTTACTCTCATTCCTTACTTCCTTTGCACCCTTACACCACACCTACAAGCATCCTTGTCTCCTCTTTTCTACCCCGTCCTCCCTTTTTTCAACCTCGTCTCTCCTCCCTGCCATTGTCTACCACTTCCTCTCCACCTGTCTGTTTCCCTCGCCAATTTACCCTCTGCTAATTTTTCATCCTATCTGTTTCCCTCTCAGCCTCTCTCCATCTCGTTGCCTGTTTTTATATTTCCCCATCTTTCTGTCTCTCGACCTTCGTATTTCTCTTTTCCTCGACAAATATTCAGCTATCTTCTGCGAATCAGTCTATCTCTCTTTATTCCATTGGCCTCCCAAAAACCAGTCTCTATTTTCCTATATATCCTATTTTCCTCACCATCTCTGCTTTCCTCCCTGCCTCCGTTTATAGTCCTCTCTCGTTACTTACCTTATTTTTTTTTCCTCATTGTTCTCTTTTTTTTCCCCTCATTGTTTTCTTTTTTCTTTTTCCTTTTTTGGGGGTCTTATGTTTATGCCTCCGTAATCTTCACTTACCTCGTAATTCTTTTTTCATCTACTCAGTCCACCTCTCTCTCTCTCTCTCTCTCTCTCTCTCTCTCTCTCTCTCTCTCTCTCTCTCTCTCTCTCTCCGCCCGTGACATCTTTGCAGCTTACTGTCAAAATAATAATGTTTCCCTCCACTGACTTGGGAAGTTTTTCGTGTACTTTTTCCATGTTTCATACTCTCTTCTTCTCCTCTCTCACACTTGCTCCTGCGTCCGCATTCTCCCCTTCCTCTCTCTCTCTCTCTCTCTCTCTCTCTCTCTCTCTCTCTCTGACTATCCTTGTATTTTCCTTCCTTGTTGCAGATACGCCTTACCTTGCCTTTCTTTTTCGCCTTCCCCTACTACTCTACTTTCCTGCTATACCCAGCCATTTTATTCTTTCCCTTGCCTAATCCTTCCTTGCTTCATCATCATTCATGTCTGCCCAACTATGGCGTCTTCCACCTCTACTTCTCTACTGTTTGCCCTCACCAGTATCTTGCCCTTATCTTCCCTCATCATTATCTTGCCATCTGCCAGCCTCTCCCTGCCTAAGCATCGCCCCATCCATTGCCTCCTTTCTCCTGCTTCCCGCCTACCACATTCCTCTATTTTTTCTTCTGTGCAATATCTTGCTAATACTGCAGGATCTGCATCAGCCTGCCTTTATCCATCCCCTGTCCTTCCCTACTATTTTTTGCCTCTCTGTTCCATATACTCCTCTTACTCTGCCTCCCATCTACCTTTAGTTTTCCATCCACTTTTTCTTCCTGAATGGGATCAATCAGCGTGTAATGAACCTGCCTACTTTCCATCTCCTAAATGCCCCTGCAGACTAGCCATCTCCTACAGTTATGTCCCTACCTACCCTCTCCCTATCTTTACCTTCCACCTTTGCCTTTGTCTATCTCCTACCTGTCTATTTCATAATGCTTCTGTCTACTTCCTGCCTACCTTTACTTCTCCCATCTGCCCGTGTTTAACTTTCTCCTTATGCCTGACTATTCTCTTCTCTACCTTTACATCCCCACTTCATCAAACAACCTGTTCCATACCTACCTCTGCCTTCCACTAATGTATCTTGTCTACCTCTTCCTCTCCCCTCCCTCAGCCTGCCTCCTCTATCACCCACGAATATCTTCTAAATAGCTTTCTGCCTATCTCTCTCGCCTCCTCATCCCTGACATCATCCACTGTCTCCCTCCAAGCCTACCTCACTGTGTCTCCTTATCTCGATGCTGGTCATTTCTTCACCTCAGGTTGCCTCCTTTAACCTATTCCTGTTTCATCCTGCCTCATCCCTTCCTGTCTAGTATATCCTTCCACTCGTCACCCCGCAGCTCCTTCTTCTCAAATTGCGTTTCCTATCACGCTGCCCTTAACTCTGCCTTCTCTCTCCTTCTGCATCATTATCTACCATGCCTCTCCTCTGCCTACCCTTCCTCTCAGTTGCCAGCCTTCTCTATCTCTCCCCTGCCTTCATTGGCTTTATCCTACTTATTTTGCCAGCCTTGCCTCCCCTGCCTGCCTCACCTCCTCAGGCAGCAGGTGGCACCAGGACAATTGAGACCTATGAAAAGCTCACATACTTGGCTCAACTTGACTCGTGTGTGTGTGTGTGTGTGTGTGTGTGTGTGTGTGTGTGTGTGTGTGTGTGTGTGTGTGTGTGTGTGTGTGTGTGTGTGTGTGTGTGTGTGTGTGTGTGTGTGTGTGTGTGTGTGTGTGTGTGTGTGTGCAAACGTAATGTGTGCCCTTGTGTGCGTGAATGAGTTTCTTGGTTTTTGTGAAAAGTTCATAATTGAGTTAGTCGTCGTGTGTGACTTGAACTTTCGGTGGAAGTAGTGGTTCTGGGGGATTGGTGGTTGTGGTGGATGTGTGTGATTTTGGTAGTTGTAGCTGTGGGTCATGATGGCTGTTGTAGTTATGGCTGTATTTGTTAGAGCTGTGGTAGCTTGATATTAACTGGTAATGTGACTGAGATAATGACAATAGATGATCTGTTAATGGCAGCGGTTGTTACATCTGCAAATATACGAACAATCAGAATAGCAGAATTGTGGTAGCTGTTATAATCTTATTTGATGATGTATTTGCGGTTGAAATGCAGAAGATTTGCAATTGTTTATACTGTTTTACTGGATGTTGTGAGATTGATGTGGCAGTTGTGCTGTCGGAAAGAATACCTATAAAAAAAAAGTAATAATATAATCTGAACAAAGGTCAGAGCAACATATCTCACCATGAAAAATGTGCCTTCATTTAGAGACCACTTGAAAATGAGAGGCACACAATTCATCCCTACAACACAGTAATTTCATACTGTATCAGTGGACCATATTCTCGATGGTTTCTTAACCTTCAACCAACGCTGGTTTGAATAAACCTGTTATGGTAGGTGGGGGCGCCCACCACCCACCCACTTAGTGTAGTGGTACTCTGATTTTCGGGTAGCTCTACAATGAGTGGCAAGCCAAATGATTTCCTGTATACCAGGAAAGCATTTACAACCTTCTAACCAACCAACTCGTGTTCCCTACTTGGCAACAATTGGGTTGGCGGAGGGTTAGTGCCCCTCCCCGGATGTCAGCTAACTAAAAATACGAACAAGAAGCCTCGGACCATGACTGACCAAAAGTTGATGACCTGGGCGCGTCCAGACGTGTGCTCGAACAAGTGTTGGCAACATGTATGCAACACAATAACCAACACGCTGCAAACATGTTGGGAACAGCAGCGTCCACATCATGTGGGCAACATCATGATGAAGTCTCAGCTGCCTGGTATGGACACACTAATCACATCGTCTCTGTTGCCAGTATTCGAAACATGTTTGCATACATCTTTCCAAATACTGCTTCATACATGTACCCAAACATGTTGCCAACCGCGTTGAAAAATAAAATTTATGTTCGAGGGCACGTGTGGACACGCCCTAAGGACCGAACAAAGGACATGATACGGATGGCAACGTGGAATGTAAGGGGTGCAAATGATGAGGTGAAAGAGAGAGACATTGTCCACGTGCTTGAGGGTGCGAAAGTGGATGTATGTGGATTAACTGAAACTAAATGGCGAAGAGAGACTGTGAGAGACTGGGAGTATGGATGGGGTATATGTGTGGGAATAGGTGAGAATGAGGGGGCAAAAGCAGGAGTGTGTATTGTGGTGAGTAACAGATGGAAGGAGAATATAAGAGAGTATGGATCAGTTGGCTCAAAGATTGTGTGGGTAAGATTGAAAGTTGGACTACAAATGTGGGCTATTGTGTGCATGTATGAGCCAACGCAAGATCGTGCAAGCAGAGTGAGAGAGGAGTTTTGGACAATTGTGGAAGTGTGCATGGAAAAGTTTGAAAGGAATGAGTGTTTTTGATTGACGATATGAATGGTAAAGTAGGGAAAGTGAAGGTGGATGAAGTAGTTGGTGAGAGGGATGTGAAGGTGGATGAAGTAGTTGGTGAGAGGGGTGTGACTGCTGAGATAGATGAGAATGGCAGTGCTTTAGTGGACATTTGTGCCGGGAGGAGGTTGGTGATAGACAATACCCTCCTCGAGAACAAAATGATCCATAGGTATACAAGGCAAGCGTTGAGAAAGGTGGGTGGTAAACTGGATGAATGGAAGGCAATGATTGATCATGTGTGTGTGGATGAAAGGTTGTGACGGTGTGTAATGGATGCAAGTGCATATAGAGGTTGGGGGAGTGGACTTTCTGACCACCACTTGGTGGTGGTGAGAATCAAGGTCCAAGTGAAATGGAGAAATAGAAGAAGTGAAGGACAGGAGAAAGTAGTATATGCAAGGACAGTGGAAAGGTTACAAGAGGATGAGAGAAAGGCAGACTATAAGAGAGAATTGGAGGAGCGATTGGGTAAATATGGATTGGAGCAGATGGGCAACATGGAAGGTGTGTGCAAGACATTCACAGAAGAAATCTGTGCAGCATGTGAGGTGGTGTGTGGGGTGAAGAGAAGGTGAAAGGGGGTACAAGAGGTGAGACAGGCTGTGGCACAAAAGAAGCATACAGTGAGTGGGTGAGAAACAGGGGCGTGGAAGAAGTTGATATATGGAAGAGAGAGTTAAACGTAGAGAGGAAAAGGGAGGTGAAAAGATTAGTAAGAGAGAGTAAGAAGAGAGTGGATGAGGAATTTGGAAGGAATTTGAGTGTAAAGTGGAGGGAATGTAAGAAATTTATCTGGAAAGAGGAAAGAGAGTTAGACAGGGTGGCAGTGAAGTTAGTCGGAGAGTGAACAATAAAAATGGTAGATTACTAGCGGAGAAGGGAGAAAAAGTGAGCAGACAGAGAGAACACTTTAAGGAATTGCGAAAAATAAGAATGAAAGTAACGCGAGTATAAGTGGCTGGGGAATGACTGGGAGAAGGAGGGATGTGAAAGGAGAGGAAGAAATCAGTAGGATGGAAGTTGTGGAAGCAAAGAAGAAAGTCAAAATGGGGAAAGCCCCAGGAATCGATGGAGTGTGTGGTGAAATGCTGAAGCAAGGGGGAGAGATAGTAGTAGGATGGATGTGGAAGATCTGCAGATTGGTCTGGGAGGAAGTTAGAGTGCCAGAGGACTGGAAGTCTGGTATAATTATTCCCTTGTAAATAGGAAAGGGGGAAAAAGAAGTGTGTGGTAATCATAGGGGCATTTGTCTTGTTAGGGTAATAGGGAAAGCATATGGTAGGATACGTATTGACAGAGTTTGCGAAATAACAGATGAATTAATTGGAGAAGAACAGGGAGGTTTTAGGAAGGGAAGAGGGCGTGTAGATCAGATATTCATTCATAGATCTTTTGTGGAAAACTTTCTAGATAAGGGAAGGAAGTTGTATCTGGCCTTCATGGATTTGGAGAAAGCATATGAGAGGGTGGATAGAAAAGGACTGTGGAAAGTATTAAGAATATATGGAGTAGATGGGAAGTTGTTAAATGTGAAGAGTTGTTTGCAGATGATACTGTGTTGTTAAGTGAAGATGAAGGGGAGCTGCAAGGCTTGGACAATGAGTTTGGGAGAGTGTGTAAGAAACGGAATATAAAGGTGAATGTAGGGAAGAGTAAAGTTATGGTCTTCGAAAGAAATGAAGTCACTGAATGTACAGTAAGGCTGGGTGAGGAGGAAATGGAAAATGTGAGTACGTTTAAGCACTTCGGTAGCGTGATGAGTAAGGATGGAATTTTAGAGGGTGAAGTGCTTGAAAAGGCACGACATGGAAGAAAGGTTGCTGGTTCCTTGAAAGCAGTGATAAGAAACAGGGATGTGAGCAAGGAAGTGATAAAGTTACTACATGACAGTATTGTGATACCAACTCTAACGTATGGAAGTGAAGCTTGGACCTTGCTGGGGGGACAGAAGTCAAGAGTGAGAACAGTGGAAATGTGTTATTTGAGAGGAGCATGTGGTGTCACATGGAGAAACAGACTGACAAATAAGGATGTGAAGGAGCCTTGTGGTATGGATGTGGATGTGACATGAAGCGTTAGGAAAAACACATTGAGGTGGTTTGGCCATGTGGAGAGGGTGGAGAGTGAGAGACTGATGAAGAGAATGTATGTGAGTGAGGTGAAGGGGGAGAGAGGGAGGGAGAGGCCAAGGATGAGATGGAGGGATGGAGTGGAGAGGTATATGAGAGAGGGGTGTGTGAGCTGGGAGCAAGGGAGTGAAATGGCGGGGTACAGAATGACGTGGAGGCGATTTGTTTGTTGCCATCCCTTGGATTAAGGCATCTGGCAGTAGATATATAGATAGATTAATTTGCTTTGCCACCTTGACGTTTGGCCTTTCTGTGACCCCAACCTTTGATTTATAATATTTAAAATCGAATCTTTATCCTTGATTTAACTTGTGCCCTTCCACAAAGCTTAGTCTACTGTACACTATGTAACTGCTGTTTTTTTTTTTTATGCGAGGAAGAAGGAACCAAAGGCCATGAGCCCGCGGTAACAGTTCCCTCCAAGAGAAAAACAAAATACAATAGGGAGCCAAATTCAAGATCTGATCAATTTGAGATGCCTGGACACACTGCGTTTCAAAGACTGGAGATCATAGGCAGCAGGAAATACAGACAGAGGGAGACAGTTCCAGAGCTGACCTGTTGCATAAATGAAAGACTGGGAGTAACGGTTAACTCTTACATTAGAGAGGTGGACAGAAAAGGGATGAGTGTTTGCTGCCAGACGGGTGCTACGCGCCCGTCGTAGAGGTGGAGGAATGCAAGCAGACAGTTCAGAGGAGCAATGACCATTAAAGTAGCGATAGAAAAGAGATAAAGATGCAACAGTGCGGCGAAGAGACAGGTTGAAGGGAGTCAGTAAGAGGAGGAGAGTTAATGAGACGAAAAGCCTTTGACTTCACCCTATTGAGAAGAGCTGTATGTGGGGAGCTTCCCCACACATGAGAGTTGTACTCCACACAGGGGCAGATAAAACCCCTGTATAGAGTCAACAGTTGTGCAGGGGTAAAGAAAGAGCATTGTCGGCTTAGCACACCCAATCTCTTGGAAGCAGATTTTACAAGAGATGTAATATGATCTTTCCAAGATAAGTCCCGAGTAAATGAAACCCCAAGCATGTTCAAGGATGATGCAGGATTAAGCTGAATATTATTAAACATTAGTGGGTATACCTGTGGAAGATTTTGTTGGGTTGATAGGTGTAAGAACTGAGTCTTAGATGCATTAACCCCTTAACCACGGGGCGTCACTTTCGTGACGCTTGGGAGCAAGGGATCATACCGCGGGGCGTCGCTTTTGTGATTCTGTGTTATTTTGAATTTACCCGGGCTTCCAAGTGGGGGCTTGTATCATCTATCAGTACTGCCAATGTCCAACACTAGTCAGCACTCCTAATCTCATCTGTACTCCCATCCATTGTTGACAATTTAGCCATTTCTCCCCGTTCTTGACTCCCCTCCCTACCCCCCCTCCATTACCCTATCCTCTCGCCTGCCCGGCTGTGCTACGCTAAGTAAATCTTCCGTGGAATTTTTCACTGATTTCATCCATTGAAATAAGCCCTATGTCCTATTCTTATACCAAATAATATATACAAGAAAGAAATAAGGTAAGTGAGAGTGCCATACACCTGGAATTGGCTAATTATCATCTGACAACACCTCACGTGCACTCGTTCGCTAATTTTCGCTGTTTTTTTCCCCTTGAAATATGCCGTATAATCTATTTTCGTAATAAATATACATGTAAGGAGGGAAGGGAGAAGCCTAAGTGATATTTACATTCACCTGGAACTACCTAATTTATAATGTATTGTCTAGATTTCCTGCCAGTCATTTCAGTGCTAGACATAGCTGTTTCAAGAGCTAACATTGGTAGCTCTGAATATCCCCTCAGTAGGCCTCTACCCCGGCCCTCCGTTATCAGTTTACTCTCATCTTCCGAAGTGAGGGTACGTATGTTTCTTCTTGCTAACTTCAAGGACTTTTTCACCCCCATGCAAAGGGCCCTGTGACCTTTACCCCCTACTAAACCTCGTGTGGAAAGAGGTAAAGGGCTGACAATTGATAAAAGAGTGACTACGATCTTTCTATTGAGTAAAACAGTGCAAGTGGAATTGTAAATAATGTGTAAATAATGTGTAAACAGCAAGTGAAAGTAATGAATGTAAATATACGTGAACAATGGAAAATAGTTTTATAAGTTACTTTAAGTGACAGTGCATAACACAGTGTAAGTAAAATAGAAATGTAAATAACGTAAATAAAATAGAGAACGTAAATAGAAATGTAAATGAGTAGTATTATAAAAATACAAGTATATACCCTAGGAGTAATGAAAGTGAAAGTTTCACTCTAGCATGTCTGAATGCTATGAGTTATGAGAGTGAAGATGAAAGTGACATTCACTCTCAATGCTAGTATACAGGACGAGATAGTGAATGCTACGTATTTTACTTATGGATAAAGACTGTAGATATATATAAGTGTTATATAGTAATAGAAATATAAAGTGTGAGGGGTTTTATGAATAATAAATGACAGAGTACCAAGAGCGAACTAGTGCCAGTGCGACGATCAGACGCTCTCGTAATTTCCATTGCTTTCACAGTGTTTTTTTTTTTGAGTATGGATCCCAAACTACTTGAAAATTGTAGAATAGTGTTTATAGTGTTTGTATCTGGCTGTGGTAATCATATTACGGGTTGTTGGGAAGTGTAAAGTGGAGACTTCATTACCCTACTTCAGAGGTAACAGACGAAGGCTCAACAATCATTCCAGGAGAAAGCTGAAGGTATGTGCCATAAGCATATATAATTTTATTATTCTAGGGCTAATAACTGATTTTTGGCAAATATTTTTTGAGAGTCTGTCGGAGCCTAAATAACCCCGTGGGACACGCAAGTCATTGGTAAACAAGTCCGCGGTGTAGGGGTTAAAAAAACCATATTATTTTTACCACAGTCAGAGATACGAGCCAAGTCAACCATTAGGAGTGCCATAGCCTCATCCCTTGTTTGTTGATGTAACTGTTGAGATGGGCGTTGCGGGAACCGAATGGAAAGGTGAAGGGTGGAGTCATCAGCGTATGAGTGGATAGGGTTAGATGTACAGCTTAGAAGATCATTGATGAATAAAAGGAAGAGAGTTGGTGATAGTACAGAGCCCTGAGGAACATCACTGTTGATAGATCTAGAAGAACAATGGCCGTCTACAACAGCGGCTATAGAACGACCAGATAGGAAGCTAGCGATGAAGGCACAGATAGAAGGATGGAGACCGTAGGAGGGCAGTTTGGAAATTAAAGATTTATGCCAGACTCGACCGAAAGCCTTTGAGATGTCAAGTGCAATGACAAAGCTTTCGCCAAAGTCCCGAAAGGAGGATGACCAGGAGTCTGAAAGGTAGGTGAGAAGATCGCCAGTGGAGCGTCCCTGATGGAACCCATACTGACGATCGGAAAGAAGGTTGTGATAGGAAAGATGCCTTAAAATTTTTCTATTGAGAATTGACTCAAAAACTTTTGAAATACAGGACGTTAAAGCAATTGGACGATAGTTGGAGGGTTGGGAGTGGTCACCCTTCTTTGGGACTGGCTGAATGAGAGCAAACTTCCAGCAAGGAGGAAAGGTACAAGTTGACAGACAAAGGAGAAAGAGTTTGCCTAGGCAGGGTGTAAGCACAGAAGCACAGTTATTGAGAACAACAGGAGGGACCCCATCAGGCCCATATGCCTTGTTAGTACTGAGGCCAGTGATGGCAGAAAATAAATCAACTGAAGAAATTTTAATGTCAGCCATGAGGAAGTCAGAGGGGGGAAGTGATGGAGGAACAGCACCGGAATCGTCTAAGGTGGAATTGGAGGAGAAAGTCTGTGCGAAGAGATCTGCTTTATCAGTAGAAGAAATAGCTACAGAAACATCAGAGTAGAAAAGAGGTGGGAAGGATGATGAGGTAAAGTTGTTGGAAAGATTTTTGGCAAGGTGCCAGAAGGAGCGGGAAGAATTCGAGTTGGAGAGTTAAGACCATTTAGTATGGATGAAATTATTTTTAGTAGAGCGAAGAACAGACTTAGCACGATTCCGGGCCGAAACGTAAAGATGATGTGATTCAGGGGTGGGTTGGCTCCGGTACCTTTTGTAGGCCCTCTCCTTGTTGCGGACAGCATTAGAACAAGCGTGATTAAACCAAGGCTTTCTTGCATTAGTCAAAGGCTATAAGAAAGGAATGTATGCTTCCATGCCTGAGAGAATAACCTCCGTAATGCACAAGGCACACTCAGATGGCTCCCAGCCATGGAAGCAATAATCATTCCAGGGAAAATCAAAGAAGTACTGCCTGAGGGCCTCCCAGTCCGCGGCTCCAAAATGCCACAGACGACGTTTCCCTGGAGGGTCCACAGGCCGTACCGGAGTGATAGGACAGGTTAAGGTAATAAGGTTGTGATCGGAGGAGCCCAATGGGGAGAAAAGATTAACAGAGTAAGCAGAAGGATTAGTTGTGAGGAAGAGGTCAAGTATGTTGGAGCTTTCTCCAAGACGGTCAGGGATACGGGTAGGGTGCTGTTCAAGCTGCTCTAGGTCATTAAGGATAGAAAAGATGTAGGCTTGTTCACCAGGTGGATCCATGAAAGGAGAGGAGAGTCAAAGGTGGTGGTGAACATTGAAATCTCCTAGAATGGAGATTTCAGAGAAAGGAGAAATGGATAGAATGTGTTCCATCGTAGAAGTAAGATAGTCAAAGAATTTTTGATAGTCAGTAGAATTAGGGGATAGGTAAACAGCACAGATATATTTAGTCAGAGAATGACAGGAAAGCCGAAGCCAGAGTGTAGAGAATTCAGAAGAATCGAGTTCAGGAACACGAGAGCAAGATAAGTCGTTGCGTATATATACACAACAGCCACCTTTGGCTTTGAAATGAGTATAGAGAAACTAGGAGGATACAGAAAAGGGTTTGCTGTCAGTTGCCTCAGACAGCTGAGTCTCCATTAGAAAAAGAAGGTGAGGTTTAGAGGAGGAGAGGTGGTGCTCAACAGAGCGAGTTAGAGGAAAGGCCGCGAATGTTGCAGAAATGAAGAAGAGAGTCAGACAGTGGTTCCAGGCACCTCGAGTCGTCATCGGGAGAGGGGCGGATGGTGGAGGCATTTATGGTCCCCCCCCCCTGGGGACTCCGAGGCTTGATGAAGAGACGCCATTTTTGTTGAATTTTGAATAGGAAGTGTAGTGTGTACTGTGCATGTAGTTTGGTGTAGATAGTTAGAGAAATTTGTACTGGAGGGCATGCCGGCCTACTCTCTATGTAACTGAGACACTGAAAAAGTTCAGCAAAGGGGGATAGTCAGGAACTAGTCCTGAGGGCTGATGAAACAGGAGCTCCAGCACTCCCTGTCATCAGCTTTCCATCCACCTCGGGAGTACTGCCCTGCTCGACTAGTGCTACAGTCTACCTTGTTCTTTGTCCCTGTCATTTGTCCTATTGTTTCCAAAACAATAGGTCAGTCTGTTGGGCAGTCATCAACACATCCATCGAGTTTGTTCCAGATCATATTAACCCACCATGTGCCGGCTGTTTTTAGCCCTATGGGCCACCTCAGTGTCGGCCATTTTTTGACCTTTTTTTTTTTTGGCTAAAATGAAAGATTTTGAAGAGGAAACAATAAATTTTGCCATTAAAATGGTCACCGAGGCTCGGAAATTAGTTTTATTGAGTCCTGCATACTCATTTACAGGAATAGCCGCTCTCTCACGCTCACCACATACATGAGAGAAAGCCGTTTTCTATGTAAGGTATACTCAGGTGTTTTGCTGGGAAGGTATAGCAATGTTCAGTACACTTTTCTGATTATTTATTACTTCAGCATCTATCACAATTTGCGTGTCTTTCTCACTGTGAATGCATTATCTTACACTTACTTGAAGATAGGTACAACCTGACTTCATTACGTACAGTCCTGGCACTTACAAGAAGGTATTTACAACTTGACTTCACTATATAGTCCTTACACTCACACTTGCATGAAAATATTTACAAAATGCCTTCACTATGTACAGCACTGGGTGAGGCACACAGGCAGAGTGTGGCAGAGCGTGTGTGAGGGGAGAAGCGAGTGAGTATATGACCTTGACAGCCTGGGGGATGGTAGAGTAACAGTTACCTTACATGCCTGCCAATTTTTACCCGCGAATTTTGAAAAATTCGGTCACAGTGAAGTTTTTTATTTTAAACTGTTTTAAAACAGCACTGGCACTGGCCGTGGCATTATGCCAGACCGTTTTAAAAACGGCACTGGCACACGGCGGGTTAAAAGTGCTTTAATTATTTAGCCCACACACAGACACACTGGTCGAACTTTCACCTTCTCCTCTGGCCTTGACTTTGACTGATCGTTCCAAAAGCTGAACCCATTTGTTCTTGCCTGACTTTTAACCATTCATAAACTCAGATTCAGATCAAGTCAAAACTATTTGAGATGACATTGCAAAATGACCTTGGTTTTTGTCCATTAGCTGTGGTATACATGTACAGTATACTCGTGAGTGTATATATATATATATATATATATATATATATATATATATATATATATATATATATATATATATGGAATGAAAATCTGATTTATAAGATGTTCATCCTAGCGCTGTGTTCATTTTTCTTATTAGACTTCGCTTCGCACTCAGGGAAGTATTGCTTCTGTATTATCCCGACGTCATGGACAGCCTGTGCTCCAACTCTATGGTACCGCTGAGTGCCTGGATTACAAGCTCTGTAAAGCTGAACTGGACTTAGATTTTCTTACCACTTGACAATCCCATAACCTGACTCCTTCATTCCTGAATTTTAAGTTTATAATGTTAGTTTCCACTCCTAAAGGTTAAATAAAAACGCCAGAGAAAATTCCTCAACAAGGTAGTTAAAGTAAAAACCAGTAGGACTGCAATATTTAGAAATAATTTAACTGGAGCCATTTCATCACTGAGATACACTGTGAACGTCCTTGAATTTTTACATCTTGCTATCATGATTGAACGTACTATTTCTAATTCTATTGCCCGTCCCAGACACAAAGTAGGAAGCTGCATCTACTACATTATGTCAGTCCAGATGGTTTACCTACCTTAAAAGTGATACATATTTTTTTTTTCCGGAGCTCATAGTCTCAGCGAACAATCACTGCTACGTAAAGGTCTCGGTTTTGTACTTCCAACGTGTAAGCCTAAATTCCTTCCTCAGTTTTTACCTTTTGAAATTCTGATGAAGAATTTTACATGTCATTTGTTTTACCTCTATAAAAACAGGTCATTTGAGATGTTTAAGAATTCTTTGAAATACCTAGCCTTTTCATCATTTTATGCCAAAAATTCTTTCATTAGCATTCTCGGTACTGATGAACGTGCTGCCCTCAAGTCACTGAAACAGGACCAATCAATTGTTATACTGAAACCTGATAACGGCAATGGAGTTTTTCTTTCAGATAAAAATGATTACAGAAGTAAAATTCTTGAAATATTATCTGAAACCTCTAAATTCCAAACAGGAACTGATGATGTATGTATTCCATTTACTGCCAAAAAATGAAGACAGGATCAACAATTATCTTAACAATTCAAACAAGAAGGGTTATAGATGATCAATTATATATACAGCTTTCATTCTCTGGTTCCCATCCACGTATTTTATATGGACTCCCTAAAATACATAACCCTAATTGCCCATTTCGCCCCGTCCTCTGTGTGATAAGCACTGTGAAATGCACCCTCATAAAATTTCTCATACCCCTACTTACCCCAGTCACTAATAATGCATATGCAGTTGAACCCATTTGCTAAAGAAATTAATAACATTAAGTTCAACACAAGTACCATGACATCCTTTGATATTAAATCCCTATTTATTAATTTACCCTTTAATGAAACAGTAATTATTTGCACTGTCGAACTAGGCTTTACACGGAGAGTAACAAGTCAATGGTTTTGCCGGAAAGGACTTTCATGAACTTCAGCCTCTTTTTGCGAAGGACTCAATATTCATATTCATTGATACAACATACAAACAAACTGAAGAAGTAGCAGTGGGCAATTCCCTTGGTCCGACCCTTGGTAGTGCTTTCCTGTTTTGCCATGATTCTTAATGGCTCTAGAACTGTCCAACTGATTTCATACCCTTATTTTATTGACGTTATGTTGACGACACTTTTGCAATTTTTGCTTCTGCTAGCCATGCTTCCCCGTTTTAAAACCACCTCAGTTCTAACCACCCCAACATTCACATAACATTAATACAGGGGAAAATAACAAACTACTCGTTTGGTATACACGTGTTGAAAAAATGGGTTACTCAATTAGCAACGCCGTCTATCATAAGCCTACATACGCTGATTTGAAAACTAAATTCACATCCAACATTCCAGTGTAATTTAAAAAGAACTTGATACACACTTTGGTAACTAGAGCATTTAACATTAGTTCATCTTACAGAAACTTTCACTTGGAATTAAATATCTTAGGAAACATTTTTTTTTAATAACACAAGAGAAAGGAAAAACAAATGAATAAAAAAAAATTAAAGTTAAACGATATTCCCTTACAAGTCACTAAAACACATATAGGAACAAAGTTAGCAAAATAATGCCCCCTCCCATATAAGCTCAGACTGCTCCTAATGCTTTTGATTACTTTGTAATTCCTTTTTTAGGACCTCTCTCTTTTCGATTGAAAATATAATCAGGAAATTGATATCTTAATATTATCCACAGGTATCACTGAGGATGTTATTTAAACCAGAAATAGTTTTAGCCTATCCAATCATTTCAAGTTCAAGGACCGTAACCACGATTCTCTGATGTCATGGGTGGTATGCAAAATCAAGTATAGTAGATGTAATTCTATTTATATTGGTCAAATCAAACCACACCTCACCACCAGGATTTTGGAGCTTTGTGGAAATTATACAGACAGGGTCTCCTTCTCTTATTCAGCGACCCGTTAACACTCTGAAGCATCAGGTGACCCAGAATTCACCAGTGATTTCTCCATTCTTCGCCCCAGTGGTCGCTAGGAAAGATAAAAAAAAGTAGAAAAAAGAAAGAAAAAAAGGGATAAAAAGAAAAAAAGAAAAGAAAATCCATTCTCCACATCGGCGACGACACATGACACATCAAGACCGGTAGCAGAGACTCTTCTCACCCACTTTCACAAGCTAAGTTTGGGTGTCTGTAACTCCATCTCACTAATGTCCTTTCTTTAAACCATAATTTTAACTTTCTAATTGTTCTTTAATCATCTTGAATTGTGACTCCATTTTTACCAATATAAAATACATTACCTGGCTGTTGACCTATGTATCAAGTGGTAAAGCAAATCGTTTCCACTGTTTAGGTATTTTTCATGGATACATTCTGGCATATTCACTCGACTATGAAATGAAATTCTCATTAATTTTTATCTATCTATCTATCTATCTATATTATATATATATATATATATATATATATATATATATATATATATATATATATATATATATATATATATATACTGAAATGTTCTTAAAATCGAGGAATTCTGTTCATCGATAATGCGTAAAGATACTGCTTTGCATCGGTACATACGACCAGACTTAATTGCTTTTTTGACATCTACCAGCGTGATTACTATCGTTTTTATGAGTACGATGATGCTGTACCGATGAAAATCATTTCAATTATAAGGATGACTATTGTTTTCGAATATCTCTATTCCTAGAAGATACTGATAGTGGTAGTAAGGTGAAAATGTTCAACGTGCTCGAGCATAACCTGAAATGCAGGAATTGGTGTGCATGACCAGGACGTGTGCGTGGTGGATACACTGGCATTAGGAAGAGGTAGGGAATGGAAAGAATGAGAAGGAGAGTGAGGGAGGGAGAAGTAAAGGTTGGTGATGAATCACAAAGGGGTGTGAGTAGGATGCTGAGCAAGGATGAAGGTGGGGGTCTTAATAGACCTCAACTTATCTGGAATTCTTCGGTAGATTTTTAAAAAATCCATTGTTATCACACTTCTCTATGATCTTTATTTAATAAAGGTCTTAGAACCAAGTGGTAAGAAATGATCTTTATTAATCCCTCGCAACTAATGATACATATTATTATATTAGGTGCTCTCTGACTTTTATTTCCAGTTAAGGAGAGGCCACTCCGAAGTGCTAATGGGCTGCAGTTAATTTGATGGAACTTGAAGTTAGAGTAGGTGACGAGAATGGTTATGAATGGATGTGAATGAACCCAAGTGAATGTACAGTGGTGTGAATGAACGAACTAATGTAAGTGTGCTTGATTTAGCTTAATAACATCAGACGATCAGATTATTATCATCACAGAATTTCCGTTCTAAATGCAACAATTCATTTAAATTGAAAAATATATGTACAATACTGAGGACATCTTTTTCAACAGCATATAGTATTTATTGACAATGTAAATCAGTAGACAGGGTGCTAAAATCAAGTGACATAATGTACTCCTGTGACTAAAGACACGTAAGGTGACCTAGATTTCCCTAAACTAACGTAATCGACTTGCTTTAACATTTATTAACCTGATTCATGAATTGGTTTGAATATATGGACTTCAGTTTAGCTGACTGGACCAGAGAAGATGTAAGAAGTCCTTCAGGGGCCTGAACAGACCAGATTTGACCTCACTAGGTCAGACTGGATGTGAAGAACCTCAATGAACCAGGGGTAGAGTGAACTGTCTAAGGACTAATTTGTTGCTATGCATTGCCAGAGGAAATTGACGAAATCGGTTGTTATTCTTAAGGCGATTACTTCGGTGGGAGAGTGACTCATGTTATTATATCACTGTCCTTGATAGTCTGTTTCTGACACTTTTAATATGCTCAGGTATACAACAATCATGATACCCATCATGATATTCTCATTTGTGAGACTATTGTATAGGTATATGAGAGAGAGAGAGAGAGAGAGAGAGAGAGAGAGAGAGAGAGAGAGAGAGAGAGAGAGAGAGAGAGAGTTGCAGAATAAGTGTACCTTAGGGAGAGATAAAAGGAATATTTATAACTGTAGAGGCTCAGTACATCTGAGACGAAGGAGGAGGGGAAGGGAAAATGTAAGCGAAAGGGACTAAGGTTGGGGCAAACGCTGATGAGAGAGAGAGAGAGAGAGAGAGAGAGAGAGAGAGAGAGAGAGAGAGAGAGAGAGAGAATATACAAACAACTTTGTGTAAGAGATGGAAAGAAAACAATGGAAGTAAAGGGAGGAGGGGAAAATATAGAGAGAATAACGAGTATCAGAAAACAGTGAAATACATGAAGGAACCCATACAAGAAATGTTTGTTGATATCCTCTGAAATGCAAAATCTCCACACACTGGTTTTGCACAGCAAGCCAGCAGTGACGAAGGAAACCTGGACACGGCAAAATCACTTGGCCCTATGCCTGGGTTCAGTTTCTCTGTGAACACCTTATTCCCTGGTAATTGGATACCTTGCAGACTGGAAAGCAGTCCTGATTCAACCCCCTATCCTTATGAATAAATATGCTATGTGCTTGTGCTAAATATCTACGAGTATATACAGAACTCCCTTTGTCCTTGTTCAGAATTACGGAACACAAAATTTAACCAACCCTGAATAATAAATTTAAAGTATATCTATTGACGCAGTTCGACATGCCATGAAGAATATATTTGAAATAATACTATTACACATTATGAAATCAAAAAGGGAAACTCTGGCCCAATCGGGGCTTGGATTCTTCCAGCTGAAATATACGCAACTCGTGTTTCCACCCTTATCCAATTCCGTGCACGCGGGTCTTTACTTAAACCCACCCGTTTTCCCCCCGGCCTGAGATCGTTTCTTGTGGAAAGCTTTATGAACGGTATTAATGGCTCTATTCTTATTTATGGGAAAATATCTTAGGTGGGATTATTTGGGCTGCATGCTCGGAATTTTGAGCGCGGGTGCTCAGAAGCACTGCGTTAGTCCAGGGTTATTGGTCCGGGTTTTTATGATTCCCTCTTTCTTTTCACCTTTTCAGACTGATTGGCTTCATTGCCGGAGTTCACAGTTGTTTCTTCCTTAGTTTTGTAACCGGTAATTCTTCATGTGACTACCAGTAAAACGAATCTTTCCTCATGAAACTTCATTACAATGATGTCACGTGAATTTCATCTTTGCCACCTCCTGATGATTTCAAACAGCTTTTAGAGAACATCAGATCTCCGTTAGGAACAACCTCATCACTACGATGATACCTATTATATATTTTTAAATAATTAATTCCTGTTACTTTCAGATTATTATTTTTCATTAGCTTGACGAATATAGTCAATTGGGGTAATGCCTTAACATTGCTTCACTGAACTTATTTCAAGGCAAATGGGCAGACTGGATAACACATGGCAGTCGGAATATAACAACCTAAAACATGACATATGAATGAAAATTCTACATCCAGTCATTGCTGAGATTTTTTTTTTTTTTCACCCTGGTGAATGGGGAATAGGATAGCCTCTTCCGGGGTAAAAAATAAATAAATAAATAAATAGCAAAAAACCTTGAAATGAATGGATATGAAACTTCCAAAAAAATCATGAAATTTCCTTATGTGTAGAACACATTTAGACATAGCCTATAATTAGACAATAAAATATAGCATACACTCAGAAAATATTGGAAATAACGTTTGGTAAAACTCATGAATGTGTCTTCTATGTGAGTAGAACACATATAGACGTTATATATACTGTAATTATACAGAAAAAAAAATTAATCAAGAACTGGAATAATGCTTACCGAAATATAATGAACAATTTTAGAGCTGAGATTACATTATATATATCATAGGAATTGAAAATTAGAATCATAATTGACATTATGCTATCCGAAAATTAATGTAGCATTTTGGTACCGTGTTCAAATCACATTACCGGTATACACATAAATGATTTCAGTTACTACCAACGTTTTTTACCTCTGCCAACGAAGTTGGAAGAGGTTATATATTCACCTATGTTTGTCTGTTTATCTGGCTGTTTGTCCTCACGATATCTCCAAAATTCTCAATGAATTTCAGTGAAATTTTATAGAAGGGTGGGGCCAAGGGACATGAAAGAATTAATTAAATTTTGGAGCGGATCCGGTTCCGGATCCGGATACTGCAAATGGCATTGGAGGAGGTATGTGCTCTCTCAGTAGTTTCCAGTCTTTTTTTTATATATGTATAATTAATGGAGGAAGAAAAAACAAAGGAAAAAAAAATAAGTCCATGTGCCTAAAGGCATCCTCCATTCATAAAAAATATTTATAGCAACTGGATTTAAATTAAAGTGAATTAAAGGTTTGTGGGAAGCAACTCCCAGGAAGTGAATTCCAGAAAGTAGTAGTTCTGGGGATAAATGAATTTTGATAAGCAGAGGTTCTGCATTGCGGGGGAGAGAGTGTGAGTTCATGGGCTCTCCCAACTGCCCGAGTATTTCTGGAGAAAATGTGAAGGGGAGGCAAAATTGAAGCCAGTTCGTCAGAGCACTTACGGTAAAAATATCGATAAAATAATGCTAATGATGCAACATCTCTACTTACTGATAATGGAGGAAGGTCCTGTGTAATGGCAGGATTATTGATTAATCTAATGGCCTTATTTTGAATTTTGTCCAACTGCCTCAATGCAACCGCTCCACATCTACTCCACAGTGGTGAATAATATTCAATCTGAGAACGCACATGAATTTTGTATATTGTGGCCATCTGTTCGTCAGTGAAGAACTCACAAGCTCTGTACACAAGTCCAATTTTTTTAGAAGCATTTTTAGCAAGGGATTTAACATAAGCTGTCCAGCTCAGGCTGGGGTTCAGAGTAACACCTAAGATATCAATTGTAGTGGAAATGGGAATACTGACATCATTTAAAATTATATGAGAGTCTGAGAGATTTTTTCTGCTGGAGAAATTATTGTATTTAGTTTTCTTAGCATTGAATGAGACCAGATTTGTTTTTCCGTATTGACTAATTTTAGAAAGGTCCTGATTCAAATAAATTGCTGTGTTTATTTGGGAATTTATAATAAATAGTGTAAAGGAGGTACTAAATGTGAAGGAACTATGAAGAGTCGAGTCATCAGCATATGAGTGTATTGGGTTGTGAGTGCGAGGAGGTCATTTATATGAATGAGAAAGAGGGTTGGCACCAAAACTGATCCCTGAAGTACGCCAGCATTTATGGAATGAAACTGTGAATAAATTCCATCTACCATGACCTGTATTTTTCTATTATGAAGGTAAGAAGAAATTAGGGGAACCAGTGATGCAAGGCCATAGTGTGACATCTTAGACAATAAGGCCCGGTGCCATATTCTGTCAAATGCTTTTGAAATATCAAGTGCTATTGTGTGTGTTTCACCGTGATGTTCTATTGTTTTGTTAATCTGATGGGTAAGAAGGCAAAGAATGTCTACAGTTGAACGTGCTTGTCTAAATCCATACTGCCGATCATTGATATATTTACTGATATTTAGATGCTTGAGTATGTGTTTGTTAATTAATGTCTCAAAAACTTTACCGAGAACGGAAGTTATTGCAATTGGTCTATAGTTTGATGGACCAGAAGTTGCCCACTTTTTAGGAACAGGATGGATATATGCTTCTCTCCAAGAGGCTAGAAAACTTAAGGTACAGATGCATAAGCGGAAAATTTATGCCAATACAGGAGCCAACACTGAGGAGCAATTTTTAACCCGCCCCGTCCCGACCACTTTTCGACCACTGGTACCCCCCAATCCCGACCATTTTTCGACCTTTTTTTTTTTTTTTGCTTAAACTTTCGCTTTTGGTCAGAAACAATGGTCGGTGGCAAAGTTGGTCCCCGGGGGTCCCTAATTAAGCAACCAGGTAAGCCTTGGTCCCACCTGGCCCCGTGTTCTCCCTAGGCGGTCTGAAGCCTCAAACGTTTCTATGGTATTATAAGTCTGGAAACCAATGAAAGTAAGTAGAAATGAATTTATTACAAACATAAAAGCATGTGATAAAAGAGTATATTGGATTTTATACAAAAATAGAGCAGAAATAAGCATTGTACCATCGATGCGAAGCAGGCAAAATCGGCCAACTTGGTCACGATGAATCGCTAACATTCTAAAATCATGATACATATAATTTTTTTACTTACATAATACTTCTACAATAACATTATACCATTTTACATTTTATTGAACTGTTTTTACGTATTCACAGGCCTTTTGATAACATTTAGCGTAATGTTAGCGCTTATTTACGTAGTGAGTGAACTCGCTGTGACTGTTGTTTCAACTCGTATTGTGCTTTTTCTACTTACATAATACTTTTCTAATATTATTATACACTTTTCAACTTTATAGAACTGTTTTGAGATTATTTCAGGCCTTACGTAAATATATAGCATAATAATATCGCATAATAACACACACGGTGAAGTCGCTATGACAACTATTTCAGCTTACAACCTATTTTTGTACTTATATAATAATTCTCCACTAACATTGCACATGTTTACACTTGATATAATTGATATCACATCATTTCTGAACTTACGATGGAACTGAGCGTCATATTTGCGCGTACTTACACAGGGAGTGTTATCGCGATATCATTTGTTTCATCTTACACTAGTATTCAACTTATAAAATACCTTACTACTAACATTACAACATCTTCCACTGTATATAATTCCTATCACATACTTACTGACCAGAATGTGGGTGTACTCGTGACATCAATTATGACAACTTACACTAATGTTCAACTTATACGTTTTATTCATGCTAACATTACACCCGTTTTCACTTTATTTCCTTGCTATCACATATTTACTGACCAGATTTACACAGTGGGTGTAGTTTTGATAACAATTCTTTCCACTTACGCTAATTCTCATCTTATACACTATTTTTCTGAAAAAATAACACCCATTTCAACTTTATATTTGACTTAGCACCTACTGACTGGCCTTACCATTATCATGAGCATCATTTCGCCTTCCCACACAGTTTCAGTAGTGTAGGAAATTACGATACTCCTTGAAACAAGGCTGAAGGCACAACGCAACATTGAACTCGACACACTCGTATCTTGTGTCTTTTCTCTGAGTGGATGGTCTGACTGTCGAGTGCCTACATTCATGGCAGCGACGCTGGGGTTTACGACGGTTTGGTTCGGAAGGGATTGCGCTGGGGTAGTGGCGTCCTGCAAGACGTAGGGGAGTCTGAACAGCCAGGGGGGTGCGGGTGCGGTGTGTGGGTCTGTCCTGGGCATGCTTGGCGATTATTTCACGTGCCAGCTCCCTCACAAACCCCTCAAAGGTCTCGGATACTCCGGTGGTCATTGCTTGCAGGTAGTGGGCATTCAGGACCGTGATGTCGAGCAAGTGGAAAAAGAGTTTCTTGTACCACTTCATCGTGGTCCTGGCACAGTCAACACTTGAAATCATCGAGTCTGACTGATCAACTTGCCTCATGTTCAGATTATAGGCAAGTACAGACTCTGATTTCCATACGTTGTGCCTCCTCTCGCTACGGTGATCCACGGAGTCTGTGCGGTGCATCAGGGGGCTGTGAACAGTTGATAGGAGGCAAACTTCCCTGTTGTGGTTCCACAGGGTTGCAAGGATGTTATTGGCCTGGAAGAAAACCACCTCGTTCTTGTCAAGTTTCCTCCCTATCTTGACCATATGGCGACGGTTTCTCTTGACTGTACCACAGACTCCGGTGTCGTGTTGGTGGAGGAACCTAGCGAGAAGAGGGCTAGTGTACCAGTTGTCAAGGTACAACACATGACCACGATGAAGGTATTCTTCTATCATTGTCTTCACCACGGCCCCAGAGAGTCCTATACTCCGATCTTCTATTATATCTGTCTGTGCGCCCGTGTACAAGACTATGTCTTGCACATAACCAGTCTTACAGTCACACATAACAAAGATCTTGAACCCGAAACAGTGTCTCTTGCTGGGTATGTACTGCCTAAAGGAAATATTGCCTCTCCACAACACAATACTCTCGTCTATTACGATGTCTCTGTAGGGATAAAATGAGGAGCGGAACATTTCCCGTAAATGATCAAATACCAGCCTAATTCTCCTCATTTTATCGGTGTTATTTGCATTGGCTGGATCATCTGCATCAAAAAAGTGGAGGCGGCCAAGAATATACTGAAATCGGTTACGACCCATCACCTTTCCAAAGAAAGGTGTGAGGATGATTGGGTCAGTTGTCCAGTAGGCAGGAATTTGGTTTTTCCTTACCACACCCATCAAGATAACCAGGGCCAAAAATAGGAACATCTCTGAAATAGTCACGGGATAGTCATACTGTTGAGAATGCCTGCTCGTGGTTCCCAAACGTTCACTTTCATGGTGCTGTGATTGTGAAAAAATATTAGTTTGTTCAACTATACGCCCCACAAACGCCTCACCAAAGAACAAGTTGAAAAAATCCAACCCGTGGCAGACCTGCATTTACACCTGGAGCCGTGCAACCTGACCGCCACTCCTCAGTGAAAGGGTGAATGATGGGAGTAAAATTACTCCCATCTTCCCAGTTCCACGTGACACCACCGTCTCCAGCCACGTCACCATCGTCCCCTTCGTCAGGGTGGGGGTGAGGGTGGTGGGGAGGTTGGGGAGGTGGAGAGCGCGCCTCTCATAACTTCGCCTTCTCTTCCCTCTCCCTTTTCCTTTACCCTTTTCCTTCCCTTTCTTTCTTTCCCCACATCCTGGGGCTGTGGGGAGGAAGTTTCAGGGAATATTCAGGGGCGAAAGAAGTGCTGGGGAGTGACTCAACCTCCTCTCCCCTAGGCCTACGAGCACCACGTGCTCGTGCTGCCCTCCCTCCCTCCTGCCCCTTCACCCCCGCACTACCCCCACACCACTCTCACTTTCACCCCGCGCTGCCGCCACAACACTTTCCCTTTCTCCCAGCAGTCCCACCACACCACTTGCCACTTCCCCAGACAAAGTACTTTCACCATACCTTATGTGTCGTCTCCCCCCACCTTCTGATCCTCGTGGTGATATTTTCTCTTTTCCCAACCAGGCGGCGATATCACGTCCTAGGCCTCCGTCATCCTCATCGTCCTCATCCTCGTCCTCATCAGATTCGGGATGGAGAGATAGCTGTGCACGTGGTTGGGGAGCAGGCTGGCCTTCCCTTGCCTTATGGTATGTCACATACCGCGTTTTTCGGGGCGAAGGGACCTCCTCATCACTGCTACTTATTTCTTCCTCTGGCTGCCCATAATCGCGATCCACCACATCATCATCGAGTGGAGAATCACTGTCTCCAGTGAAGGCTTCCAGTACAGATGCGATTTCCTCATCTGAGAGACCTTTCCGCGCCATGTCTGACCTGGGTCACTGCTAGCAGGTGAGTGACCGAGACAAGGGCGAGCGCGGGTCACACGGGGTCTAGGACGCTGCCCGCCTGGCAGCAGGTAGGGGAGGCTTGGGTACCTGGGCGAAACGAAAATCTCGCGCGAATTTTGAAAATTGTGGAAATTATGAACCTTGCAATTGCAGGACGTTGAAGTACGTCGCCGGGATTAGCTGTGACAAAACGTCAGGACGTGGAAGTACGTCCCCGGGACGCCGCGGGCTAAGTACAGTACTATTGAAGGAATTTCCTCTGGACCAGTAGCTTTGTCTTTGAGAGATTCTGTAATACAGCTTGTATGTATCTGGTGTGAATCATGAAAGGAGGTATTTGAGGGGAACCAAAATCAAGTACAGGAATATTGTGATTTTCTGTATTTAGGGCGAGAGTAGAAGCATGTATGGACAAGTTTGAGAGGAGCGAGAGAGTGCTGTTGATTGGAGACATGAATGGCAAAGTTGGGAATGTATGAGTGGATGGAGTGGTTGGTTAGTGGGGTGTGCCAGCTGAAGTAGATGGGAATAGTAGTGCTTTGGTGGACATCTGTGCTTGTAAGGGGTTGGCAATAGCCAACACCTACTTTCGTCATAAGATGATCCAACGGTATACATGGAGAGTAATGAGGAGGATGGATGGTGAACTTGTTGAACGAAAGGCAATGATAGACTACGTGTTTGTGGATGAACGAATGAGAAGACAAGTGCTGGATGCAAGGGTGTGGAGTGGGTGGGGGAATGGAGTCTCGGACCATCACTTAGTGATGGCCAAGGTAGAGCTGCAAATAAAGTGGTTGAGGAGATGAAGGGGAAGACAGGAGGAAGCAGCTCCTGTGAGAAGAGTGGAGAAAAATGCAAGATAGTGAGAAAATTACAGAGTATAAGAGCATAGTGGAAGAAAGATTGGGAAGGTATGAGCTAGAGCAGTTGTAAGGAGTGGAAGACGTATGTAAGATATTCACGGAAGAGATAGGCACAGCGTGTGAGGCGGTTTGTGGAGTGAGGAGGAGATGCAAGGGTGTGCAAGGGACAGCATGGTGGAATGATGAGGTGAAACGAGCTGTGGAACAAAAGAAGAAGGCATAGAGTGAATGGTTAGCGAGTAGAGGTAGGGGAGAAGATGAGAGAGAGAAGAGAGAGGTATATGTGAGCAGGAGAAGGGAGGTTAAGAAACTGGTGAAGGAGAGTAAGAAGAAAGTGAATGAAGAGTTTGGGAGGAATCTGAGTGTGAAATGGAGGGAGAGTAAGAAATTGTTTTGGAAGGAGGTAAAGAAAGTAAGGCAGTGTGAAAGGGGAAATAGTAGGGGAGTGAAAGATAGGAATAATAGATTGTTGGTGGAGAAGAGAGAGAAATTGAGGAGATGGAAGGAGCACTTTGAGGATTTGTTGAATGTAGAGAATGAGAGCAGTGCGAGTATACTGTAAGTGGTTGGGGAATGAGAGGAGGGAGGAAGAGATCAATAGGGCGGAAGTAGTGGAAGCGATGAAGAAGATTAAGTTGGGAAAGGCCCCAGGAATTAATGAAGTGTGTGATGAAATGCTTAGGTATGGGGATGAGATTGTTGTGGAGTGGATATGGAAGTTGTGTAGAATGGCTTGGGAAGAGGGAAGGGTTCCAGAGGACTGGAAATCAGGTATAATTGTTCCTTTATACAAAGGAAAAGGGGAGAGAGAAGTATGTGGTAACCATAGGGGTATTTGCCTTCTTAGTGTAACTGGTAAAATATATAGTAGAATACTCATTGATGGGGTTAGGCATATGACAGAGGAGCTAGTTGGAGAAGAACAAGGGGGATTTAGGAAGGGAAAAGGGTGTGTAGATCAGATATTTGTTCTAAGATGTTTAGTGGAGAAGTATCTACAGAAGGGAAGGAAAGTGTATACTTCCTTCATGGACTTGGAGAAAGCTTATGACAGAATAGATAGGCAAGGTATGTGGAAGGTATTAAGAATATATGGAGTGGAGGGGAAATTGTTGAGTGCTGTGAAGAGTATGCACGAGGGAGCTAGGGCTACGGTGCGAGTGGATGGTGAGCTGAGTGAGTTCTTTGATCTCAGTGTGGGACTGAAACAGGGTTGTGTGATGTGTCCATGGCTGTTTAATATATACATGGATGAGGTTCTAAAGGAGGTGCAAGGTAGGGCAGTGGAAGTGGGGGTGGCTCTAATGAATGAGGGTGAGATTTGGAAGATTCCGGTGTTGCTGTTTGCTGATGATACAGTATTGTTGAGTGAAGATGAATGGGAGTTGCAAGGTTTGGTGAATGAATTTGGGACAGTGTGTAGGAGGAGGAATCTGAAAGTTAATGTAAACAAAAGTAAAGTTATGGTGTTTGAGAGGAATGAAGTCACAGAGTGTGCAGTGAGGTTGGATAGTGAGGATATGGAGAATGTGAGTGCATTCAAGTACTTGGGTAGTGTGATGTGTAAGGATGGAACTTTGGGGGATGAATGCGTGAAAGGGCACAGCAGGGAAGGAAGGTTGTTGGCACATTAAAAGCAGTGATGAGAAATAGGGAGGTGAGTATGGAAGTTAAGAAGTCACTGCATGATAGTATTGTGATCCCTACCCTGACATATGGAAGCGAGGTGTGGACCTTGCAAGAGGGGAACAAGGCAAGAGTGAGAGCAGTGGAAATGAATTACTTGAGAGGAGCATGTGGAGTGACGTGGAGGGACAGGTTGACGAATGAGGAAGTGAAGGAACGTTGTGGGGTGGATGTGGATGTGGTTGAGAAGATTAGGAGAAATACACTGAGGTGGTTTGGACATGTGAAGAGAATGGAGAATGAAAGACTGACTAGGAGGGTGTATGTAGGTGAGGTGGAGGGAGGGAGAGGGAGGGGTAGACCGAGGATGAGGTGGAGGGATGGAGTTGAGAGGTATATGAGGGAGGGGGGGTGAGTTGGGGGGAGGGTAGTCGAATGGTGGGTGACAGAGTGACTTGGAGGCGTTTTGTCTGCGGCCACCCTTTGCGGGATTAGGGCGTCGGGCTATAGATAGGTAGATAGGGTTGAGTTTCCTGTAAAATGTCAACAAGGAGGCTAGCTTTTCCATGTGGGTCACTTACTAGATTTACACTGAGGGACTGTAACGGTGGAATGGAAGAGGTGGTAGTGAAGTTAGTTTTGAATGAATTAAGGGTTGACCAGAATACTTTGTTATCATTTGGGTTGTTTAGTAGTTTGTTAGCTTGTCTATGTAGAAGTTTGATTTAGAAAGCTTGATAATAGTTTTGACATGGTTTCTAATATTTCTATAATTGTTAAAGGCATCTTTGGTTTTGGTCCTTGTATAAGTGTTATAGGTGTTATAGGCAATTGTTTTATGTTCTGTTACTCTAGCACAACTGTGGTGAAACCTTTTAGGTGAATTACATCTTTACATCAAGTGAGGTTGGTGGAGGATTAGTGCCCCTCCCTGTAAAACAATTAACTCTAAGCCCTTGGCCACCCCGTTTGGGATACATGGCGTCTGGCAAGGAATGAACATCTTTTTCTGTAACTATATTAGGGAATTAATGTTTCCATGCCGACTTTAATGAAATCCTTTATGTGACCCAATGTGCAATTTGCATCTTGGGAGAAAAAGGAGATCCAAGGAACATCGATGAAAAAATTTTGGAGTCCCTCCCAGTCTTCCCAGTCGTAGTGCCATTCAGTCACCTCGACAGGTTCGGAGCAGGAGGGTGTGGTAGGTGTTAAACTGGTGGCTTGAATTAGACAGTGACCTGAGGATCCAAGGGGGGCCTTCACTTCGACATTATAATTATCTGAATAGGTTGTTAGAAACAAGTCCAATAGGTGGGGATTTTGATTGAGGTTGTCTGGTACACGAGTAGGTTGACTGACTAACTGGATTATTTAAATGAGTCTGCAAATAGCTCACATTCAAGACCAAAGTCATCAGTTCTGGCTGAATAAGTGAGTCATTCAACATCATGGATATTAAAATCACCTAGAATAGTAATTTCTGATGCAGTATTAATGTTGAGGACACTTAGTTGTGAAGACAGAGTCAAATAAACTCGGCTCTGGAAGGGCATTAGGGGAACGATAAACACAACAGAAATACTTAATTTTACCAAAATGATTGAATTTGTATATTGTTACATAGCCTATGATTTCATCATCCTTTGTGTAGTTTTAACGCACAGTTGCTGCATGTTTGATCACGAGCGTGTTCTGCCTCAGTCCCCCCCTTCTACCGTTATAGTAGAGTAAGTCGTCCTTTCTGTTATTCAGTGCGGGATTGTCAACTCTTTGTCCCCATGGCTTCATTTGCGCGTCCTTCTTACAAGTTGTATCAAGCTCTGCTGGCCCCTATATAATGAGCTCAGTCTCTGGATCATGGCCACTTAAATCTACTCCTCATTTTGTTCACATCTCTGTCCTCCCCTGTACAGTTATTATTGTGAGTCCTCAGGAAGTCTCCAACCATCTAGCAGCTGTGTAATTTGAGTATAACTGTTGTTGCATTTTTTCTTGTGCTGTGTAGCATAGGGTTAATTCTTAGGCCTAGTGAGTTTTTTGTAATTTATGTAAAGGTTCTTTTTGTCAGTCATCATTAATAATAGTTTGTATCTGTAATTATTTATCTTGCATTAACTGAGCATTACCCAGTGTATTTTCATTTTATCAGGGGTGACTTAGGTAAATTTACTCTTGCTAATTTCATGTTAATAGAGGCTATTGCAGTTAACCATATATTTAACCTGTTTTTTGCCATTACATTATCCTTATGAGTCCTGAATGTTTTGTTGTTAGTTTGAGCATTGAACTTACTTTAACTTGTAATTTTACCTAACTCTTTTGTTTTGAACCTGGAACTTTACGGGACAGTAGTGATTTTTAGTATTCTCACTTAAAGTGTACATTATCTTTCTCTGTTCCGTAACATAAATTTGGCGACCTCTTATCAGGATATTCAGGATATTATCATAAGGATATTGCTTGATATTTTGTGACTGTGATTTATTCATGATGTCTACTATTACTATGCTTGATGAAGCCAAAGATTTTTTGTCAAATGTGCAAACAGTGTTGGATGTAGAAAACAGAACAAAGAATGAACTTAAGCTTGTTGCTCAACAATTGGGAATTGTTGTTCGCTCTCATCATTCTAAAGATCAGATTGTTGACATGTTTAATGAAAGCTTGTTTAATGTAACTCCTCCAAATGAGCAAACGCAGATTGAATTAGCTAAGTTACAGCTAGCCCTGCAGGAGGCCGTGCTAGGGAGGCTGAGGCACAAGTTGAAATTGCTAGGATTCAGGCAGACCATGAGTATGGCATGAAACAATGTGGAACTGGATCATCTAGCTCTGATGATTTTGATGTGGCTAAAAATGTTAAACTTGTCCCTCCTTTTAATGAATCTGATTTAACAAAGTATTTTCAGTTGTCTGAGAGGGTAGCTACAGGTTTTAGTTGGCCCAAACAGTATTGGCCAGTACTCCTTCAAACTGTTCTCACCGGTAAAGCTCAAGTAACTTATGCATCTTTGCCTCAGGATCAATCTGATAATTATGATGTAGTTAAGAGCTTGATTCTTAAGGCCTATGAGCTTGTTCCTGAAGCTTATAGAGTAAAATTTAGGACAACTTACAAGCAAGATAAGCAATCCCATGTTGAGTATGCAAAAATCAAAGAAGATCTGTTAGAGCAGTGGTTAAATTCTAAGAATGTGGATTCTGATTTTGACAAATTTAAGCAGATGATTTTGCTGGAGGACTTCAAGAGGTGTATTTATAAAGATGTAAGCCTATATCTTGATGAGAGAAGGATAGATAATTTGTCTGATGCTGCAGTTTTAGCTGATGAATATGTTCTCACTCACAAAAGATATTCTAGAGAAAAAGGGAAAGCTGAGAGTAAGTACGTTGCCTCTACTCAGAGTACAGGTAACAGGAAAGAGAATAAAGATGATGTTTCTCATGAAGTAAATATCAGCTTCACCTCTAGATTTCAGAAAAGTAAATGTACTTATTGTAGTAAGCTTGGTCATACTACGGAGAAATGTTTCA
Organism: Coenobita brevimanus; assembly: GCF_032717465.1. NCBI lineage: Eukaryota > Metazoa > Arthropoda > Malacostraca > Decapoda > Coenobitidae > Coenobita > Coenobita brevimanus. The sequence goes on along the minus strand of NC_136957.1, from coordinate 4,693,010 downwards.
GGAGACAGCGTGATGTGAACAAAAAGGAGTCTTTAAATATTCAGTCAATTGGTCTAGTGTCCACCCTTGAGAGTTCCCATAATTCTTTAACTGAGTTAACTGAACCTGCTTTGAGGGGTAACTTAAATTCTCATGATGGAGCTCCTCTTTTGAGCAGTAACGTGGGTGACACTCTCAAGAGTTCATGTGCTAATTTCCTGTCTGATGGTTTTGTCAGTCCTCTGGACAGTAATGACAGGAAATCAGTTCAAATATATCGTGATACAGGTGCTTGCCAATCCCTTATGCTGACCAGTGTTCTAGGCTCTAATGTTAATTCCTCTGATGAAACTGTAATCTTACAAGGTGTAGGGAATAATTACTTCTCTGTCCCTCTGTGCAGAGTGAATTTAGAGTCTGGTTTTGTTAATGGTTCTGTTATGGTTGGGTTGGTTGAGACACTCCCAATGTCAGGTGTAACTTTCTTACTTGGAAATGATATTGGTGGAAGTCAAGTGTGTCCAGCTCCTCAGTTGTCTAGTGAGCCAGTGGCTGCGACTCATGATTGTGATGTCCCTGATGTGTTCCCTGCATGTGCTGTCACTTGGGCTAAGTCTAAAGTTACTGGTGATTTAGAGGATAATGATGATGATGATGTTATCCTAGCTGACACTTTTCTTGCTAATTTGGACCACTCACCAGATGAGGCAGTACCCCGTAGTGTTGATAATTTGTCTCGTCAAGAGTTGGTTGAGTTGCAGGTTGCTAACCCTGAGTTGAAAGGTCTAGCTAACTCTGCTTACAGTGAAGAAGAGTCAGCCGGTGCTTCTACTTGTTATTATATAAAGTCAGGAGTACTTATGAGGAAATGGAGACCCCCAACAGCATCAGCCGACTGTGAATGGGAGGTTGTACATCAAGTTGTCATCCCTCGTGTTTGTAGGCAGGATATCATTAGAGTGGCTCATGATTCTAGTTTGGCAGGACACCTTGGAGTGAGGAAGACTGTGGCAAGCATTTTGAAACACTTCTACTGGCCAGGTATCTTCAGGGATGTTTCCTGGTATTGTAAGTCTTGTCACACCTATCAAGTTGTGGGGAAGTGTAATCAGACCGAAAAGGTTGCACCTCTAGTTCCCATTCCTCCTTTTGAGGCGCCTTTCACCCGTGTGTTGGTGGATATTGTGGGCCCTCTTCCTAAGACTTCTTCAGGATTTTCTTATGTGTTCACCCTGATTGATATGGCTACTCGTTATCCTGAAGCCATTCCACTTAGAAATATCTCAGCAAAGAACGTGGTTAAGGAAATGCTATGGTTCTTCACAAAGTTTGGTCTGCCCAAGGAGGTACAGTCAGACCGGGGAAGTAATTTCATGTCAAACGTTTTCAAGTAGTCTCTGAAAGAGTTGGGCATCACCCAGATCACGTCCTCAGCTTACCATCCCCAGACTCAAGGAGCGTTGGAGAGATATCATCAAACACTCAAATCGATGCTCAAGAAATACTGTTTGGAACATCAGAAAGACTGGGATAAAGGTCTTCCATTCGTTGTGTTTGCTGCAAGAGAATCTCCAAATGAATCACTGGGCTTCTCACCTTTTGAACTACTGTTTGGCCATGAAGTAAGAGGACCCCTTAAGTTACTCAAGGAATGCTGGCTGTCGGAGGAAGATGACATCAACCTGCTGGAGTATGTGATGAAGTTCAAAGAACGGCTGTCCACTGCTTTACAGCTGGCAAGAGAGAATTTAGGAGCTGCTCAGAAGAAGATGAAGACTTGGTATGATAAGAAGTCCAGGTTATGCCACTTTCAGCCAGATCAGGTTTTGATTCTGCTACCGGTTCATGGGCAACCTCTTCAAGCCAAGTTTAGTGGTCCTTATTTCGTGGAGAAGAAACTCAGTGATGTCAACTATGTCATCGCCACACCAGATCGTAGAAAGAGCAAGCAACTATGTCACATCAACATGCTAAAGTTATATCACAGGCGGGACGAAAATAATCCAGTCTGCACTGTAGCTGTTCCACCCGAGTCTGCAAGTGAAGCTCTCCCATGCAGTATGAGCCTGAGTGATAGTTTGGGGAAGAATCCTGATATCATGAATGATCTCGAGACTAAGCTTGCTCATCTACCTCCTGAGGAAAGGCAGGAGTTTTCGGCATTACTGCAGGAGTACCCGCAAGTGTTCCGTGCCACTCCAGGAAGAACCACTGTGTTGATGCATGATGTCGATGTTGGAGACGCAAAGCCAATTAAATTGCCTCCTTACCGTGTGAACCCAGTGAAAGTTCCTCTCATCCAGAAGGAGCTTGGCTACCTGTTGGACCACAAGATGATTGAGCCCTGTCAGAGCAAGTGGAGTTCTCCTGTCACTCTAGTCCCTAAGCCAGGTGGGTCACAGCGGCTTTGCATCGACTACAGACGTGTTAATCAGATCACCAAAACAGACACTTACCCTCTCCCTCATGTGAAGATTGCGTAGACAAGATCGGAAAGGCTAGGTACATAAGTAAGTTTGATTTGTTAAAGGGATACTGGCAAGTACCTATGACTGAACGTGCTAGGGAGATCTCATGTTTTGTAACACTAGGAAAGACATTTGCATGTTCTGTAATGCCATATACAGATTGTTTTAGAGTAATAAGAAATTTCCTATGTAAATTTCTTTTTTCTTTGTTGGGAGGTGTTACATAGCCTATGATTTCATCATCCTTTGTGTAGTTTTAACGCACAGTTGCTGCATGTTTGATCACGAGCGTGTTCTGCCTCAGTCCCCCCCTTCTACCGTTATAGTAGAGTAAGTCGTCCTTTCTGTTATTCAGTGCGGGATTGTCAACTCTTTGTCCCCATGGCTTCATTTGCGCGTCCTTACAAGTTGTATCAAGCTCTGCTGGCCCCTATATAATGAGCTCAGTCTCTGCGTCATGGCCACTTAGATCTACTCCTCATTTTGTTCACATCTCTGTCCTCCCCTGTACAGTTATTATTGTGAGTCCTCAGGAAGTCTCCAACCATCTAGCAGCTGTGTAATTTGAGTATAACTGTTGTTGCATTTTTCTTGTGCTGTGTAGCATAGGGTTAATTCTTAGGCCTAGTGAGTTTTTTGTAATTTATGTAAAGGTTCTTTATGTCAGTCATCATTAATAATAGTTTGTATCTGTAATTATTTATCTTGCATTAACTGAGCATTACCCAGTGTATTTTCATTTTATCAGGGCTGACTTAGGTAAATTTACTCTTGCTAATTTCATGTTAATAGAGGCTATTGCAGTTAACCATATATTTAACCTGTTTTTTGCCATTACATTATCCTTATGAGTCCTGAATGTTTTGTTGTTAGTTTGAGCATTAAACTTAAACTTGTAATTTTACCTAACTCTTTTGTTTTGAACCTGGAACTTTACGGGACAGTAGCGATTTTTAGTATTCTCACTTAAAGTGTACATTATCTTTCTCTGTTCCGTAACAATATGGAATAGTCGAAATAAGGACAATTAAATTTAGTAATCTCCTCCAGGGCAATTTCTGATTTAGCAAGGCAACATACGCCTCCTTTGGGTCTGAAATTTTGAATTAAGATAAAACCAGGAAAATTAAATCTAGCTAAATCTGAGGTGGAGCTTACTTGTGTCACTGTCAAAAATAGCAGATCAGGAGATTCAAAGTGGAGGAAATTTTGAACATAGTTGATGTTGGAGTGAAGTCCCCTAATACAGTGTTGCAAAAGAAAATTTTACTGCACTGACGAGCAGATTTAGTGTGCCACAACACTGGAGGTGGCACAGTCTCTTGATGACGACCGGGAGGGCTCTGTGCAGACGACCCAGCCCTGCCGGTGGTGATCACCGAAGAAACCACTGCTCTGATTCCCAGTATAGCAGCAGCCATGGTTCTTTTTATGGGGAGGAGAGCAGGGATGTGTTGTGGAATATGTATGATATGTAATGACAAGATCGGTGTTTTATGGAGAGAGGATAGCTGGTTTAAGGCAATGTGATATAATGTGGATGTGTCTGTTGTGTAGAGGGCAGCCTGATGCCCTCTGATGTTTGAGGCAGAAAGATGTGTAACCAGCTACCAAGGCCTAGGAGAGAAAATGGAATCCAGGCTATTCCTTGAGTCTCCTGTTACCTTGGCAGTAGTACTTCCCTGAGCGGGGCTGCCTACTCCTACAACCAAAATACTATTAAAAAATACTATATAAAAATAGTATCTTACTTGCTAGGACTGATCCAAGCAAACCTCAAATTTTTCTAATGTTTTGCCTTTTTAAGAAAAGAAAATCCAGACTTAACTACAGTTTTGAAACATTCATCAACTGTTTCTTCAGAAAAATAATAGTACCGCTTTCTGCTGATTTTATCTTCAATGTGAGGTTTTATTGGACTTTACATTGTTGTTTTGTTGTTTTTTGTTTTGTTTTGTTGCAATTTGTTTTTTGGTTGTAATAAGAAACATAGTATTTTTTTTAAATTACCTCTTTGGGGTGTCTGCACCCACGGTAAAAAATCACATATCTATGCAGGAGTTACCAAAGTAGGCAGGTCTGGTCTCTTGGTTAGGCTCTTAAGGAAAACTGTCACAGATCACCTAAAAGCAGAATGAACGCAATGCATTCAATGCACCTGAAATGGCATAACTTAAAAAATGCCATCCATCCATCCATCATCTAATCCTGTGTTGCCCCAAGAGGAGCATAGGAGCCCGGGGCTAGGCAAGTTGGTCCTGACATTTAAGATGAGAGTGACCAGCCTCACTCATCCCTGAGTGGCATTACATGAGCAGTAAACTCCAACCACCCCTTGGATATAAATCTACACAGGCTCAATCCGATTGGAGCACCTTAATGACCCATTAAACCACCAGGCGCCATAATTTGGTTATATGGTTACCACCCAGCATAGTAAATGGTTTTCTGGTGTACAGGAAACCATTTGCCTTTTCACTCAGTGTAGAGCCACCCGTAGACAGAAGGAAGAGGAAACAATGACGAGAGGAAGGAAGGAAAAAAGGATGGTTGTGAGGAAAGGGCGGCCACCCGAGAGCAGTGTTACATCGAGTGAGTGGATGATGAGTGTCCCCACCTACCACCAAAAAATGCCTAAAAAGTTAAATGAGCAAAAAAAAAAAATCAATTTTCTTCTATCATAACTTGACATCAAGTCATTGCTGGGCAAACTTGCATACACATAATATGGAGTATAGGTAGGCTATCACTACACCAAAAGCTGGAAAAATTAGGCAGTAGATACAGGTTGGCAGGACTGTGGTACTTTTTACCCCAACTTGCTTTTTTTTTTTTTTTTTTTTACCCCGATTGACTGTATCTTTCGAATCTTTATGGAAACACTCACATCACTACTGTGATGCCTCTCATTTATAAGAACTTTCAAAATTTGTTGCTTGTACCAAACTTGTTGAATACTGTATTTCTCTTACTGAAAGGGCTAAGCTCTACTGAATTTATAAGAATCTGCTTATAATTAAGCATGTGATAATATTTATTTTTTTGTGTGTGTGAAAGCTTGGATACTTTTCTATCAGAATTCTGTCTGACCGACCTTTAGTAGGTTAAAAAAAAAAAAAAAAACTTACTTTGAGTTCAGACTGTAATCCTTTTCAAAGTATGCCCCTTTGGACTTACCACACATTGCCCAATGTTCCTTCCAATGCTGGAAACATTTGGCATCGTCAATTTTTGGGATCACCAACAAGATCTTTGTCACATTTTTTATCTCAAATTTGTTCTCGAATCTTGAACCCTTCAGCAGCATCTCCAGTTTATGAAATAGCCAAATGTCTCAGGGTACAATGTCAGGAAAGCAGAGAGCTTGCCAGACCTTTGTGATCCAGTATCTGCCCTCAGAAATCCCATATGATACAGAATGAGTGAGGTGGGACATTGTCATGGTGGAGTTGTCAGCTCTCCACCCCCACAACCTCATCTCTTGCGATGCACTGCATTACATAGGCGGTCAAGAACTCCCAGGTAGTACTCTTTATAGATTGTTCAGCCTTCTGGAGCATACTCATAATGGACAACACGCTGGTAGCTATAATAAAAAAAAAAAAAGCTCAGCACGACCTTCACCTTGCTCCAAACCTGCCGTGTCTTTTTTTGGTCATAGTTTCATCTCCTAAAGCCTGGAGAATCTTCCTGATTCTTTCAGATTGCATGTTATCAAGATTAACCCCTTTATTGCGGGGTGTCACTTTCGTGACACTCAGGTGCAATGGATCATACCACTGGGCGTCACTTTTGTGATTCTGTGTTATTTTGAATTCTCCCAGGCTTACAAGTGGTGGCTTGTATCATCTATCAGTACTGCCAATGTCCAACACTAGTCAGCACTCCAAATCTCATCTGTACTCCCATCCATTGTTGACAATTTAGCCATTTTTTCCCGTTCCTGACTCCCTTCCCTGCCCCCCCTCCATTACCCTCTCCTCTCGCCTGCCCGGCTGCGCTGCGCCAAGCAAATCTTCCCCTGAATTTTCCACTGATTTCATCCATTGAAATAAGCCCAATGCCCTATTCTTATACAAAATAATATATACCAAAAAGAAATAAGGTAAGTGATAGTGCTATACATCTGGAATTAGCTAATTATCACCTGACAACACCTCACATGCACTCGTTTGCTAAATTCCCATGGTAATTTCCCCTTTGAAATATGCCGTATAATCTATTCTCGTAATAAAAATATATATAAGAAAGGAAGGGAGAAGCCTAAGTGATATTTACATTCACCTGGAACTACCTATTTTTTTATGTATTGTCGAGATTTCCTACCAATCATTTTTTAGCATGTACTGCTAATGTCCATCAATAGTCAGCACTCCTTCTCTCATCTGTACTCCCATCCATTGTTGACAATTTAGCCATTTTTCCCCGTTCTTGACTCCCCTCCCTACCTCCCCTCCATTACCCTCTCTCCCCTCCCTACCTCACCTCCATTACCCTCTCCTCTCTCGTGCCTAGCCACGCTGCGCTAAGCAAAGCTTCCCCGGAATTTTCCACTGATTTCATCCATTGAAATAAGCCCTATGCCCTATTCTTAAACAAAATAATATATACCAAAAAGAAAAAAGGTAAGTGATAGTGCTATACACCTGGAATTGGCTAATTATCACCTGACAACACCTCACGTTCACTCGTTCGCTAATTTCCAACGGTAATTTCCCCTTTGAAATATGCCATATAATCTATTCTCGTAATAAAAATATGTATAATAAAGGAAGGGAGAAGCCTAAGTGATATTTACATTCACCTGGAACTACCTATTTTTTTATGTATTGTCGAGATTTCCTGCCAGTCATTTCTTAGCATGTAAGTTAGCAGCTGTCACCCTGTTGTCATTGTCAACCCTTGCCTGCCCATATATGCTGCATCATTCAGTTCCTTGTCGCCCTCTGAAGTCAAACCATGTCGTACTCGTGTCCCACCATTTCCGCAACTTCTGCACCCATTGCAAAGGGCCCTGTGACCTCTACTCCTAGAAAAACTCGTGGGGGAAGCAGGAAAGAATTAAGTGACTCAGCAGTGGAATGTGAACTGGCAGAATTATCAATGATAATTATGGATAGTGACTTTGATCCTTTGGGTGAATCGTGTGATGAGCCGGGGGAGGAAATAGTGACAGAAACTCCTAGTATGAGCGCTTCAGTGTCCGAAGTTATCCCTAGCTCCAAAGGAAAGGAGCCCTTAGTGCAGCAAGGGATGGAATTTGGGAAGGGAGTGAAAAGGCGGCAGGTTAGCCCCAGAACAATGGTCCCGCATGACCCAGACTGCCATGAGTCCCGAGGTGAATCACCTCCCCGCTATCCCAGCCCCACTTCACTAATTTCTTCCTCATCTTCAGCGGAATTTTCTCCTGAGTCTTCGTCGTCGGAGTAGCCACCAGCACCTGCAGTGAAGGCAGGCCGTAGGGGAAGAGGTAAATCCCTGACACATAAAAGTAGAGCAGCAAGTAGAGTAAGGGCTGCTAGTGCTACACGGCAACCTAGGGTCAGTGTGAGTGACCTTGAAACAGCCCAGTCTGCCTCACAGCCACCCTTCACCCTCACCCACCCTACATCGCCATGACAGGGAATCCTAGATGCCTTCGTGTGGACGGAAGGTTCCAATTTCGTCCCTGAACATCTTAATTTTGATGAGAGTTCCTCAGGGATACAGCCTGCCTTCACTCTTGACGAAGATGCTTAATGTGTGGACTTCCTTTTGGCCTCCCTCGATGACAAAGTCATGCAGCACATATGCGATGAGACAAATAGGTACGAATCACAACGTGCTGCAAGTGCAGCGAAGACGCAACAGAGGACCGTGCTGAGAGTGCAGGAGCTGTATGTGTTCTTCGCCCTCATGCTTCTCATGGCACACTCAAAGAAGTATGAGTTGGAAGAATACTGGTACATGGACCCCTTACTGCCCTCACCCACCTTCAATAAGTACATGGCCAGAGATCGCTTCCGGAACATCATGGGAAACCTGCACTTCTTCAACAACGATGTACCTTCCCAAATCGACCCACTCTGGAAGATCCGGGAGATTCTGAGCAGAATGAAGGATAAGTTTATGTCATTCTTCCACCCCTTTCAGAAGGTTGTCATAGACGAATCCTTGTTTTTTTTCAGAGGACGTCTTAGGTTTGTACAGTACATTCCAAGCAAATGCCATCGCTTTGGAATCAAGTTCTTTGTACTGTGCGACTGTAAGACGGGGTACATCCTTGACTTCATCATCTATTCAGCCAGCACTGTCGATCTGGACAAAACACACCGCCTTGGCTTCTCAGGCTGTATAGTGAAAGTGCTGCTTAAAAGGTATTTTGGTATCATGTGTTGTATACTGACAATTATTATACAGCACCGAAACTTGCTAAATATCTTTCAGAGCACGGCATCGGCTCCTGTGGCACTGTGAAGAGCAATCATGCCCACTTCCCCAAATTCCCAGAGGCAGGAAACTCGCAGCAAGGAGACGTGCACCTACGCAAGTCTGAGAAGATGCTGGCAATATGGTGGCATGACAAGAGGGTCGTGCACATGCTCACCCCTGTACACAGGGGGGAAATGAAAGACAGTGGGAGGATCGACCGTAGGAGAGGCGAACCTGAGGAAACCTGATGCTGTCATAGACTATAATATCAACATGTGGCTGGTGGACAAGTCCGAGATGATGATTGGAGAGATCGACTGCTTCAGGAAGAACACTAGGTGGTATAGGAAAGTTTTTCTACATCTCCTAGACATGACGATGCTGAACGCCTTCATCCTGTACAAGATGAAGGTAAAGCCACCCAAGCCCTCCCTGAGGTTGTTCGCCAGGACTTGTGTCCAGCAGCTGCTTGAAAGATATGGTAAGGTGACAGCAGCAGGTCCAAGGCGGCATGCAGTAAGAATTCCTGACAGACTTGAGCAGAGGGCGTACATGGATCGGCACAGACTGGTGCAAATGCCTGCCACAACCAAGAGGAAGGCTGCAGTCCGCAGGTGCCATGTGTGTGAACATACCACCCGACGCACACCTGAGCACAAACGCACCACTTGGCAGTGCGCTAAGTGCCAGGTTCCCCTCTGCATTACCTGCTTCTTTGATTACCACAGTCTGAAGCAGTTCTAAAAGTGCAAGTGGAAAATGTAAATAATGTGTAAATAATGTGTAAATACCAAGTGAAAGCAATGGATGTAAATATGAGGAACAGTGTAATATAGTTTTATAAGTTACTGTAAGTGACAGTGCATTACATAGTGTAAGTAAAATAGAAGTGTAAATATTGAAAATACAATAGAAAATGTAAATAGAAATGTAAATAATTAGTAATATAAGAATATGAGTACAAATACTTGAAGTTATGACAGTGAAAGTGAAACACTGTCTCTCTATACGTATTTTACTGAAAGAGAAATTGATTGCCTACGGTGACAATAAACTACTGTTACGAAGGAAACTTATCGATAAAGAATGAAGATATATATAAGTGTTATATAGTAATAGGAATATAAAGTGTGAGTGTTTTTATGAATAATAAATGACAGAACACCAGCGGCGAAAGAGCGCAAGTGGGAAGGTCATACGCGCTCATAATTTTCATTGCTTTCACAGTGTTTTTTTTTGGAGTATGGATTCCAAACTATTTGAAAATCATAGACTAGTGTTTCTAGTGATAATATCAGGCTGTGGTAATCATATTACGGGTTGTCGGGAAGTGTAAAGTGGAGACTTCGTTACCGAACTTCAGAGGTCTCCACAAGTCCTACGGTACTCGACGAAGGCTCAACAAACATCCCAGGAGAAAGCTGAATGTATGTGCCATAGGCAAAAATAATTATAATATTCTAGGACTAATAACTGATTTTTGGCAAATATTTTTAAAGAGTCTGTTGGAGCGCGAATATGCCTGCGGGACACGCAAGTTAAGCCAAAACAACCCCACGGTTTAGGGGTTAAGACAAAACTTGATGCAAGAACGTTGCTCAGTTAGCTTGGTCATCACGGCATTAATCTGCTGCATCCCAGCTGATTTTTCACCAATGACCCCTCAATCCCAGCAGATTTTTGAAACGATTTTTATGGCTAAAGCCTCCACTTTTTACGAGAAACATCGAAAATTCAGAGAGAAAGTGCTTAGTTGAGTTTAGAAATGCCGGTACAGATGACAGTACCCTCACCTTGGTACCGTGTTCTCTTAAACCAGGCTCCAGAGAAGACGTTTTCTATAGGAGGGGTAACTATTCAAAACCACTCAGAATAGGTAGATACTTATTTATTTGGTAAAAATTTATATGTAGTACAAGCGTATATTGGTTTTCACACACTAATATAGGCGATAAAAGGGTTGTTTCACTCACCAAACACATCAACTTACCGCACCCTCTTTGGTGACATTACCTCCTCATAACATCTGCACATTTCTTCCTCTAACGGCACGTAAACTTTGTCCTCCACATTGTCATCAATTGGGGAATCACTCTCGCCTTGAATTTCGTACCGTGGCACAACATTTCTTTAGTGGCCAGGTTACTGGTAACAGGTGAGTTGCCAAGACAACGGCGTGCGGGGGAGGGGAGGTCATGTGGGGTAAGACATTGTTCCTGTGTGGCCTCAGGTAGAGGAAGGTGTCCCGCATACATGTACCAAAAATCGCGCTCGAAACTGAAAAATATGCAAATGATGGATCTTGCAATTGCAAAATGTATGGGTACGTAATCGGGTGTCACCGTGACAAAACGTGGAAACATACCCGTACGTCAGCGGGATGCGGCAGGATAATAAAATATGCACAGAGTCAGAATAACATGTACTCAAACACATCGTACTAAGCAGCAACAGGGTATGCACACATGCTCCATTGAACTGCGTCGCTTTGCTCCCACTCATTTACGAGAAAAAAATATGAATGGATACTTTTCTACCTGGCCTCGTGTGTATATACTGTATGTATGCATGTACGTAGTCGTGATACTAGTGGTGCATTGGTGATACCATTGAAGCTATGGTACTGGTGGTGTAATGGTGGTGCTGTTGATGAAGTGTTGGTGCTGGAGGAAAAGTGTTGGTACCAGTGGTTTAAAGTGGTAACAAACGTGTAATGGTGGAACCAGTGGTGTAATGGTGCCACCGGTGGTGTGGTGGTGTGCAGGTAGTTCATGTGGTTCAGCGGTGGTAAGTTACGTAGTGGTCTTTCCGGTGATGTAGTTGTGGTACCAGTGTAGTGGTTGTGTCGGTGGTGAATTGGTTGTATTTGTGGTGTGGTGGCAGTATTGTAATGGTGGTGTTGTGGTTAAACTCATGGTGTAGTGGTGGTTTCAGGAATGTTGTGATGGTTCCAGTGGTGTAGCGATGGGACCCTTGGTGTAATGATGTTGCTGGTAGTATTGTCATTGTATGGTGGTGTAGTGATTGTTAAGGTGGCATACTGCCGGTACTAATGGTGTAGAGGTACCGATGATGTACTGTTGGTACCAATGGTGTAGAGGTGGTACCAGTGGTGTAGTAGTTTTGCTAGTGGTGTAGTAATGGTGCCGTTGCTGTACCGTGATACCAGTCTTATAATGGTAGAACCAATGGTATAGTGGCAACACTGATAATGTTGTGGTGGTTCTATTGATGTAGTTGTAGTACCGGTAGTGTAGAGTAGTAGTGGTGAAGGTGGCATAATGTGACACCAGTGTTTTAATGATGAAGTGGTGGTAACACTGTTGTACTGGTGGTATCAGCTGCGTAGTGGTGGTACCAGTGGTAATGTGTTTGTGCTGGTGGTGCAACGGTGATACCGGTGCTGTAGTAGTGGTACCTGCTCGTGTGCAGGAGAGGTGATACAATTCGTGTTGTGTTGGTACCAGTGGCATTGTAGTGGTGCCTGTGGCTTAGTGGTAGTGCTGCTGACTTTGTATTAATATCAGTGGTGTAATGCTGGTTTCAGTGGTGTAGTGGTGGTGGAAAAGATGTAGGGATGGTACTAGTGTTGTAGCAGAGGTGGATATGGCTTAGTGGTGGTACCGGTGGGGTGGTGCTAGTGCCGCTTGTACAATGTTGGTAGCAGTGCTGTATTGGTGATACCAGTAACATAAGGATGGTACCGGTGATACAGTAGTGATACTAGTGGTGTAGTGGTGGTATCATTGATGTTGCCATTTCCAATGGTGTAATGGTGGTGCCAGTGGCATAGTCATTGTACCAATGGTGTGTTGGAGGTTTAGGTGGTATAGAGGTGGTGCCAGAGGTGTTATGTTGATTCCAGTGGTGTAATATTGTTACCACAGGTGTAGTGGTGGTACCTGTAGTGTAGCTGAGTTACCAGTGGTGTTATGGTAGTACGGGTGCTGTAGTGATGGTTCCATTGGAATAATGGTGTTCCTGGTTGAGTGGTGATGGTACTAGTGGTGTAGCAATTGCACCAATGGTGTAGCAGTGATTTAAGTTGTGTAGTGGTGGTTCAGGTGGTTTACCGATTGTGCAATAGGTGTAGTGGTGTTGTCAGTGGTGAAATGGTAGTGCTGGTGATGTAACGGTCTTACTGGTGATGTGGTTATGGCACAAGCAGTGAAGTGGTGGTGCCAGAGTTGTACATGTGGTACCGATGGTGAAGTGATGGTAGCATTGGTGTAGTGGTGAAAGCAGTGGGGTAGCGGCAGTACATATGTTGTATTGGTGGTACGAGTGGTGTAATGATGGTACCAGATGTGTAGTGGTGCTGCAACAGGGATGTAGTGGTGGTTATGGTAGTGTAGCGGTAATTCTAGTGGTGTAGTGTTGGTACCAGTAGTGTAATTGTGGTGGAATTGATGTGGAGGTGGTACCAGTACTGTAGTGGTTGCTCCAGTTCTGTAGTGGTGATAACAGTGTTGTGGTGGTGTTATTGGTGCAGTTGTTGTACCAATCGTGTAGTGCTGATATCTTTGATTTAGTGGTGGTGCCAGAGGTATACTGTAGTGGTGGTGCCAGCGGTTTAGTGGTGGTATCAATGTTGCAGTGGTGGTACCGTTTGTGTGGTGGTGGTATTGATGGTGTAATGGTTGTTTTCGTGGTATTGTGGTGATACCGTTTGTGTGGTGGTGGCATTAATGGTGTAATGGTTGTTTCCGTGGTATAGTGGTGGTACCGGTGCTTGTGTAATGTCTCTGGTGTTGTAGTGGTGGAACCAGTGATGTAATTGTGGTTCTTGTGGTGCAGTGGTGGTGCCGGTGGTGGAGTGATGATACCAATGTTGGTGATATCAAGAGTGTAATAGTGGTACCTTTTTTTTTTTTTTTTTTATGTGACCGACTCTGGACATAGGCTTCACAGCCTGCTTTCAAGGCCCAGTAGTCCTCCTACGTACCGCACACCTCTACATGTCACCACTTCGGCGCTAACACCCACCGTCCATACTGAATACATGCTAGGGCTGTCTCATTCAGGACTGGTGTATTGGTATTAGCGGGGGTATTTTTACAACATGTCGGCGGGCCTTCTGGTAGATCAGTAAAGTCTGATTTTATGAAATTCAAATCCTTAAACTGTTCCCTGCCTCAGCGGGATTTGAACCCGGGTCCGTCAGGACTGCAGGCCAACTCTCTACCGATTGAGCCACTGCCTCCCCCCTGTGGTGTTATAGTGGTGTTGTAGCTGCAGCGTTGGTTTAGTGACGGTTATGGTAGTGTAGTGGCTATTCCAATGGTGTAGTTGCTGTACTGATTATATAACGATTGTGGGAATGCTGTAGTGGTGGTACCAGTGTAGTGGTGGTGATGATATTGGTGTAGTGGTGGTACCGTACCAACTGTGGTGTTGATACAAGTGATTTTGTAGTTATTCCACTTGTGTAGTAGTGGTGCCAGCATTGTAGTGGTGGTGCTAGTGGTGTAGTGGTGGTACTGGTGGTGTGGTGTTGGTACCAGTTCTGTAGTGGCGGCTGAGGTGGCGTAGTGGTCGTACCACTGTTGTACTGGTACTGGTGGTGTTGTGGAGGTACTGGTAGTATAGTGGTGGTACCAGTGCTGGTGTCGGTGGTATAATGGTGGTACTGGTGTTGTAGTGGTGATACTGCTAGTGTAGTGTTGGTACCAGTTTTGTGTTGGTGGTACTGGTGGAGTAGTGGTGGTACCGGTGATTTAGAGGCTGTCCCATTGGTGTATTAGTGATACCGGTGGCATCATTGTAATGCTGGTGGTGTACCGGTCATATCGGTGGTGTTGTGGTGTAGTGATGAAACTGGTGTTGTAGTGGTGCACCGAATAGGTGGTTGTTTTAGCGGTGGTAAGGTGGTGTATTGGCACTACCGGTGGTGTAGTGGTCGTAAGTGTTACAGTGGGACCAATGGTGTAGTGACTGTACCAGTGTTGTAATAGTAATACAGCTGGTGTGGTGGTGGTACTGCTGGTGTAGTGTGCTCCAGTGATGTAGTAGTGGTTCCAGTGGTGTTCTGGTGGTTACAATAGTGTAATGGTTGTAGTGGGGGTGCAGTGGTGGCAATGGTGTTCTAGTGGTGGTACCTGTGGTGTAGTGATAGTGACGATGGTGTTATCGTGGTTCTACCAGCATTGTAATGGTGGGACTGGTGGAGTTGTGGTTGGACCAGTGGTGTTGTGGTGTGGTTCCTCTGGTGTAGTAGTTGTACCAGTGGTGTGATGATGGTGATGGTGGCGTAGTGATAGTACCGATGGTATAGCGCTGGCATCATGGTGCAGAGGTGATATTCCAGGGTGTAGAGATGATACCGTTTGTGTTGTCATGGTGCTGCTGGTGTAGTGCTGATACCAGTGGTGTATTGCTGTAATGGTGGGACCCGTGGTGAACTGATGGTGCGGTGGTGTGATGGTGTTACCGCTTATGTAGTGGGATTTCTAGAGGTGTACTTGTGGTACCGGTAGTGTATAGTCTATTTGATTGACCTGTGCACCTGAGATGTATGGGGCAAGTAGGGTGTGTTTGATTCGCGGCTGCTGATTGGCTGCCGATTAAGTAAATGTAGGCATGTTTTGTAGTGCAACATGCGGACGTGGGTCTACACTGTGGATGGATATCATAGTGCAACATGCGGACGTAGGTGTACAGGCGGGTGGATGCAGTGCAACATGAGGACATGGGTGTACACCGTGGGCTGATAATACACTTCAAATGTCACTTATCATTTTATAACAGTAAACTTTTAAAGCTAATTTAGACCTCTTTGGCTTCGGATATTATTCCATATATAAAATAGCTGCTTATAGTGCAGGCAGTTTTAAAAAATACATATATATGTGTTAAAATATATGTGTTAAAATAAGAAGAGCTGTATATTTACGTCGTCATCAGCCAATCACCAGCCGCGAATCAAACACCCCCTACTCGCCCCATGTGAGTACATCTCAGCTGCACAGGTCGATCAAACAGGGAATAGAAGTGGTACATTCGGTGTATTTGTGGTATAGTGGTGTACTGTTGGTAATGGTGATGTAGTCGTGGCCATGATAGTGTGGTGTTCATGTCAATGACATAGTGATGGAACTGATAGTGTATTGGTGGCACCGGTGGTGTAGCGTGTGATGTGTTATAGATTTATTCACCTGAAGGTTAGAGTGGAAACAGGCAAGTGAAGCCCGTCAGGGTAGTGGCGTATGATTATGCATGAGGTTGGCTATTTGAGTGGGGGTTGGGTGGAAACGGTTTGGTGTACAGAAGATGTGGGGGAGGGGAAGACTATTCCAGCCACTGAGAAGGCTTATGAGGGATGACTGATGGGGCTGGATCCAAGGGAAAGGTGATGGGAGGCAGTGGCGGGGCAATCAAGAAGATAGTGTAGGAGGGGATATTCATCGTATTCATGGCAGTGTGGGCAGGGGATGGGATCAGTCCCTTTGATCTGGGAGAGGCAGGGATAGCCTAGCATATGTCTGCGCAGGCAGACTACAAGTGAATTAGGAGTGGTTGTGGGTGTTTGGAGTGGGTTGTAGGCAGTGGCCCTGGCATACCAGGTGGCTGAGTGCGAACCCTCAGCCACCCGGTTTTCGTGGTCAGTTCTGGTCATGTTGGAGATGGTGTGCTTAGCTCTATGTTTTATGAGCGAGAGACTAACTGGGAGTGGAAAAGTGATGTCAGGTAAGGTGGTGGCAGCCCGAACGGCAGAGTCAGCTCGTTCATTGCCAGCTATGCCAACGTGACTGGGAAGCCAGTGGAAGAGAATTTCACCTCCAGCCTGCACGATAGAGTTTGCAACAGCCAGAATCGAGGTCAGCAGGTGAGCACTGTCTCTGAAGTGTCTTGTGCGGAGACTGTGCAGAGACTAAAGCAAATCGGTGTGTATACTGACATGCTGGTGAAGATGGTGTATTTTAGCTCATTGCAAGGCACCGAGGATGGCAACGAGCTCCGTCTCGTACGTGGAGGTTTCTGGAGGGAGCCTCCAAGTCTCGACAAGATCTCCAGAGACAAATGCTGCACCTGCTGATCCCTCTGGTGTGACGGAACCATCAGTGTAGTATGTGGCTGATCCTGGAGTATGGAGGGATGAAATTCTCCTCAGACCATCCTGACGAAGGAAAGAGAGCAATGATGTTCGAGGGCAAGAGCTGGCAGGGGCTAGGCATCTGATTGCGGATGGTCTCCAGGGTGGGGGATGAGAAAAGTCAGGGCTAGGGAGGTCTGGGCCTTCTAGGAAGTCTTCAGCCAGCCATAGTTGTCTTATGGTGGAAGCAAGGGAGAGTGCCCAGTTCTTTCCTAGGATGTGGGTGTGGAGGTCGGGAAAGGATAGTGCGGAGGAGAGTAGCAACAGGGATTTGGGGCCTAAGTTGGCAAATTTGAGCAGTGGTAACTGATGATCGACCCCAGATTCTGTGCTAAAGAGAGGGAAAGCCACTCTCAGCCCTAAGGTTCTCGAGCAGCGTCCATGGAGGAGCTCCTAGTATGACTTGCAGCGCCGAGTTTTGCAAGACTTCAAGGGAGTGAGATTGCGCCTCTGAGAGTCCTACACGACACTGGCACTATAGTCAGCTATTGAGCGCATGGCGTGGGTGTAAAAGGTGGTGAGGGCGCCGCTCAAGGCACCTAAACTGCGACATGAGAGGGCTTTTATTGCTGAGAGTCTGGCGGCAGCACGCTCCCACAGGTAGCGTACCTGAGTGGTGAAGGTCAACTGTCAAACCACACCCCCAGGTAATGATGTCCGTGAACGAGGTCGAGCTGATGTCCCCCGAGATAGAGAGGGCGTTCAGGAGGACAGAGGCCAAAAGGTATGACCTTAGTTTTCTCTTGGCTGATCTTCAGACCTACAGTAGTTCGCAGCATCTATTGTGGAGACGGGTTAGAGCAGTTGGGGCCTCATTGGTCTCAGTGATGTTCGTTCGTTCGTTTAAAGTTTTCTGCACTTGTAGTGCAGGCCGGGCCATCTATTAGCCCGGTATCAGTGATGTAACAGTGGTCTGGTGATGTAGTGATGGTGCCGGTGGATTAATGGTTGTAGTAATGGTGTAGCGGTGGTACCAGTTGTGCAGTCGTGTCACTGGTAGTGTAGTGTTGGTACTGGTGGTGTTGTGGAGGATTAAGAGTGGTAGCACTGGTGATGGTACCACGTAAAATACGAGGGTGACTCTTTAGTACTTGCAATGTATTTACAACATTTTATGACAAACTCAGTATAGATCTTACAAGATTATCGTTTATCAGCATATCCTCTTGCTTTTCACTTCACTTGGTCCATCGTTGCACTAGCTTCGTTATGCCTTATTATTTATTTTTTATTTATTTATTTATTTTTGCTTGGAGACAAGCCACTAATGCACAGATTTCACCTCTTGCTGCGTGACAAATGAACGACCTCTTAAAGCATCCTTAACTGGAACAAACACATGATAGTCCGAAAAGGTGAGGTCCGGACTAGTCTGTCAAGAAAAAGTTCAAAGCTCGACTATCAGTAGTAAAAGTGATGCTTACAATTTTCTGGAACTCAAGAGTGTCAATACATGAACATTATCAGGCGAGGGACTCTGTAGTAAACAATGTTCGTTACAATGAGATCTGGCATAACAAACTGAAACCTGCAATGCAAAGGAAACACGAAGGACTACTGTCAAGTCATTGTGTTGCCACACGACAATGCCAGTCCTCATTCTTCTACTCACGCTGTTGAAACCTCACAAAAACTGAATTTTTAGGTACTGGAGCATCCTTGGTATAGCTCAGACCTAGCCCCTTCAGAGTATCAGCTTTTCGGTCCTCTCAAGGATGCCTTAAGAGGTCGTCGATTTGCCATGGACCAAGAAGTGAAGGAGGCTGTGTATTGGTGGCTTGCCTCCCAGAAAAAAGCAAAAAATCCTGAGGGCATAATAGGGAAGTTTGTGCAAAGACGGACCAAGTGCGGTGAAAAGCAAAGGGTTTGGGTTGAAAAATTATTTTCTTATTCGATCCGTAATGCTGCTGTAACACTGCAGATACATGCTGAGTCCCCTTTGCAGTTTACATGATTCACTCAGCAGTGTCCTTCTCTGTGTCAGGTAATGTATAGAAGCACAATTGGTGCCATGATTATTATGGTGATTCTTATACTAAATACTTAGTTTCAACACAGTAGCACACCGTGTGACAATAAGCACCGTACACCACTCTTAAGTTTCATGAATTGAATGGACCAAATTGATCTTGAATGGTTCTGAGTTGACCTTAGTGGATTAAACGGATTGCGTCGATCTTATATGATGTGGATGATCCTGCACAGATCTTAACACAACGGTTTTGGCCTGAATGCATCTGAATTGACCTGGACTGTCATGACATGGTGTAAGTGCGGCAAATATAGCCTCAGAGAACTGAATAACCGTTCTTTGAGATTTAACTACTGAACTAACTTGTTTCGTATGAAAATGGCATTTTGAAATGACAGTTACTCTTAGGACAGTTAAACTGGCCGATGACTTGCTGATTGACAGGTATGTCGCTGCGACGCAGGTGTGTAGTCGACGAAGCAACATACTAAGTTTCTTCAGCTACCATAATTATATTCTCTGATTTCCTAAAAGCATATATAAGGTTTAACGGGACGTGACGTACTTACTTCATGAAGTAATTAGCGAGTTCGAAAGGGTACAAAGGAAAGCAAACAGCAACAGACCTTTTGATTCTTTCGTGGCTGTTTGGTGTTTGGAAGGTTGTAACTAAGAGAAGCTATTCTGCAGTTAAAGACAAGGATAGAAAAGCCGTAAGGCGCCCCCCACACCCACCAAATCCTCCAGCCGAAGTCTTTAGGAAATAGTGAGAAGGACTACCATGCAGCACAGAAAAACCGTCAAGGAAATTTCATAGGAAAGAGGAAAAGGAAAACTTATTCTGCACTATCTACCCGAAAAGGAAACAAAACATTGTCAACAATATTTATCGATGTTCTGCCGTCGTATCATCCAGACTCTGATATATATTAGTGGTAGGTGGAGGCGCTCACCATCCACTCACTCGATGTAGTGCTGCTTTCGGGTGTCTGCCCTTTCCTCTCCTCCATCCTTCTTTCCTTCCATCCTCTTCTGTCTTTCTTTCCTTCATTCTTTCCTCGTCCTTCTGCCTCTGGGTGATTTTACACTCCCTCTTCTCTCTTTCTTTCATTCATTTTTTCCTCTTCCCTCTGCCTATGGGTGACTACACTGAGTGACAAGCCAAATGGTTTCCTGTACACGAGGAAACCATTTATTACGCTGGGTGGTAACCATATAACCAATTTTTGGCGCCTGGTGGTTTAGTGGCTAATTACGGATTTTCAATCGGATTGAGCCAGTGAAGGTTTATATCCAAGGGATGGTTGGGGTTTATTGTTCACGCAATGCCACTCAGGGATGAGTGAGGCTGGTCACTCTCATCTTAAATGTCAGGACCAACTTGCCTAACCCTAGGCTCGTATACTGCTCATGGCGCAACGTATGATTGGATGATGAATGAATGAATGATATATATATATATATATATATATATATATATATATATATATATATATATATATATATATATATATATATATATATATAATATATATATATATATATATATATATATATATATATATATATATATATATATATATATATATATATATATATATATCACAGAAATGTGTTATTAAGGAGTGAACATACATAGCTGGGGGTGAGATGACAGTTAATTAGTGAACTGTGATACAGTACCCACCTAAGGGTGGGTACTGTATCACAGTTCACTACATCTGAGGGCAGTTTGTTCCATATATTTACAACTCGATTAAAGACGAAATGTTTAGCTTTATGTGACTGAAATCGTTTGCTGATAATTTTATGTCCAGTACCTCTAGTAAAGTTTAAGTGATCAACTGTGAAGTATTTATCGATAGCCGTATTATTGTGTTCTTTGAATATTTTGAATACTGGATTTAGGTCTCCGCTCAACCAGCGTTTTGTTATGATAAAGAGATTCGGGGCTTCTAAATGTTCCTCTTATGGTTTATTTCTCAGTCTACGTATCATCTTTGTCATCCTTCGTTGTACTCTCTCAAGATTCCCCATATCTTTTTATACTACGGTGACCAGAACTGAACACAATACTGCAAGTGAAACGAGTTAAGAAATTATACAATGTGAGGACAACATTTTCTGATTTATATTTGAATCCTCTATTAATCAAATCAACTTATTGGCTTTAATAAAACTTTTGTAGACTGTGAACACTGTTTGCTTCGTTGCAGATCATTTGTTATTATAACTGCGAAGCCTTTTTCATGATTTACCCTATCATGTTTGACACAATTCATGTTATATTTACAACAGGCCCTTACGTTTTTACCGCCTATGTCTAGCGCTACACATTTATTAATACTGAAATCCAATCGCCATCCTTGGGTGCAATTAAATACTTGATCAAGATCTATCTCAAATGCCTGCCTCTGCAATGCTGTACCAACATGTTTCCAAACCTCAGTCGATGTAAAGTTGCTCACTGATGATCTTTTTGGCCAAAAATTGTATCTCTCATAACTAAATTCGGTCATCAATAACTGTAGCTCCTTAAGGGCTGAAAATTGGACCCATATTTATCTAGGATATTTTCTTAAAAATTTAGCCCCAGAATCACCTATCCGGGTTAATATATCAGGTCCTGGAAGAACCTGTATCAAGAATTCAGAAAGGTGGCTTTTATTCTCTCTCTCTCTCTCTCTCTCTCTCTCTGGCTGAATTTGTTCTTCCATTTCTTTGGTTTAGGTTTCAGCAAAGGTTTCCTGTTAGTAATGTTGAGTATTATTTTACCTTTCTTTTCTCTCTAAACTATAAATTCTTGCATTCTTATTTGTTATCTCATTTCTTTAACTCCACGCTCTTTCCATGTTCGGTGTTCAACCAATTTTCTGCGAACATGTAATTTACCTATTATCAGGTCACTCTGTTTCTTTTCGTTTTGTACTCTCTCTCTCTCTCTCTCTCTCTCTCTCTAACACACACACATACACCCACACACCATTCCGTACATGTTCCTCTCCCTATCCATCTTCCCTATCTTTCCTTACCGTTCTCACTCTCATCCTACCTCCCTCCGCCAACTTCTTACCTTCCCGGTCATTTTCTCCCTCCAGATTTCTTTCCTTCTTCTTCATTTTTGTCTTCTCCATTCCTCTCATTACTTATCTTTCCTTCTTCAACGTACTTTCTTCCCACTATTCCCAATTTTACCGCGGTCTCTTTTTTCAGCCTTTTCCCGGTACCATTCTACCATTCGCATACCGCTGTCTCTTCTTTCACCCTCTCCCTGTACAGTTCTCCCATTCTTTTCCCTTCCTTTGCTCTACAATTGCTCCATCTTTGTCCCTCTAATCCTTCTTCCCTGAATCTCCACTTCCACCCCTCCTTCTCTTCCTTCATAATGATGAAATGGAGCACGAAAAGTTCTATCCTCTTTTTTTTTATTTTTTTACAAGAGAGAGAGAGAGAGAGAGAGAGAGAGAGAGAGACAGACAGACAGACAGACAGACAGACAGTCAGACAGACAGACAGACAGACAGAGACAGAGAAAGGCTGAGAAAAGAGAATATATAGGACTGACGCTGAGAGAAAAAGAAAGATGAAAGAGTGAACATGTGAACAGACAAATAAAAATATCCAGAGAGAAAAAAAGATAAGAACGAGGCGGTGGAAAGGGAGAGGCTGAAAGATAAAGATTGCCAAGAAAAATACAAAAAAAAAAAAAATACAAAGGGAGAAGTGAATGGCCAGTATTTGGTATATGATTCTTGGTTCACTGAAACTTGAAAGAAACTGTTAGGAAAGAAACACTTACAGTAGATAAATAGATACGTCCGTTGGATGAGTCCAAATGAACGTGAAACATTCAGACTGGCACACTTAAAAATGGACAGAAAAAAGAATGATAAATAGATAGATAGATAGACACAGACAAACAGACTGAGTGACAGACCTACTGGTTGGCTTACCGAATAGTGAAATTGATGTATAGATACATGAGTATAATGACTGATAAAAACTCAGGAAATGGCTGCTCAGAGAATAATATTGGAAATATATAAACAGTTCACAAAAGAGATATATATCTGGTGTAATTATTGATGGAAGCACAGAAAAAGATAAGCAGAGAGAATGATATGTATTCATAGGAACACAGACCAACGTGAAAGTCTACTGAGGAAATGAATATACAAAAAAAAAAAAAAGAGGGAAGACTCAAAGGGTGCACCATCCGGGCCTATCATCTGGTCCCGTGGTGAAATAATTACATATGATATGTTATCTTAATAACCATGGTTACTGAGAGAGAAGGTGACTCCCAGTGTGATGTCACAGTGAATGGAGACAGACTGGAATTGGTGAGTGAGTTCAAATACTTGGGAACAGTGATAGAATAGAGAGGAAAATGTGCAAAAGAAGTTGAAAGTAGAGTAACACAAGGAAGAAAAGTAGCTGGTGCAATGAAGGCCTTGATTAGAAATAGACGCTTTAGTGTTGCAGCTGCACGAGGCTTACATGAGGGAGTGTTAGTACCAACTTTAACATATGGGTGTGAGACTATGGTATGGCATGAAAATGAAAAGTCAAGAGTAAGAGCAGTGGAGATGGGACTGCTGAGGAATGTATGTGGCGTACAGAGGGTGGTTAGGATACGAAACAATATGATTCGTGAAAGATGTGGAGTGAGGAAGTCTGTGGACACCAGAATCGAAGAGAGTGTCCTGAGATGGTATGGGCATGTGGAAAGAATGGATAACAATAGAGTGTTGAAAAAGGTATACCTGAGCGAATTTGAAGGAGGGAGGGGGCTAGGTAGGCCAAGGAGAAGGTGGAGGGATATGGTGGATGAGTGTTTGAGGAAGAGAGGTTTGGAAGTTGGTGAGGCTTGGGAACTGACAAGAGATCGAGCTGGCTGGATGAATATTGTGAGAAGTGCATGATCAGGGATTGTGGCACCCTTTGTGAGCATGGCAGAGTCCGGATTGACTCAATCAGATACGTTTGTGTGAAGCTGCAGAATGTGGTGAATGTTTTTGGCGTATCCGATAGAGCCAGGATTCTGGGGGCTTGAATGATGAGTGAATGGAAGTGTGGCCTATTTGGATTGGGCAAGTTTTTGCTGTCTGGATATTGCTACTCCTCACTCTGCCCTTAGGTGGGAAAGGAGATCCGGATGATGATGATGATGATGATGATGATGATAATATGTTATCTCTACCTTCGAATGATCACCCTCAAAATCGAATAAGACTTTCTTTCCTAAACTTCAACGAGTCCACCAAGATTGGTTCAAGTCAGACCAAACTGAGATGACTAAATAACCATATATATATATATATATATATATATATATATATATATATATATATATATATATATATATATATATATATATATATATATATATATATATATATCAGTTAAAATGGATTATGTTCTCTGAGCCCAGTCCTCATATATAAATGACTGCTTGCCTTGCCTGCTCAACTTGCTCGGCCAGCTCCGCTCCAACACTCCACAAATCGTCATTAAACGGATCGAGAAACGTGTAGTACCAAACTGAACCAACAGAAAGACACAAACAAATAAGTCATCAATCACACCAGTCACTCTGAATAACTTTCATTTGTTCCACTTATATATTTCATCAGTTAATCTGAATTCTTATTTCAACAGCTCAGTTCTAAAACTTACACATGAGTTTCTGCTCACCCTGCCTGCGCCGCTCGCCCGGTCAGCTACGCTCCGAAAAATGTGTATTTCCAATTTGAACAGAAAAATGGGCACGAAGAAAATACACATTTGTCAATTTTAGCAGCGATTCGCAAAATATTTCCAACTGTCGTGTACAAATCTAAAATAACTGTAAATGCTACATCTGTCACAGGTGCGTAAAGAGTTCTATATGCATCCCCATCGCTTTTGATATATATACATATATATATATATATATATTCTTCTACACGATAATAACTTTCCCTTTGGTGCTTTTCAACGATTATATTCAGCTCAACGGTGACTCCTAACAGCGAATGACTTAATGAAGCTTATATCAGACTTTCCATGCTCAGAATGTCTCTAAAGTTGAATGGAGTTGTTTGAACACACGAAATATAGCCGAGAAATAGTAGTAAGCGTGAATATACTGATAGATCAATATCCATCAAAGGGATTGCACGCTTTTGTTGTGTAACTTGTTGCTTTATGCGATGATAGATCAGAATTCATCACGAGCCATTGCACAATTTTAGTGTGTAATTTGTTGGTATATGTGGTGGTTTATTACGGCCGCATTTATAGTATGTAGCTCAGATATCAATATGAAATGAATGTGTTCAAGCAGCCAGTAAACGGTAGAACATAAATGTACACAAATTGTATGTGTTTGTCTATATTTGCTAATATTACTCTCTCTCTCTCTCTCTCTCTCTCTCTCTCTCTGTAGTAGTTGAGCCCACCCCTAAATCCACCTTTAGTGCCTCAGAGGTGCTCCTCCCCTAATACCAGCCATACTACGATGGTCAGGCAAGCAGGAAAGGCAGGAAGGGAGAAGGGATCTTTAAACTGGGTTAGAGTGGTCAGGCAGGGGGAGATGGCTGGCAGGAGAGGTGGAGGGTAGGCAAGGAGACAGGGTAATAAGTAGGCATGGGAATGGTGGTCCGACAAGGAGAGGTAGGAAAATTAGAAGGTAGGCGGGGAGACAAGAAGGATAAGGAAGCGGAGATTGAGTGGTCAGGGAAATGGCGGCATGTGGGAAGGAAGGCAGTAAAAGAGACAGAGAGATTAGGCAGGAAGTTTGGGAAGTTGGCAAGTTAGGTGGGCAGGGAGAACGTAGACAAATTGTGCAGGTAGGTTAGAAGACAGGTATAGTAGATAGAAAATGTAAGGGCCAAGCAGAGTGCCATGCAGATTAGGCAGAGAGGATGGGAAGTAGGTAGGGAGTACAGGTGGTAGACAAGTAGGTTGGATGGGAAAGCTCTGAGGGAAACAGACTGCGCATCCAAAGTGTGAGGCAGAAAGATTTGGCAAGGCAGGGAAGCAAGGCACCTCGGGAGGCAGGCGTTTAAGCTAGGTAATGTGGGAAGAAAACCGGTAGAAAAGGAAGAATGGATAGCAGGCAAAAAAGCCAGGCAGGGTGGGAGGCAGACAGGTACAGCAAGCAGGACTGAAATCTGTTATGCAAGAAAGAGTGTGCTGAAGACAGATACGGTAGCAAGGCAGGACTGAAACATCAGATAAGCAAGTGTTGAAGTCAGGCAGGTAAAGAAGCAAGGGTTGAAGCCAGACTGGCAAACAAGGCAGGGTTGAAAGCAGACAGGTAGGAAAGAGGAGTTGACGGCAGGCAGGTTAGCAAGGCAGGGCAAGAGGCAAACAGGTAAACAAGACAGTGTGGGAGACATCCAGACAAGCAAGGCATGGCGGGAGGCAAGGTTGTAGGGAGGCAGCTAAGAATGGCAGGGTGGGAAGCATACAAATATGCATGGCAGGCTTCGAGAGGGGCAAGCAAGCAAGGCATGATGGGAAGCTGGCTGATTCTGTAGACAGAGTGGACGGTGGACTAAATAGTATAGTGGAAATTTTAAGAAGCTTGTTTTGCGGTATGGATGAAATTTTAAATGTGTTTCTGGTGCTGTTGCACGTCCTGTTATCTTAAATGTCCTCCCCATGTATCTGTAAAAAAAAAAAAAAAAAAAAAAAAAAAAAAAGGCAGTTCTGGTGAGGAAATTGTTACATTCCACTCCTCGGTGACAACTGCAAATCATGGACAAGGACAACCTAACCACTACGCAAGTGCACTTGCTAAAACAAACATGGTCGTGCTGAAGCACGTTACGTTAGCATTTGATCGTTCTCAACCAGTCAGTAGGAAAAGGGGAGGCATTGTCAAGTAACTTTACTGGGAAAAGCCTGTTGTCTTTGTTACTGCTCCATTCATTATGAAGAGAGTTAGCATCTGTTGATTCGCTTGACAGTATCCATTTTTGTACCTGCATATGAAAATGTGCACGATACACGTGTGCAGTGAAGGCACCGACATTAGGAGGTAATGACCTCAACTTTCGAGGGACATTTAACTTTGGATTCGTCAGCCTACTTAACTGACATGATGTACAGCAAACATGCTGTCTTCAATCTTCCACCCATAGCAGGCTGCTGAAAATCGTGTTGTCTGAGATATCACCTCCTCCATACTGGCTCCGACCACACTTGGCGTCTTAAATGACTTCCCACTTTCAAGTACTTTCCGAGAGGTGATCTTCCTGATACCTTAGAGGTGTGAGGAAGTGTCAGAGCCAGTAAGTGCATACATGTCGAGAAGGAAATCAGTGATGTTCTTGGGTTTATGGGCTGTAGCTGTGACGTTGACAACACTTCTCCTTGGGACAAAACCTTCCATTATCATAGAACAATTAAGTTTCCAGTTGGTGTATAGGTACATAAGAAGCAGCAGTACATCTGTATCATCATACAGCACACGAGTGTTCAAAGTGCCATGTGTTGCTAATGCCACTGGCTGACGTACCTTGAGCACAACAACCTCTTCATGCGTTATTTGCAGATTTTCCCTTCAAGTTAAATCTCCACTCTAGACAAAGATAGGGACTGTATGGTCAGCAGTGATGACTAGCTCATCATTGTTGTTCGGCAAGTGCTCTTCCAGGTAATGGCTAAGTAAACTGATGGGCGGAATGTATATAACGTTCAAAACTACCTTCTAGCCAGGAAGGCGGGTATGTAAAATCAGCTTTTGCTTTCAAATAGCATCTTTACCTGCACGATTTAACTTTGTGGTGCTCGTGATACCTGACTCAGGGACTCTATAATTAGCTGATACACTGGTTTCATATGTTTCTCTCACGGGTGCTCTCTCTGTGCTCACATTCACGATAGTTTATTCGATACAAGTCATATCAATATCTTGTTCTTCATCAACTCTTTTGAGAAGTTGCGGGGCTTAGTTATGAAACATTAGAGTGCTAGCGAGACCTTACCCAAACACCGCGAGCAAGTTTTCACCAAAGTGCATCACTGATTTCTTAGTTAAAACATCCCGTGGATGTTGATGAACTCCATAAGTTGCACTGCCACATTCAGTCTCAAGAGGGTTTTATATGAGGTCTTTGTTCATGTCAATTTCATTAAGCTTCTACCACCAAATCAGAGCCACTTTCTTGTGGAGCATCCACATCTCTGTTAACTGTACCTGCAACATTTCTGGTTCATGACCAATTTGAAGCAATCATAGTGGTACTGATCATAAGCAGCCTGCAGATATAAGACTGACCAGAGTACGCTCAGTCGAGCCTCATCAGCCATGGGATCATTGCTAAGTCCACACGTAAGTAGCATCCTCTGCTTGAAGTAATCACTTGTTTGGCATTGAACTACTTTCCTCCACCTATCTGGATGAGGAGAACCAACCGGTAGGCATGGCTGCCCTCGAAATAAGCAATGTTCCTCGAAACTGAAATCATGTGTGGCTGGCCTTCTTTCTTTTGTGGGAACTTCAGCATCTTCTGACTTATTCTCCTCTGAAATATAGCACTTGATGTGATACTGAGAAGTGTTTGTTCACACACAGTTTATATGACATTGCACTGACACACGTCCTTCAGTCTTATGAATCATACCATCACCTCTTGTATTTCACTACATTTTCTAGCATTGTCTATTCTGTGTGTGTGTGTGTGTGTGTGTGTGTGTGTGTGTGTGTGTGTGTGTGTGTGTGTGTGTGTGTGTGTGTGTGTGTGTGGTGCAGTCAAAACTGGAAAAACGATTTTGATGAAACTTAGCAGGACAGTTGAAATTGGTCCGAAATCGGTCAGTTTCATGTTGACTGAGATATTTGAAGGGGTGTTCTGGCCCCTAGTAATTGTCCCCATTGGTGTTACGTATCCTGTACATGGACAAAACATGGCTGGGCATTTCCACTGAGTTCCTCTGACTGTCATGCATTTCCGCAGAGATGGAGAGAATGAGAGAAACTGATGTTAGTTTACAATTTTATAGCAGAGAAAAGCATGTTCTCAAACTTAAAATTCATATAAGAAATATGAAAGAAAATACTAGCAAATATACAGTACATAGTTTGCCAGAAAGCTAAGAAAATTGACCTATTTTCTCGGTGAGGTGACCTACCACACACATGTAAAAATGCAGACATGCGATAAGAATAATTAACTTAGCTAATGGAATAATGAAATTCCATGCTATGACCTTTCAGAAAATTCATAAAGTCAGTTACAAATACGGATTTACATTTTTGGCCTCGAAATTGGCATTTTCATGGAACTGCCCATATGTTTTATTTTATTATGCAAGGAAGAAGGAACCAAAGGCCAGGAGCCCGCAAACCGTTCCATCCAAGAAAAAAACAACAGAAATACAACAGAAAGCCAAATATAAGATCCGTTAATTTCGGGACCTGGACACTCTGCGTTTGAAATATTGGAGATCAGAGAACGTAGGAAATACAGACAGAGGGACACAGTTCCAGAGATGACCTGTTCCATAAATGAAGGACTAAAGATAATGGTTAACTCTTGCATTAGAGAGTTGGACAGAGATGGAATGAGAGTTTGTTGCTAGATGGGTTCTACGCGCCCATCGTAGAGGTGGAGGGATGCAAGCAGAGAGCTAAAAAAAACAGTGACCATAGAAGTAGTGATAGAAAAGAGAAATTCAACAGTATGGCGAAGAGACAGAGGTTGAAGGTAGCCAGTAAGAGGAGGAGAGTTAATGAGACGAAAAGCCTTTGACTCCACCGTATGGAGAAAGCTGTATGTGGGGAGCCTCCCCACATATGAGAGTTGGCTCTACACATGTACGAATAAAACTCGTGTATGAAGTCAACAACTGTGCAGGGGTAAAGAAGGTACGGAGTCAGCTTAGCACACCTAATCTCTTGGAAGCAGATTTTACAAGAGATGTAAAATGATCTTTCAAGATAAATCCGGAGAGAATGAAACCCAAAGAATGTTTAAGGATGATGCAGAATTGAGCTGGATACTTGTAAACATTAGTGGCTACTCCTGTGGAAGATTTTGTGTGGATGATAGGTGAAAGAACTGAGTTTTTGATGAATTAAAAATAACAAGATTATTTTTACCCCAGTCAGAGATACGAGCAAAGTCAGACATTAGGTGTGCCATAGCCTCATCCTTTGTTTGTTGAAGTAACTGCTGAGATAGACGTTGCGTGAACCGAATGGAAAGGTGAAGGGTGGAATCATCAGTGAATGAGTGGATAGGGTTAGATGAACAGCATAGGTCACTGATGAATAAAAGGAAGAGAGTTGGTGATAGGACAGAGTCCTGAGGAGCCCCACTAATAATACATATAGGAGAATAATGGTGGCCGTCTACAACAGCAGCAACAGAATGACCAGGAAGGAAGCTATAGATGAAGGCACAGATAGAAGGATAAAAACCGTATGAGGGCAGTTTGGAAATTAAAGATTTATTTCAGACTCGATCGAAAGCCATTGAGATGTCAAGTGCAATGGCAAAGCTTTCACCAAAGTCCTGAAAGGAGGATGACCAACAATCTGAAAGGAAGGAGAGAAGATCGCCAGTGGAGCGTCCCTGATGGAACCCATACTGATGATCAGAAAGAAGGTTGTGATACGAAAGATGCTTTAAAATTTTTCTGTCAAGAATAGACTCGAAAACTTTTGAGACAGACACAGGATGTTAAAGCAATTGGGCAATAGTTAGATGTTTGGGAATGGTCACCCTTCTTTGGGACTGGCCGAATGAGAGCAAACTTCTAGCAAGAAGGAAAGGTACAAGTTCATAGACAAAGGAGACAGAGTTTACGTAGGCAGGGTGTAGGCAAAGAAGCACAGTTCATGACAACAGGAGGGACTCCATCAGACCCATATGCCTTGTTAGTATTGAGGCCAGTGATGGCAGAAAATACATCAGCTGAAGAAATCTTAATGTCAGTCATGAGGAAGTCAGAGGGGAGAAGTGATGGAAGAAGAACACAGGAATCATCTAAAGTGGAATTGGAGGAGAAAGTCTGAGCGAATAGATCTGCTTTATCGGTAGAAGTAATAGCTACAGAGACAACAGAGTAGAAAAGAGTAGGGAAGGATGTTGAGATAAAGTTGTTAGAAAGGTTTTTAGCAGGGTACCAAGAGGAGCGGGAAGAATTTAAGTTGGCGAGTTGAGAGCATTTAGTATGAATGAAATTATTTCTATCGGAGTGAAGAACAGACTTAGCACGATACTAGGCAGAAACATAAAAAAGATGTGATTCAGGGGTGGGTTGGCTCAGGTTCCTTTTACAGGTCTTCTCTTTGTTGTGGACAGCATGAGAACAAATGTGATTAAACCAAGGCTTTTTTTGCATTAGTCAAAGGATATGAGAAAGGAATGCATGCATTCATGCCCGAGAGAATAACCTCTGTAATGTGCATGGCACGGAAGCAATAATCATTCTAGTGAAAATCAAAGATGTATTGCCTGAAGGCCTTCCATTCAGCAGCTCCAAACTGCCACAACCGATGTTTCTCTGGAGGGTCCACAGGCAGCACTGGAGCGATAGGACAGGTTAAGGTAATATGGTTGTGATCGGAGGATTCCAATGGAGAAGAAAGATTAACAGTGGAAGCAGAAGTATTAGTTGTAAGGAAGAGGTCACTTACGTTGGAACTCTCTCCAAGGCAGTCAGGGATAAGGGTAGGGTGCTGTATAAGCTGTAGGTCACTTACGTTGGAACTCTTTCCAAGGCAGTCAGGGATAAGGGTAGGGTGCTGTATAAGCTGTATTAGGTCAATAAGGATAGAAAAGATGTAGGCTTGTTCATCAGGTGGATCAGTGAAAAAAGAGGAAAGCCAAAGGTGGTGGTGAACATTGAAATCTCCTAGAATGGAGATTTCAGAGAAAGGAGAAAAGGATATGATATGTTCCATCATAGAAATAAGAAAGTCGAAGAATTTTCATAGTCAGTAGATTTAGGAGGTAAGTAAACAGCGCAGATAAATTTAGTCAGAGAATGACAAGACAGCCGAAGCAAGAGAGTAAAGAATTCAGAAGAATCAAGTTCAGGAACACGAGAGCAAGATAAGTCGTTGTGTACATACACACAACAGCCACCTTTGGCTTTGAAATGAGTATAGAGAAAGTAGGAGGATACAGAAAAGGGTTTGCTTTAAGTTGCCTCAGACAGCTGAGTCCCAGTTATGAAGAGAAGGAGAGGTTTAGAGGAGGAGAGCTGGTGCTCAACAGAGAGAAAGTTAGAGGAAAGGCCGCGAATGTTGCAGATGAAGAAGTGAGTCAAACAGTGGTTCTAGACAGCTCGTGGTGTCGTCACCTGGAGAGGGGCGGATAGTGGGGGCATTTATGGTCCCCCCACCTGGAGACTCAGAGGCTTGGTCATGAGACGCCATGTTTTTTTGTTTTATTCTTGAAAAGGAAGTGTAGTGTGTAATGTGCATGTAGTTTGGTGTTGACAGTTAGAGAAACTTGTATTGGAGAGCATGCTGACCTACTCTCTGTGTTACTGAAACACTGAAAAAGTTCAGCAAAGGGGGATGGTCAGGAGCTGTTCCTGAGGACTGATGAAACGGAAGCTCCAGCTTTCCCTCTCATCAGCTTTCCAACCACTTTGGGAGTACTGCCCTGCTCGACTGGTTTTACAATTCGGGGCAGCCATGCTGTTATTTCATTCTGTAATAAAAGAAAAGTTATTGTTTTAAGGGCCATCACCAATTGCTGGAGTCAATATTAATTTCTTGGTCAGATGCTAATGCAGCAGAACCATACATTGCAAGTACGCATAAGTTTGATTGTCTAGAATTTAAAAAAAAAAAAAAGTTTTCATAAGTAGAGAACCATAACCATGCAAATAAATTCACGCAGCAATCTGTATGATATGAAAATTGCTGAATCTACAGTATAAGGCAAATGTATGTGGGAGAACCATAATCACAGGAGTAATAGGAAGAAGTGTGGAAACATTAGTCAAGTACCAAAGGAGTAATAATACAACTCTCTAGACTAGAAAGGAAAGAAATAAATCTTAAGACAACCATTACGGCAGCTGAGGACAAAATATCATGCTCCGAGATACATCTTTTGACACATAAAAACTTCACTGAGAGCATAATTATACAGACAGCATCTCAATATATACATGGTATGAAAACTGAATAATACATTAATGCATAGGGTATAAACGAGAGAATCCATTTCAAAAATGAAAATTGACACGTAAGACAGCATTGTCATAGGTAAACAAAAAAAAAGTCATCTGTCTATCTATTGACCCCAGAAACATATAAACAGACACGAAGATCGAGTTATCGCCACCAGTAATAAAGAAGTTGAAAAGATTTCCTATCGGCAGGAATTTGTCCCCAGTGGTGCCAGAGTGAGACCCAGCATACCAGAAAGCAGCACTTCATCCGTTCCGCAAAACACGGTTCGACAATAATGGCCCTTTTGGCAACAGGGCTAAATCATGTATATTGTAGAATGCACTCAGGTAGGGATAAGGCTGGACTGACGGAAGAGAAGAGGTAGAACATAAAGTGCACTCTAAATAAAAGTAGAAAGGGAATGGATCAAGCAGAGAGAGAGAGAGACAGACAGAGACAGAGAGAGACAGAGAGAGACGGGTGAGGGGGAGGTGGGACCACGGCGAGAGGAAATTAAAATGAGGGAAGCAAGGTGACAGGGAAGATGAGCGGAATAGAAGGTCGTGGAGAAAGTTTCTTTCCTTTGCATGTGTCTGGCTCAAGGCATAGCCACAGTTCGTTCTCCGAGGGTGAGCTGTTCTTCTGCTTGGTAAACTCCTACACACAGATATATCACCTTTTCGATGTAAATTCCCACCGTTCGTTTTGGATAAAAGTTAATAGTGTCTCATTTAAGAGTGATGTGACTGTCTAAATAGGGGCTTTCATTGCATCTCGGTGGGTCTTCTCGAAGAACAAAATAGTCTGTATTAACGAAATTTTAATAATCAAAATGGTCCTTTCTCAAACTATGGATGGAACATGCGTTGTTTCGGACAATGGACTGCCGCTCCTCTCTACCACGACCTCAAAAAAAATAAATAAATTAATAACATCCAGGAGCAAGGTGGTAGGGCGGGGGAAGAGGGGAATAAAAAGCAAGTTAGCAGGAGGACGGGGAAAGAAAAGCCGAGGAGACAGAATAGAATGACGGATATAAAAGTCGGGAGAAGGAAAGAAAAGATGGGGAGGAGGGTAAGGAGAAATGAATCAGTGGGGGGAAAAGAGGAAGAGTTGCAATGAGGCAGGGAGGAGAGAAGAGAGGGATGAGGGCACGGGAAATGACTGGGGATAAGGGGAGAGGAGGCATTGCAATGGAGAGAGAGAGAGAGAGAGAGAGAGAGAGAGAGAGAGGCAACAAAAGAACAAGAGAAGGAGGGAGATGAAGTCCAAAGGGAGAGAGCGTCATGGGTTAGAGAAGTTGCTAGGATGGTACATAGAGGTTCGGGGTGGGAGGAAAGGAAGGTCTTCGATGGGGGAGAGATGAAAGAAGGGAGGGGAGTATGAATAGGAAGAGATCATGAGCAAAGAAAAAATAGCACGAACAGAGAAAGCGTATGGGGGTTAGGAGAGGGAGACAGGTAGGGCGGAAGGAGAGACAGTAACGAAAGCGAATGAGGATAGGAGGAGATGCATTAAAAAGCAGAGATGGAGGCAGGGAGGGTAAGAGGGGCAGAAAGAAGGGGACCTGGAGAATGAATGACGATAAGCAGCAAAAGAAAGTAGTGAGGAAGTAGGAGGAGCCAGTAAACTGTTAAGAGACGAGGAAGTAAGGAGAATGAGAAGATGCAAAGAGGAAGAGAAAAGGGGGAGGGAGAGGGACAGAAATACAGAGAAAATTAGGAGGAGTGGGAGAAGATGCAGAGGGAGAGATATAGGGAAAGGATGGTGAGGTCATCAAGAAAGGGAAGGAAGGAGAAGTAAGTAACCAGAAAGAGAGAGGAGAGAGGGAAGGAAGACATGCACAAGAGGAAGCAAAAGAAGAGAGAACATGGTAGGAAGGAGGGAGGGTGGAGGATGCGGGAAAGTGGAGAGACTAAAGAGAGAGGCAAGAAGGGAGGAGGATCCAAAAATGGAAGGAGGGAGGAAGAATTTCAATATCATATGCTGCACCTTATTGAAAAGTTAATAGGATTGGCTGCCTGGCTTCACGAAAGACGATCTTACAAAGGCAGTAATAAAAGAACCTGTAATTTTATAGTTAATATTGGGAATACTAAGGAGTTTCATGACGATGATGATGCTCGTGATGATGTTGGTGATGATGATGAAAATAATAAGAATAGAAAAAAAATAATAATAATAATATAATAATTATAATAATAATAATAATAATAATAATAATAATAAAAACAACTAGAAAGCACTCAGAGAGTGCAAACCTCCGCCTATGTCATTGCAGGATCCGTATCCGGAACCGACCAAAAATTTAATCAATTCTTTCTTCGTCCATGGCCTACCCATCCACTAAATTTCATTAATATTCATTGAGAACTTTTAGAGAAATCGTGTGGACAGACAAATAAACAGACAAACACAGGTGAACTCCGCTGGTGCAGGTAATAATAATAATAATAATAATTAGGGAGCCGAATGCTCATCGCCTGCCAGAATATGCTGTTGGCCAAGTCCAAGATTTAGGTCATATCTTGACTCCCTGAAGGTTTCATGTTGATAACACAAGCCTTTCATGAGATAAAATAGTGTTAAATGTGGGCGATAAAAACTAGCTGATCTTTGGCAGCCATTTCGATGACCTTGACCTTGACCTCGAGTGCCCATTTTCGAACTCGTCCAAGATTTTGGCCTTATCTTGATGCCCTGATGGTTTCATGTTGATAGCTCAAGCCGTCCATGAGATATTATGGGAACACACACACACACACACACACACACACACACACACACACACACACACACACACACACACACACACACAGAGGCAGGCAAAAACATTATGGCTCCGCCTTCTAAAGGCAGGCGATAATAATAATAATAATAATTATCATTTTAATTAATATAGTTATAATAATAATAATAATAATAATAATAATAATAATAATATTATTATTATTATTATTATTGTTGTTGTTATTGTTATTATTATTATTTGTATTATTATTTTATCATTATTATTACTGGTATTTTTATTATTATTATTATTATTATTATTATTATTATTATTATTATTATCATTATTATTATTATTATTACAATTATTATTAATGTTCATAATTATTTTTATCGCCTACCTTTAGAAGGCAGAGCGATAATGTTTTTGCCTGTCCAGCCTTATGAGTTTTTCATTATGACTCCAGGTTAGCCAGGAATAGTAGACTAGGCATTACACAGGAGTAAAATGAAAAGGAAACTGCAACAGACTTCTTGGTCCTTTCCTTGTTGTTTGTTATGGGTAGGTTGTAACTAGTCTGGCTGTTCTATGAGTCACAGACATGGATACCAAATCCACAAGCACTTCACCCCACTGAGCATGCTTTCCAGCTTAAGCCGGCAGGGATTGTGAGAAAGACTACCATGCAGCATAGATAAGCTGTCATGGAAATTTCACAGAAAATAATAAAAGGCAAGTACACTGTATTCCATGTTTTCTTGCTTCGTCTCCTCTGATCTCGAGAACAGTAGTTCCACTGATTCTATTCCATCCTTTGACAATGATGATCCTAGCAGTGGGGCAGAAGACTAGGATATTGAGAGAAAAGACGGGAATAAGAATGCCTGCAGACTGCATTCCAGACTTCTATTGTTCAGCATGATGGTAACACCTTCTAACCTGAGCTTCAGTTCAGTGCATCACTCAAACTGCCTATAAATGAAGGCCGAGAGCTGTAAGACTTCAGGAGAAAGAATTTAATTGACTACTGAGCCTTACATCTGAAGCAGGAATATCACAATGTCATTCCCTCTAAGGGTGACTTGGGATGGGGCAATAAATCATGTTCTGCCTCATCACAGGGTTGGAGAAATCATGGTGAAACTGTTTCAAGCTGCCGTCTTTCTACCAGTTATCTCTCTTGTAATAACACAACATCTCAGATCAGTCATCAGTGCTGTATCCGGTTTCCTTTCATACTAATGGTAGCCTGAAACCAAGGGAAATGGGAAGGAAGATGCCCCAATAGAGACCATTGCATTGTACACATGGTACCCCGCACGCATCTGCACAAACCTCCTTGGCCCACCGTCATTCCCACGTCCTCCATGCAAATGTAATACGCTATGCAGGATGCACCTACATTACATTCACACATACTGATATGCAAAGCACTAGGTAACAGACAGTATCAATGACTCTGTGACCAGAAGCTGAGTTAACCTGCCCCATGCCAATGACGTACATGTACATCATCCCCTGTATGCACAGCTAGTGCCATTGACGTACATGTAGGTTGGCAGTTTGATATATTTGCCAAAATTCGAAAATTCAAATTAAGCACCAAAAAATCGCCTGGGATATTCCCGTGCCTTCTAGGACTGTCTAGGCCTTCCTATATCATCTATATACCCAAGAAGAGTGTTTTTGGCTCGAAAGGCGCAGTTACTCACGTAGAAAACGAAGATCTACCTCAACTCAGTGGGTGTCAGAGACAGCCAATAAAGTCTATGGGTGTTACTCTGAAGTTTTCAGCCACCGGGTCATGGAGAATCGACCTTAAAATCAAATTAAATGGCTTCTGTGAGTACTTCTATGGTTGTTCTCCATGTTTTCTCATCATTTCTAACCTATCTAACAAAATAAAAAGTCGAAAATTTGCCAGCACTAGGGTGGCATGGAGATCCCAAATCGGCCTGCACATGGCAGGTTAAGAACCCCAATACACTCCTGAAATTCTGTTTCAGCTGGAACACAACCTTGAGGTACAGAATAATATTGCAATTCCTGTTACATTAGCTGTTTGACCAGCACCTAACCATTAAAGAGACAGTCTGTCAACTTGGCTGTATAGTGGATCGTATATCGTGAGAAGCTTAGTTTCATGTTTGCTGAACCAGTTGTTGCTATGGATCAACCCTGGTCTGTCTGGCTCAGCAGATCCATCAAACAATAGGCAAGTAATCACCCCTTCAGAAGCATCCCATTCAGTGAACCAATGTTCCATTGTGGTTGACAGCACCTCGCTACAGCAAGGCACGAGGAAATGCGTAGAGGCTTGATTCCTATATGGATGCAGTATTAGCCTCTCCAAGTTAACAGGGGCACCATGGTAGGTTCCACTTCACCTCATGACCTGGTTATGTACAGTAATACCACCTAACACCATAAATGGTTTCATGGGATCCAGGAAAACATTATAATGTTTATAAACTTTTCATTCATTGTTGACCCACCTGAAGTGAATAAAAGAATAATATTAAAAGTGACATGAGGGAAAGGGAGAAGCAGGAAAAGAGGAGGGCAGACACAGAAATTAAATGATAAAGGGGAAGGAAGAAGTAGGCAAAGACACATCGGGTGGATGATGGTCGCCACCACCTACCACCAATTGAATCAGGAAAAACTAACACTTTTTCAAGGACTGGTTGCTTACTGAAAGTGGTGTGCAATAGATATTCCATTTTTATGACCATTAAAGTTAGTGTTTATCTTTGTATTTCTTTGGAAAATATGTTAATACTGATAAGGTGCTGTCTCTCAGTTTCCACACTGGACGAAAAAGACAGCTGTTGCTGTACTTTCTTCCAAATGTCACTTATGTTTTTGTGAAAGCAGTATGACATCAGTTTATATATATATATATATATATATATATATATATATAGACCAAATAGAGCAGAAATAAAATTCATCGTCTGCATGCAAGGTTTTAAAAAATGATCTCTCTCTCTCTCTCTCTCTCTCTCTCTCTCTCTCTCTATCTCTCTCTTAGTGTGTTCGGTTCACTCCATTAATATCCCCCTCCCCCATATACTGCTCACAGTTTTCCTCGCCATAAACGTACAGTGTACAAACATTGTATTAAAGCACCTATACGAGTATATATATATATATATATATATATATATATATATATATATATATATATATATATATATATAATATCATGTAATGCCCAAAAAATAACCTCTCAGGTGAACCCCAAACATATGTTATTTCTCATGCATTGTTTCTCTGTTGCTGAAACAAATGTGTGAACAACAAGAAGCACACAGAGAGTTCAGCCCACTTCCTACCATTTCGCCTGAGGGGTCGAATATTTGACTCCGTCCTATGACTTTGACCTCTGGCCAACTGCTCACAAAACTGAATTACTGCATCATTGTTTGTGCCTTAATAGTTCCACGAAGTTTGATCTCAGTTCCATAAAGACAGCTATGTGAGTCTGATCTTTAATCAGTTGATGTAAAAAACATTGTCAATCTTTGTGGTGATCCTCAACTGTCCCACTATGTTTGGTTCAAGTCAAAACAAAACTTTTTTTTCTTTTCACACATGGACATCATGGTCTAAATCTGACAGTGTCCTGTGGCTTTGACATGTGAATAATTACTCTGATAATCAAATATCTTCAGTTTTGCCTTACCATCAACCCTTTCTTGAAGTATGGTGTATTTTGGATAAGAAGCTGTTTAACCCTAGATTATCAAGGTCAGGATTTGTACCTGAGTGGCAAGGTGGTACCTGATTCAGTACCAGCTTTGGAAAATGTAAATAAATACGAAAATGATATAGATTTTAATTAATTTTTTTTTCAAGGTAATGCAATGTATTTGCAAGAGTTCTAACCTAAAACTACTGACAAACAAAGAAAAATATAATTTTTATGAAGTAAATAATGGTCAACTATGTAGCAGCAGTGTGAGTGTCGAACTCATCCCAGGGCAACGTTGCACGTCCACCTCCGCCTCTTCCACTTCCACCCCCTATATTGAATGTTTCTGTTGCTTACCTTCTGTTTTATAACACTCTTTTAGCTGCAAAATAACACACATAAATTCATACTTATATTAACTAGTAAGCGTAAGCAGCCTCAACCTCACATTAGTGGCAAGGTGGTACCGAAAAATGGACCAAGAAGCATAAAACCGAAATTTTACAAGGAAGCAAAACCTACCCACCATGCACGACCACAGGAGACCTTGAACTGAGAGTACTGGGGAGGGGAGCCACAGACGCCCATGGGTGGCGGAAAGGTAAAGTTGAATAGGCCTATGGTACCGACT
Organism: Coenobita brevimanus; assembly: GCF_032717465.1. Classification (NCBI taxonomy): domain Eukaryota; kingdom Metazoa; phylum Arthropoda; class Malacostraca; order Decapoda; family Coenobitidae; genus Coenobita; species Coenobita brevimanus. Next base: position 4,652,898 of record NC_136957.1, on the reverse strand, counting down.
TTGGTGCCACCTTGCTAATCTAGGGTTAAGTTGTCCATGCCTGCCAGCTCCATTTTTGATCCTCAGCCCCTCCACCACATAAGATTAAAATTACTTTAATCATTTCATTTGCGTGCACACACACACACACACACACACACACATATGCAATACTAAATTACAACTTCAGGATAGCATATGACATAGTTAACAGCAATGAAAGTTACAAAAAGAGCCTAAACTATAAAAAGGGAAATTATCAAGACCTAAAGAAGTATTTCTTAGAAGTTGATTGGGAAAATGAGCTTAGAGGACAAGATTTAAATGCTGTATATAAAAAATTCTGTGAATTTTATGAAATAGGAGTCCAGAAGTACATCCCACAGCACAAAGAAGCAGATAAGAAAATACAGAAATGGTTCAATACAGAATGTAAAAATTCTAAAGAAAGAAGAGAGTTGTTGTGGAATAGATACAGGAGACACAATAGTGAAAGGGCGTATAATAATTACAAACAGGCAAGAAACGATTATACAGGAATAAGGAGGGACGCCCAAAAACAGTTTGAGGAGGCTATAACAAATAAAAGTAGTGATCAACCAAAGCTGTTTTACAGCTACATCAGAAGCAAAACCAAAGTAAAAGATGTAATACAATCCATTACAGACGAGGGAATCACTTATACACAAGAGAAAAATATTTGTGAAGCACTAAATAAGAAGTTCCAATTAGTTTTTACAGAAGAAAAAATTTTTGAGAGGGACTGTGTGGAACATGCATGTCCACACATACTACCAGATATACAAATAGCAGAAAAAGTAATACAGGAGGAGTTAAGTAAATTAGACAGAGGAAAAGCAAGTGGTCCTGATGAAATTTCATGTTGGGTACTATGAGAATGTGCAAAGGAATTAAGTAAACTATTATTTTTAATTTTCAAGAAATCCTTGAGTCAAGGTAAACCAACTGATATTTGGAAGAAAGCAAATATTGTTCCATTATTCAAGAAAGGAAATAGACAAAATCCACTGAACTACCGACCAGTATCAAAGGCCAGTGTTGTAAGCAAAGTATTAGAAAAGCTTATAGGAAAAGGTTGGGGGAAATCATCTAGAAGAACACAGTATGATAACAGAAAGACAGTTTGGTTTCAGAAAAGGAAAATCATGTGTTACTAATCTGTTGACCTACTATGACAGTAACAAACACAATACAGGAAAGAGAAGGATGGGTGGACAGTATCTATTTAGATTTCAAGAAAGCATTTGACACAGTACCACACCAAAGACTTTTATGGAAACTGTACCATCAAGGAGGAATTCGAGGCAAACTGTTTTGTTGGATGCAAGATTTTCTCATAAAAAGAGAAATGAGAACATTACTAAGAGGAAACTACTCATCATGGAAAGAAGTGACTAGTGGAGTACCACAGGGTTCAGTGCTGGCACCAATCATGTTTTTAGTGTATATAAATGATATAAACAGTAACACTGGAAATGAGAGCTATCTGAATATGTTTGCAGATGATGCAAAAATACAAAGAATAACTAACACAGACTCTTGTAAAGAGGTACAAGAAGAATTAAATAAACTTCATGAATGGAGTAATACATGGCAAATGGAATTCAATGTGGACAAGTGTCATGTAATCAAGTTTGGTAAAACTGGAAAAAGACCTAATTGGGATTATAAGTTAGGAAATAAAACCCTATACACATCAGAAAGAAAGAAGGACCTAGGTGTGATTATCAATAACAGACTATCTCCGGCTGACCACATCAGCGAGAAGGTATGGAACATGTATACACTGCTTGCAAATATGAGAATAGCATTCACATACATAAATGAAGACATGCTAAGAAGGATAATAACATCATTCATTGGACCAACCCTGGAATATGCATCAGTAGTCTGGAGTCCTCATCTCAAAAAACACATAGACAAGATTGAAAAAGTTCAAAGAGCCGCTACAAGATGGATACCAAGCTTAAGGGACCTAAGCTACGAAGAAAGGCTAAATAAACTGAATCTACCAACACTACAGGAGAGAAGGAAAAGAGGTGACATGATAATGCTATATAAGTGCATATCAGGGAAGGAGAAAATAGACAGAAATGATTACTTAACATATGGAGAAGCATCAGCAAGAGGACACTGCAAAAAACTGCATAAGAAGAGAGGTGATAAAGACGTAAGGAAATTCAGTTTCCCAAACAGAGCACTTAATCAATGGAATGCACTACCGAATGAAATAGTGTGTCCCAAAACAATTCACAAATTTAAGGATATGTACGATAAATATGGTTTAAGACACGGGAGAGTACGAGCTTGACTCATTCCTGTAAAGATTCAATTAGGTAAGAATTAGGTAAGAACACACACACACACACACACACACACACACACACATGCATGTGATGAAGCACCTGGCATCCATTTCATGAGCGTGGGTTAAGAATGAAAATCTATGATTTTCAACTGTTTTGAAAGCCCAGTGTCACTATAAAAAGTTCATTGTTATTACCATGATGATGATGACAATGATGATGGTGATGAGTTTATAATAATACGGGGTGTCCAAGAAGTTACTGAGAAGGTGGAATAGGTTTAAATAAAGTTTAAAAGTGAAGTTTTAAGTACGATATTGCAGTTTCTCCTACAGCAAATGGTGGAAATGTCCCCCAGAGGCCTGAGGACATATCTGCACATGACGCTGCCCAACTTACTGGTCTCGTATGCAATACCGTATGTATAACTTTAATGTTATTACATATTTCTCACTGCACAGTAACTTTTTGGACAGCCTTTTACCAATCCATTGGGAAGTTATCTTAGTTCTGTCAAAATTAAATCTTCCCACATCCCTGTGGGATATAAATTCATTCACATTTGCACTGTTTGCACCACCAAATGTTATCAGAACACAGATATTTTACTGCCACCATCTTTGCCAAATTTTATATACCGCAAGCAGTTATTATTCTGGGCACTAGTCAAAAACTGGCAGATAGATAGACTGATGGACTGACAAACAGACTGAATGATAGGTAGATGGATAGAAAAAAAGAGAAAAAGATAGATATAAATAGATCAAATGATAAACAGAAGGATGATGGATAGATGAATGGATAAGCAAATAGTTTGACAGGCAGATGGATAAGTATAAAATTAATTTAGATGGATGGATGTGTGTATGAACAGCTGCAAAGATAAACAGATTACCTAGCATATAAACAGATAGACAGAATAGTAAGTGCAGAAAGTTCTGACTCATGATGGCTGACAAATACATCACTGCGCCAGTCTGAAGTCAAACGTGTGGGAGCAAGTCGATATCTTGTGGAAACGGTTAACAGTAGTTTTTTTTAGTGATAATAAAGCGGTATCGGATTAGAAATTGTATAATTCTGATGGCAATGTTACTTACTTTATGATGGTAGTTGTACAATTGATGACAGAGCAACAGTGATATTAGTAATCTCATGGTAGTAATCATTGTTACAGTAATGTTAGATATTTTATTATTGGTAATTGTGGTAGTGATGATAATTGTTCTCACAGTAATAGTAAGAGTAGTAATTATAGTTATGGTAGTAATGGTGGACCTGCGGACATAGGAACCTGCTATGCATCAACGAACTGGTTGGCAATACCTGGTAACCTGCTTTCCTTACTTCCTCTGACTATCTTCCAGCACTGCTCTGAATACCGCTTTATCCTCCCAGCCTCTCGTCCACCCCAGTAACCCCCTCCTTCCTGCCTTTCTCCTGCATTCTTCCTACCCTTTGGCTCTTTCTCTGTACTCCTAGCCTATCCGCCTTCTCCTATACCCAATGCCTCCCTGCCTTCCCAGAGACATTTCTTTCCCTTCCTATCCAAATATTGTATCCATACACCCATCCTCCCTGCCTATACTCCCTGCCTTCCTATCAACTCTATCTCACCTGCCCTGTTTCTCTGCACCAGTTGTCTCCTTATGGCATCCTTCCATCCCTACCTACTTGACAATACGCTCCTCCTAGTCTTCCCCTTTAACTTATTGGCTCCCTACTGCTCTCCTACGTTCTTCCATGCCACAGTTCTATCTCTCTTTTCAGTGTTTCATTCTGTACCCCTTCTTTCCTAATTCTCAGCCAAAAACTCCCTTGCCTCCCTGAATGTCTGTCAACCTTTGACTTTTTTGTACTTACTGTCTGTCTGTCTACATCCGGCTACTCCCATCTACTACTACCATCAGCATTTCTCTCTACCTCTCTTCCTTCTTCCTGCTTGCGTGCATTACTCCCAACACTCGTTTTGTCACCTCCTTGGCTTCCTACCATTGTATCTCTGTCTCCCTTCCTTCCTCACTGCAATCCTACTCCCTACCTTTCTAAGGCTCTCTGCTTCCTTACTTTTGTGGCATACATTACACCACAAAGTATCGCACCTCACATTTCACCCACACACATGGCTCACTTTCCTCGTGGATCTCCTCGTTTCACCACACACGTGGTTTCCTTCCCTCATGGTTATTTTCCTCTTTATACCTACACACGTGGTTTCATTCCCTCACGGCTTTTTCCACACCTAGTTCTCGGAATCAGCATCGCTATGGTGCCACTACCAATTGAATTGAATTCCTCTTCCCTACTCACCTGTAGTGGTGCCTAAACCAATCAAATTTGAATACCCAGGCATCCTAGCCCTACCGGTGCTCCGCCCCCTCATTAACCCCTTAACCGTGGGGTGTCACTTTTGTGACGCTCGGGCGCAATGGATCATACCGCGGGGCATCACTTTTGCGATTCTGTGTTATTTTGAATTCTCCCGGGTTTTCAAGTGGTGGCTTGTATCATCTATCAGTACTGTCAGTGTCCAACAATAGTCAGCACTGCTAATGTCATCTGTACTCCCATCCATTGTTGACAATTTAGCCATTTATCCCCGTTCTCGATTCCTCTCCCTACCTCCCCTCCATTACCCTCTCCTCTCGCCTGCCCAGCTGCGCTGCACTAAACATATCTTCCCTGGAATTTTCCACTGATTTCATCCATTGCTATAAGCCCTATGCCTTATTCTTATACAAAATAATATATACCCCCCAAAAATAAGGTGACTGATAGTGCCATACATCTGAAGTTGGCTAATTATAACCTGGCAACACCCCACATGCACTTGTTCGCTAATTTTCCCTGATAATTTCCCCTTGAAATCTGCCGTATAATCTATTCTCATAATAAAAATATATAAAAGAAAGGAAGAGAGAAGCCTAAGTGATATTTACATTCACCGGAACTACCTAATTTCCTGCCAATCATTTCACAGCGTATAAATTAGCAGCTGTCACCTCACTGGCATCGTCAACCCTTGGCGGCCCCATATCCGCCTCGTCATTTAGTTCAGTGTTGTTTCTTGAGATGAAAGCACGTTGCACTCGCGCCCCTCCATTTCCGCCGCTTCTAGAGGGCCCTGTGACCTCTACCCCTACTAAACCTCGTGTGGGAAGGGGTAAAGGACTAAATGACTCTGCTGTGGAGTGTGAACTGGTTAATTTATCCATGATAATGACGGACATTGACTACAATCTTTCTGGTGAATCATGTGATGAGCCAGTGGAGGAAATGGTGATAAACTACGAGTGCTTCAGTGTCCCAGGTTCATCCCGGCTCCAGGGGAAAGGAGCCCTTATTTACTGGAAGTGATAGCATATAACATAGTGTAAATAAAATAGAAATGTAAATAATTACTAATATAAGAATATGAGTCCAAATACATGGAAGAATGACAATCAAAGCTTTCCTCTCTACGCTAGTTTACTGAACGAGAAATTTAATGCCTAGAGTGAAAATAAACTACTATTACTGAAGGAAACTTATGCATAAATACTATATATATATATATATATATATAAATATATATATATATATATATATATATATATATATATATATATAGGTGTAATAATGTAATAGGAATATAAAATGTGAGTGTGTTTATGAATAATAAATGACAGAATACTAGCGGGGAACGAGCACAGGTGAGAAGCTCATATGCGCTCGTAATTTTCATTGCTTTCACAGTTTTATTTTTGGTGTATGGGTTCCAAACTACTTGAAAATCATAGAATAATGTTTCTAGTGATAATATCAGGCTGTGGTAATCATATTATGGGATGTCGGGAAGTGTAAAGTGGAGAATTCTTTACTCAACTTCAGAAGTCTTCACAAGTCCTATGGTACTCAACGAAGGCTCATCAAATATCCCAGGAGAAAGTTGAAGGTATGTGCCATAGGCACATATAATTATAATATTCTAGGACTAATAACTGATTTTTGGCAAATATTTTTAAAAAGTCAGTCGGAGCATGAATATCCTAGCGGGACACGCAAAGGAGCGCAAAAACATCCTCGTGGTGTAGGGGTTAATGGGCTTAAAAGCAAGTTGGCGACCTCACTCTCCCCCACTTCTTTCCACTCTCCACTTCACCCAGCTGCTACCTGCCTCTCCGTCTCTCCTGGTAAATCTGGCCACTTAGTACAACTTTACACATACAATTACACAAACACATCAGCCCAGCACTCCCACTTCTCACTAAATTTATTACTCATATTTTTATTCTGTAACTATTTATCCAGGTAATCGATGGCTTTGTACTATTTTGAAATCATGCAGTAACTCTGTATTGTTCCAAGTCAATAATCACTGTCCTAGCTATTTCTTCCCATCATAATTGCATTTATCTATCCTTACCATTTGTCTTGGTGTAGCCCCCTAGTAAAAATATACTCATAACTAAACGCTACAGTGGTGACCCCAACATATATATATATAAAAAAAAGGCACACTGGTGACTTCCCAGAGTGTATAAAGAACATGGAGACCTTACCACACATCAGTCTATCCCTTCCTACATTCACGTATGATATTAACATGTGGTTTACACAAGTTGATGCCGTGTGGCCTGACGAAACCAGTGATGACGACAATGTCAGAGCAGTTGTCCTCACTCTCCCAACTCAAGTAGCAGCCCTGGTACAGGACGTACTCCTCAAACCACCTACTGGGCACAAATATAAAACCCTGAAGGAGAGTCTGTTACGGGCCCTGGGCAAATAGAACCAGGTACTTCTAATGGAACTGGATGCAATTCGCTCCCAACAGCAGCATCTCTCCGCCCTCCTTGCCCACATTAAAGCCACCCTCATGGCAGCTGGGGCCACCTTATTGGATGACCTCCTTCGACACTGACTCCTCCAGCTCATGCCACCAGACTTCTGGCTCCACCTAGCATCTCTGGACCCTGGCACGTCCCTTGCTGAGTTCATCGAGAGGGTGGACACTCTATACGAAACTCAACAGCATTACGCTAACCAACAAGTAAGTGCACACTGCTCTCTTCCCCCTGTCATAGCAACCAGTGCTACCTCTAGTGAAACAATGGTGTCAGTAAACAGTGTTATGAACAAAACTGATTGCATGTCAGAACTATGTACCGTATTAACGAATTTAACAAATAGAATAGACGAGCTGGAAAGTAACATAAGTGGTTCCACCACTCAGACCCCCAGTGTTGCAAAGCATCCCCCAGCCCCTCCAAGTTCCAAAAGTGCTCCCCTAGTGAACCGTGGTCCTAACCCTAAGCCCCAGATAACAAGGGAAAATTTTGTGTTATGTACTTATCATAAGCCCTTTGGCATGGAAGCCAGACGTTGTGCACCACCCTGCATATTCACGGGAAACACGTATGGCAGGAGACAGTCCCCAGTAGTGTTTCCCGCCACACACACCAACCGCCCCCCTAGGTTCAGCACACCCAAACCCACGACACATTCCACTGACTCCAGGGAACTGCTATGGGTTAGAGACACCATCTCTGGCACAAAATACCTTATTGACACGGGAGCCGCATTCAGTATAGATCCCCCTACCTCTGACCACAAAATGCCCCAGCAACCAGCATTTGACATGATAGTAGTAAACGGCACCCCCATAGCCACATATGGCATGGAACCCCGGCACGTGTCATTAACTTGGCCATTCCTCGTCGCAAACTTTAATCAACCCATTATTGGCGTCGACTTCTTGGAGGCACATGACTTGCTTCTGGATACCAGAGGACGGAATCTATATCACAGACCCTCAAACTTGTCCATCAAAGTAACTGACTGTATGGGTAATCCACCACTCATTATGCAACTTCACCAGAATTCCTCATACGATTCCATACTACACCAGTTTCCTCTCTTGACCTCTCAGTTGCCCAACAATGGCCATACTGACCATGGGGTAGAGCACTGCATCTTCACTTCCAGACCGCCCTGTTTCGCCCATCCCAGACATCTCCCCTCCAGAACGTCGTCAAGCAGTGGAAAAGAAGTTTCAGGCAATGCTCGATGATGGGATCATTCGGCCATCATCAAGCTGCTGGGCATCCCCTCTACACATGGTACCGAAAGCACAGTAGGGTGATGAAGAGCATGTGGGGACTACAGGGCACTGAATGCAATGACAGTTCTTAATAGCTATCCCATTCCCCACATCCAGGATATCCAACACCAACTGCACAGCCTTCATGTATTCTCCAAGATCAATTTAGTCAGAGCGTTCCACCAAATCCCTATGGCAGAGAAGGACATCCTCAAGACTGCGGTGACCACCCCCTTTGGCCTTTTTGAATACACAAAGATGAATTTCGGCCTCAGGATCACCGCACAAACATTCCAGATATTTATGGACCAGGTTGTCAGGGGGCTAGATTTCGTCACGGTGTACACCCTATAAAAAAAGAATCGGGACCCTTACTGCACGATACAATATGCCACACTGCACGAAGGAATTTGAAGCCCCAACTGAGTTCTGGTGCGTATCAGTGGTCATTGCGAGACGCATCAGCTTGTGGGGTCCCGATTCTTTTTTTATAGGGTGTACATCGACGACATCCTCATCACTTCAGATTCCCATGAGCAGTACAAAACACGCCTCCAATTGCTGTTCCAATGCCTGCAGGACTACTGGCTGCGTGTGCACCCGGCGAACTGTATCCTCGGTGCAGACGAACTGGATTTCTTGGGCCACAGGGTTTCAGCCACAGGTATCATGCTCCTCCTGCAGAAGGTGGACGCCATGAAAGACTTTTCATGCCCGGCTACACCTTGCAGGCTCAGTGAATTCTTGGGGATGGTCAATTATTGTCACAGGTTTCTGAGAAATGCCGCAACCACACTAGCCCCCCTTGACGATTCCCTGAAGGGGATGAAAAAGACATCCTCCAAGCTTCTTCAATGGACTGCATAAGCAGACCGTGCCTTTACCACCCTCAAGATCCACATCGCCACCACACTCCGACTAACATACCCATCACCAGATGCCCCCATCACACTCATCACAGACGCCTCTGCCGAAGCTGTGGGGACAGTCCTACAACAACATGTTAACGGGGTAAATGTGCCTGTCGCATTCTTTAGCCAGCGCCTTAACCCTGCCCAATGCAAATATAGTGTCTTTGACAGGGAGTTGCTGGCCATATACGAGGCAGTCAGACATTTCGGGCACTTTCTGGAAGGCAGAGAATTCACCATCCTCACTGACCTTGAACCCCTTACTTATGCAATGGCCCAGAATGGAGAAAATTGGTCTCCCAAGGTAGCAAGACAGCTGGCCTTCATTTCCGAGTTTTCCACTAACATCCAGCATATCAGTGGGGACGAGAACAAGGTTGCGGATGCTCTGTCCTGGGGAATCTCAGCTGTCGGCCCTACACTACCCTCCGCTACCTGTCGTCACCACACGCCGACCCAGGCGTCATACAGACTGACGCAAACACTCCCTCACTACCACCCACATTTCCGTCCACAAACCCTACCTTGAGCACCGACCCTACAACCACTAACCCAACCTCTCCATCAACCTCACATGATCCTACCTCTAGCTTGGCTCCCCCACTCACCACCCCTCAACCTGTCCCTACACCTAATCCACCCTCTCCATTAACCTCAGGCTATCGTACCCCACACTTTGTCCCACCAGTTCCCCACCCGTCAAAACCCCCCATCCATCAATACCCGTCGCTCCCGTAACCCCTACACCACTCACCACAGCCCTACAAAGTACATCAGTACCTACCGCACACAATCAGGCTAGCTCAGCAAACCACCACAATTTTACACTCCAACAAAATCTCACACCGAAAGACCCTGCAGACTTTCAGTGTCGTCCCACACTTACATTGCATTCGTATGGTACATAATTTTTGTGTGTGTATTTTCCCTTATGCCAACGGCCATGCCACGTTGAGTACACCGCTTCCCATCCGATCAGCGAAGTTAAGCAACGTTGGGTCTCGTTAGTACTTGGATGGGTGACCGCCTGGGAACACCAGATGCTGTTGGCATCCCTACGTCAAGTGGGGTTGGTGGAGGATTAGTGCCCCTCCCTGTAAAACAATTAACTCTAAGCCCTTGGCCACCCCATTTGGGATACATGGCGTCTGGCAATGGATGGATGGATGGATTTTCCCTTATACAAAGACTTGATTGTACAGGCAGGCATAACTTTCTCATTCATTTGCTCATAATGACTAATCAAGTTGTAGGACAGAAAGTTATGCCCAGCTACTATTTCTTATTTTATAATCAGGAATCCCCCGATTTAATACCTTACTCCATCACACATAGCCTTGGACTTGTCATGTGTAATTAACACAGTCAAATCACTTGCAAATGTTCTCTCACTGTGAGAACTATGTATATACATTTTATTTATTTTCATTTTTGTACTTGTGCCCTAATCATTTTTGGTTCTTCCTGTTTGTGTGCCTTAAAAAGGAAAGGGGGGGGATGGGGAGTGCTGTGGCGTATATTACACCACAAAGTATTGCACCTCACATTTCACCCACACACATGGTTCACTTTCCTCGTGGCTTCTCCTCATTTCACCACACACGTGGTTTCCTCCCCTCGTGGTTATTTTCCTCATTTCACCTACACCCGTGGTTTCCTTCACTCATGGCTTTTTCCACACGTAGTTCTTGGAATCAGCATTGCTATGGTGCAGCTACCAATATAATTGAATTCCTCTTCCCTCCTCACCTGTAGTGGTGCCTAAACCAATCTAATTTGAATACTCATGTGACCTAGCCCTACCGGTGCTCTGTCCACCTCATTAAGGGGCTTGAAAGTGAGCGGGATACCTCACTCGCCCCACTTCTCTCCACTCTCCACTTCACCCAGCTACTACCTGCCTCTCCTTCTCTCCTGGTAAATCTGGCCACGTGGTACAACTTTACACATACAGTTACACAAACACATCAGCCCAGCACTCCCGCTTCTCACTTAATTTATTACTCATATTTTTATTCTGTAACTCTTTGTCCAGGTAATCAATGACCTTGTACTATTTTGAAATGCAGTAACTCTGTATTGTGCCAAGTCAATAATCACTGTCCTAGCTATTTCTTCCCAGCACAATTGCGTTTATCTATCCTTACGATTTGTCTTGGTGTAGCCCCCTAGTAAAATTATACCCATAACTAAACACTACAGTGATGATGACCCCAACACATAAAAAAAAAAAAGCCACACTTTCCTGCTCTGTGTCGCTATATCCATGCTTCACTCCCTGCCTGCCTCATTCAAGCTTCTGCTTCCCTATCTTCCTTCCTCCTTACCGCCCTACCTACTTAACCTTGCTCCGTCCCTGCTTTGCTGCCTGTGAGACTCCCTACACCAAGTCTCCCTATTTCTTACGTGTCTGCTTCCCTGCCCCCCACCTCCCATCCTCCGTGCCTTTATGCCGCTCTCCCTCTCTGATCCCCTAATCCACTGCCTGCCTCCTCCATTCCTACCCTTGCCTCCCAGCCTCCCTGCCTACCTAATCAGCCAGCCAACTGGTCCTAAGGGAGCACATACCATTCTAACTTAACATAACAGCTTTGCAAATTAGGAAGAGGGGGCTGGGAGGAGGTAGACAGGGGTGCCATGAGATATGAGAGGGAGAGGAAGGTGAGGGTAAGGGGGAAGGACACGGGGGAGAAAAGGAAACGGGGAAAGAAAGGGAGGTTGGGAGAGAGAGATAAACATAGAGAAGGTACTAAGAGCCGTAGAAAGGATGACAGGGAGCCAAGGAGAGAGAAGAGATGGAAGGTGGAGAAGGAAGGGAACAGAGACTGAATGTAGACAGGGAGAGTCAGGCAGAGGGGCAGAAAAGGGAGGCACAAGGTACGAGAAAGAGAGAAAGGTAGCGGAGAGGGAAGTGTGGAAATGGGAAGAGGGAAACAAGTACTGTATATAGGCAAGGTCAGGGAGGTAGCGAGGTAAGTGGGAAGGGAGAGACAAGTTGTGAGGAGGTGAAAGAGCTGGTGTGTATTTGTGTGTATGTGTGTGTGTGTGTGTGTGTGTGTGTGTGTGTGTGTGTGTGTGTGTGTGAAAGAGAGAGAGAGAGAGAGAGAGAGAGAGAGAGAGGCTCAGAAAAGAACAAAAAATAGGACTGACTCTGAGAGAAGGCGAAAGATGAAAGAGTGAACATGTGAACAGACAAATAAAAATATCCAGAGGGAACAAATAAGAGCAAAGCAGTGGAAAAGAAGAGTCTGAAAGAAAAAGGGAGAAACCAAATTGTTAAGAAAACCGAAAATGAAGATATGTAAAAAGGGAGAAGTGAATGGCCAGTAGCTTATGATTCTTGGTTCACTGAAACTTGAGAGAAATGGCCTAGCAAAGAAATCCATACAGTAGATAAACAAATACGTGTGTTGGGTGAGTCAAAGTGAAAGTGAAACAAACATTCAGACTGGCACACTTGCAAATGGACAGAAAAAAGAAAAACATTCACATTGATAGATAGATAGATAGATAGATAGATAGATAGACTGACAGACAGACAGACGGAGTGACTGACCTACTGGTTGCTTAATGAATAGTGAAACTGAAGTAGGGATAAAAGAGTGTAATGACTGATTAAAAACACTGAAAAAGGCTGCTCAGAAAATAAAATGGTATATATCTGTATCTATCTATCTATCTACCTATCTATTCATCTATCTATCGATCGGTCGATCGATCTATCTATTTATCATATATATATATATATATATATATATATATATATATATATATATATATATATATATATATATATTTCACCAAATAGATATATAGATGATGTTATTTTTGATGGAAGCACAGAAATTTATACAAAAAGATAAGCAGAGAAAATGATATGTATTCATAGGAAGACAGACTTAGGTGAAAGTGTACTGAGGAAATGAATATACAAAAAAGCAGGGAGGACTCAAAGGGTGCACCATCCGGGCCCACCAACTGGTCCAGGGTAAAATAATTACATATGACATGTCACCTTGACTTTTCGAATGATCACCCTCAAGATCGATTAAGACTTTCTTGCCTAAACTTCAACGAGTCCACCAAGATTGGTTCAAATCAGCTCAAAACTGAGTGAGAATAACCTTCATTAGTTCCAAATATATATTTTCATCAGTTTATCTGAATTATGTTCTCTGAGCCCAGTCCTCAAATTTACATGACTGCTTGCCCTGCCTGCTCAGCTTGCTCTACCCGCTCCTCTCCAACGCTTCACAAATCGTCGTTAGAGTAATCGAAAAACGTGTAGTTCCAAACTGAACCAACAGAAGGACACTAAAAAATCAGTCATCAATCACATCAGTCACTCTGAAAAACCTTCATTTGTTGTACTGATATAATTCATCACTTAATCTTACTTTTTTTTTTTTTTTCAACAGCTCAGTTCTAAAACTTACACATGAGCTGCTGCTCACCCTGCCTGCGCCTCTCGCCCGGCCTGCTACACTCCGAAAAATGTGTAGTTCCAATTTGAAAAGAAATAAAAGACACGAAGAAAATTCACATTTTGTCAGTTTTAGCAACAAATTGCAAACTATTACCATCTGTTGTGTACAAATCTAAAATAACTGTATATGTTACACCTGTCACAGCTGCGTAAAGAGTTCTACCTGCATCCCCCTCGCTATTCGTCTCTCTCTCTCTCTCTCTCTCTCTCTCTCTCTATTATTCATTACGATAACTTTCCCTTTGCTGCTGTTCGACGATTATATGTAGCTCAGTGGTGACTCCAGCAGGGAGTGACTTAATAAAGCCTGTATCACTCTTCTCATGCTCAAAATGTCACTGAAGTTGAATGAAGTTGTTTTGACACAGGAAATATAACCCACAAATAGTAGTAAGCGTGAATATGCTGAGAGATCAAAATCCATCCTGTGGCACTGTACACTTTCAGTGTTTAATTTGTTGGTATATGTGATGATAGATCAAAATCCATCACGAGCCATTGCACAATTTAGTGTGTAATTTGTTGGTATATGTGGTGGCTTCTTACGATCGCGTTTAGAGTATGTATCTCAGATATGAATATGAACTGAATGTGTTGGAGCAGCCAGTGAACGGTAGAACATGTGTATACATAAACTGCATGTAAACACATTTATGTGTATACATGCAGTTTATGTTGATGTATATTTGCTAATAGTACTCTCTCTCTCTCTCTCTCTCTCTCTCTCTCTCTCTCTCTCTCTCTCTCTCTCTGTAGTAGCTGAGCCCACTCCCACATCCACCTTTAGGCCGCTTTCACACGAGGCCACCGGGGGAGGCAGGGAGGCAGAAGGGATCTTTAAGCTGGGTTAGAGTGGTCAGGCAAGGGAAGACAGGCTGGCAGGAGAGGTGGAGGGTAGGCATTGAGACAGGAAAATAAGTAGGTATGGGAATGATGGTCAGTCAAGGACAGGCAGGAAAATCAGAAGGTTGGCGGGGAGATAAGAATAATAGGCAGGCGCATATGGCGTGGTCAGGCAAAGGGCAGCAGGCGGGGTGGAAGACAATAAAAGAGATTGAGAGATTAGGCAGAAAATGTGGGAGGTTGGCAAGTTAGGTTGGGGTGGAGAAGGTAGACAAATTGTGCAAGCAGGTTAGAGGGTAGGTATAGTAGATAAAAAATGTGAGAGCCAGACAGAGTGTCAAGCAGATTAAGTAGAGCTGATGGGAAGTAGGTAGGGAGTACAGGTAGGTAGACAGGTAGTTTGGATGGGAAAGGTGCGAAGCAAACAGAGTGCGCATCCAAGGTGTAAGGCAGAAAGATTTGACAAGGCAGGGAGGCAGGCGTTTAAGCTAGGCAAGGTGAGAAGAAAATCGATAGAAAAGGCAGAGTGGATAGTATGGAAACACGCAAGGCAGGGTGGGTGGCAGGCATTTATAGAAGGTAGGACTGAAATTTGTTATGCAAAAAAGAGTGGGTTGAAGACAGACACGGTAGCAAGGCAGGATTGAAACCAGACACGTAAGCAAGGCAGTGTTGAAGTCAGACAGGTAAACAAGTCAGGTTCGAAGCCAGATTGGCAAAGAAAACAGAGTTGAAGGTAGACAGGCAAGAAAGGGAGTTGACAGCAAGCAGGTTAGCAAGGCAGGGCACGAGGCAAACAAGTAAGCAAGGCAGCGTAGGAGTCAGACAGGCAAGCAAGGCATGGCGGAAGGCAAGTCTGTAGGCAGGCAGGTAAGAAGGGCAGGGTGAGAAGCATACAATAATTGAAGGCAGGCTTGGAGGAAGGCAAGCAATCAGGGCATGTTAGGAGGCTGGATGTTTTCGTAGACAAAGTTGTCGGTAGACAAATTAATACAGTGGAAATTCTAAAAAGCTTGTTTTGCGGTATGTATGAAGTTGTATTGCTATTTCTGGTGCCGTTGCATGTCCAGTTATCTGAAATATCCTCCCCATGCATCCGTAGAGGAAACAGTTCTGGTGAGGCAATTGTTACATTCCACTCCTGTGTAAGAACTGCAAAACATTGATCAGGACAACCTAACCATATGCAACTGCACTTACTAAATCAACATGGTCGTGCTGAAGCACGTTACGTTCGCTTTTGGTAACGCTCAATACCCAGTGGGAAAGGGGGAGGCATTGGGAAAAGCCTGCTGTGTTTATTGCTGCTCCATTCATTATGTAGAGAGTTAGCATCTGCTGATTCGCTTGACAGTATCGATTTTCATACCTGCGTATGAAAATGTGCACGATACACATGTTCGGTGATGGCATTGACAGTAGGAGGTAATGACCTCAACATTCACTGGACATTTTACCTTTGGATTCGTCAGTTTACTTAACTGACATGCTGTTTTCAATCCTCGACCCATAACCTGCTGCTGCAAATCGTGTTGCGTCAGGTATCATATATTCCATACTGGCTTCTACCACACCTAGCATCCTAAATGACCTCCTACTTTTAAGTACTTTCCGAGAGGTGATCTTCCTAATACCTTACATGCATGAGGAAGTGTCAGAGGCAGTCAGTGGATGCATACTAGGATGGAGATCAGTGATGTTCTTGGGTTTATGGGCTGTAGCTTTGCTATTGATAACACTTCTCCCTGGGATAAAACTCTCCATTATTACAGAACAAATAAATTTCCGCTTGGTGTATAGGTACATCAGAAGAACAGCAGTACATCTGTGTCATCATAAAGCACACGAATGTTCAAAATGCCATGTGTTGCTAATGCTACTAGCTGATGTACCACGAGCACATCAAACTCTTCATGTGCAGTTCGCAGATTTTCCCTTGAAGCTAATTCTCCTTCCTAGACAGAAATAGGGACTGTATGGTCAGCAGTGATGACTAGCTCATTAGTGCTGTCCGGCAAGTGCTCTACCAAGTAATGGCTGCGCAAACTGATGGGCAGAATGTATATAACACGTACCTTATAGCCAGGAAGGTGGATATGTAAAGTCAGCTGGTCGTTTCAAATAGCATCTTTACCTACACAATTTAACTCTGTGGTGCATTTGATGCTTGGCTCAGGGCATCTGTCATCACCTGATAGACTGGTTTCATATGTGTCTCTCACGGGTGCTCTCTGTATGTTCACATCCACGATAGTTTGTTCGATGCAAGTCTTATCAACATCTTAGTCCTCATCAACTCGTTTGAGAAGCAGAAAGGCTTTGTTATGAAACACTAGAAGGCCAGCAACACCTTACCCAGACAACACGAGCAAGTTTTCACCAAAGCGCTTCACTGATTTCTTAGTCAATACATGCCGTGTATGCTGATGACCTCCATGAGTTACACAGAGACATTCAGTTTCAAGAGGGTTTCATATGTGGTCTTTGTTCATGTCAGTTTCATTAACTAAGCTGTTAAACGCCAAATCAAAGCCACTTCCTTGTGGAGCATGCATATCTTTGTTAACTGTACTTGCAGCATTTCTGGTTCATGACCAATCTGAAGCAATCATTATGGTATCGGTCATCATCAGCATTCAGATATGAGACTGACCAGAGTACCCTCAGTCGCGCCTCATCATCCATGGGATCATTGCTAAGTCCACACATAACTAGTATCCTCTACTTGATGTATCATTTGTTTGGTTTTGAACTACTTTCTTCCACCTATCTAGATAAGGATAATCAACCGGTAAGAATGGCTTCCCTCACAATTAGCAATGTTCCTCGAATCTGACATCATGGTGTAGCTGACTTTCTTTCTTTTGTGGGAAGTTCAGAGTCTTTTGGTGATTTATTCCCCTCTGATAAATAGCACTTGATGTGGTACTCAGAAGTGTTTGTTCACACACAGTTCTTGTGACATTGCACTGACACACGTCCTTCAGTCTTATGAATCATACCATCACCTCTTGTATTTCACTACATTTTCTAGTATTATCTATTCTGTGTGTGTGTGTGTGTGTGTGTGTGTGTGTGTGTGTGTGTGTGTGTGTGTGTGTGTGTGTGTGTGTGTGTGTGTGTGTGTGTGTGTGTGTGTGAGGTGCAGTCAAAACTAGAAAAATGATTTTGAGGAGACTTAGCAGGACGGTTGAAATTTGGTCCCAAATCGGTCAGTTTCACTTCCATGTTGACTGAAATATTTGAAGGGGTGTTTTGGCCCCATTTGTGTTACTTATCCTTTACATGGAAAAATACGGTGGGGCAATTCCACTGAGTATCATGGATCTCTGCAGGGAGAGAGAGAGAGAGAGAGAGAGAGACTGATGTTAGTTTACAATTTCATAGTATAGACAAGGATATTTTCAAACTTCAAATTCATATCAGAAATAAAAATGTCAAAACCTGGCAAAATATACAGTAAGTTGCCAAAAAGCTAAAAAAATATGATCTATTATTTTGGTGAGGTGTCCTAAATACACAATTAAAATTAGGGACGTGTGATAAAAATAATTAATTTAACTAATGCGATAATGATATTACATGCTATTACACTTCAGAAAATTCATTAGGTCTTTTAAAAATACGAATTTTCACTTTCGGCCCAGAGGTTGATATTTTCGTGGAATTACCCATATGTTCGGGCTGTCATGCTGTTATTTCAACCTGTAACAAGAGAAATGTTAATGTTAAGAGGGTCATCACCAAACGCTGGAGTCAATATTTATTTCTAGATCAAATGCAAATGCAGCAAAACCATACATAGTAGTATGCATAAGTTTGGTTGTCTAGAAATAAAGAATATTTCCATAATTAGAGAACCATCACCATGCAAATAACTTCATGGAGCAATCTGTATGATAGGAAAACTGTTGAGTCTATGGGGCACATGTATGTGGGAGAACCATAATCATATGAGTAATAGGTGGAAAAGTGTTGAAACATTAGTCAGCTACCATAGATGTAATAATGCAACTGTCTGTCTGGAAAGAAATAACTGAATCTCAAGAAAACCATTACTGCAGCAATGTCATGCTCCGAGCAACATCTTTTAACTCATAGAAACTGAACTGAGAATATATATATATATATATATATATATATATATATATATATATATATATATATATATATATATACAGCATTTTGATATATACATGATATCAAAACTGAATAATACATTAATTTGTACGTAGTTTATAAACGTGAGAATCCATTTCAAAAATGAAAATTGGCACGAAAGACGAAGTTGTCATAGGTAAAAAAAAAAAAAAATCATCTGTCCTTTACCCCAGAAACATACAGGAAGATAGATTTACCACCACCAGTAATAAAGAAGTTAGAAATGATTTTCTATCGGCATTCTGCCATTATGCTTTTGTTCTGTAAAAAATTTTCCCCAGTGGTGCCAGAGTGACACCCGGCAAACCAGAAAGCAGCACTAAACCTTCATCCGTTCAGCAAAATACGGTTCGATAATAAAGGCCCTTTTGGCAACGGTGCTAAATCACCTATATTGTATAATGCACTCGAGTAGGGATAAGGCATAAGGCAGGACTGACGGAAGAGAAGAGGTAGAACATAAAGTGCAATATAAATATAGGTAGAGAGGATTGGATGAAGAAGAAGAAGAAGAAGAAGAAGAAGAAGAAGAAGAGAGAGAGAGAGAGAGAGATGGGTGATGGGGACTACGACGAGAGGAAATTAAAATGAAGGAAGTAATGTGAGCGGGAAGACGGGCAGAAGAGAGGGTGGTGAAGAAAATAGGCCTATTTCTTTTCTTTGCAAGTGTCTGGCTCTACGCATGGGCCCAGTCTGTTCTCTGAGACTGAGCTTTTCTTCTGCTTGGCAAACGCCTACATACAGATGTATCACCATTTCGAAACAAATTCCCACCGTTCGTGTTGGATAAAAGTTAGTGGTATATCATTCAGGACTGACGTGATGGTATTACAAGAGGCTTTTTGTAGCATCTCGGTGGTTCTTCACCACGATCAAAATAGTCTGTATTAACGACACTTTAATGATCGAAATGGTCCTGTGTTCAACGGTGGATGGAACATGCGTTGTTTCAGACAACTGACTGCTACTCCTCTGTACTATCACCTCCTCGAAAAGATGGAAAGAAAAAAAAAATAATGAATGAGCAAGGTAGTAGGTCGCAGGGGGAATAACAATCGAGTAAACAGGAGGACGAGGAAAGAGAAACCGAGGGGACAGCAAAGAATGACGGATAGAAGAGACAGAAGAAGGAAAGAGGAGATGGGGAGGAGGGATAGAAGAGACAGAAGAAGGAAAGAGGAGATGGGGAGGAGGGTTATGAAAAATGAATCAGTGCGGGGGGGGGGGGAGAGGAAGAGTTGCAATGAGGCAGGGAGGAGAGGAGAGATGGATTAGGGTACGGGAAGTGAGTGAGGGTAGGGGGAGAGGAGGCATTGCAATGGAAGAAGAAGAAGAAAAAGAAGAAGAAGAAGAAAAAAGAAAAGAAGAAGAAGAAAAAAGAAAAGAAGAAGAAGAAGAGAGAGAGAGAGAGAGAGAGACAGACAGACAGACAGACAGACAGACAGACAGACAGAGGCGACAAAGGAACATGAGAAGGAGGGAGATGACGTTCAAAGGGAGAGAGGGTCAAGGGGAAAGGAGGTGCGAGGATGGGACATAGAGGTTGATCGTGGAAGGAAAGGAAGGTCCTTTAAAGGGAGACAGGTGACAGAAGGGAGGGGAATATGAGTAGGAAGAGAGAATGAGGAAAGGAAAAGCAGCAAGCACAGAGAAAGTGTATGGAGATTAGGTGAGGGAGGCATGTAGGATAGAAGGAGATGCATTAAAAAGAAGGGATGGAGGGAGGGAAGGGTAAGGGAGACAGAAAGAGAGAGACCTGGAGAATAAATGACGAGAAGCAACAAAAATAAGCAGTAAGGAAGTAGGAGGGGAAAGTAAACTGTTAAGAGAGAAGGAAGTAAGGAGAATGAGAAGCTGCAAAGAGAAAGAGAGAGGAGGGAGGGAGAGGGACAGAAATACAGAGAAAATTGGGAGTGGGAGAGGATGCAGAGGGAGAGATATGGGAAGAGGAAGGTAAGGCTGTAAAGAAAGGGAAGGAAGGACAGGTGAGAGATCAAAAAGAGAGAGGAGAGAGGGAAAGAAGACATGCAGGAGAGGACGCAAAGGAAGAGAAAACATGATAGGAAGGAGGGAAGGTGGAGGATGCGGAAAAATGGAGAGAGAAAAGAGGGAGGCAAGAGGGAAGGAGGATCCAAAAATGGAAGGTGGGAGGGAGAGTTTCAATATCTTATGCTGCACCGTATTGAAAAGTTAATAGGATTGGCTGCCTGGCTTCACGAAAGACTGTCTTATAAAGGCAGTAATAAAAGAACCTGTAATTTTATAGTTAATATTGGGGATACAAAAGATTTTCGTGACGATGATGATGGTGGTGATGCTGCTGCTGCTGGTGGTGATGATGATGATTATTATCATCATCCAGACCTCCTTTCCCACCCTAGGGCAGGGTGAGGAGTAGCAATGTCCAGACAGCCTAAATTTGCCAAATCCAATGGGCCACGCTTCCATTCACTCGTCATTCAAGCCCCCGGAATCCTGGTTCTATCGGAAACGCCTAAAACATTCACCACGTTCTGTAGTTTCACATAATCGTATCCGATAGAGTCAATCCGGACGCTGCCCCCTTAAAAAGGAGTGCCAAATGATAATAATAATAAAAAATATAAAACAGTTAAAATAATAATAATAATAATAATAATAATAATAATAACAATAATAATAATAATAAGTTGTAGGTGGAGGAGCTCACCATCCACTCACTCGATGTTGTGCGTCTGTCGGGTGTCTGCCCTTTCCTCTCCTCCATCCTTCTTTCCTTCCGTAGTCTTCTTTCTTTCCTTCATTCTTTCCTTGTCCATCTACCTAAGGATGACTTTACACTCCCTCTTCTTTCTTTCCTTCATTCTTTCCTCTTCCTTCTGCCTGTGGGTGACTCTACACTGAGTGACAATCCAGATGGTTTCCTGCACACCAGGAGACCATTTGCTACGCTGGGTGATAACCATATAATCAAATTTTGGCGCCTAGTGGTTTAGTGGGTAATTATGGCACTCCAATCGGCTTGAGCCGGTGAAGGTTTATATCCAAGGGATGGTTGGGTTGATTGCTCATGTAATGCCACTCAGGGATGAGTGAGGCTGGTCACTCTTATCTTAAATGTTGAGACCAACTTCCTAGCCCAGGGCCCCTACGCTCTTCATGGGGCAATGTAGGATTAGATCATAGACGGATGGATGGATAATAATAATAATAATAATAATAATAATAATAATAAAAATAAAAATAATAATGAGGTGAAGTTAGTGAATGTACAGCGAGGTTGGATGGTGAGGAATTGGATAATGTGAGTACGTTTAAGTATTTGGGTAGTGTGATGAGTAAGGATGGAGGTTTGGAGGGTGAAGTACTTGAAAGGGTACAGCAGGGAAGAAAGGTTGCTGGTTCCTTGAAAGCAGTGATAAGAAACAGGGAAGTGAGCATGGAAGTGAAAAACTTACTACATGACATTATTGTGATACCAACTCTAACGTACGGAAGTGAAGCTTGGACATTGTTGGAAGGACACAAGTCAAGAGTGAGAGCAGTGGAAATAAGTTATTTAAGAGGAGCCTGTGGAGTCACGTGGAGAGACAGGCTGACGAATGAGGATATAAAGGAGCGTTGTGGTGTGGATGTGGATGTGATAGGAAGCGTTATGAGGAACACACTGAGGTGGTTTGGCCATGTGGAGAGGATGGAGGGTGAAAGACTGACGAAGAGAGTGTATGTGAGTGAGGTGGAGGGGGGAAGAGGGAGGGGGAGGCCGAGGATGAGATGGAGGGATGGGGTGGAGAGGTATATGAGAGAGGGGGGTGTGAGTTGGGAGCAGGGCAGTGAAATGGCGGGGGACAGGGCGACTTGGAGGCGATCTGTTTGTGGCCACCCCAAACGGGATTGAGGCGTCTGGCAATAGATAGATAGAAAAATAATAATAACTGGAAAGCACTCAGAGAGCGCAAACCTTTGCCAATGCCATTCCAGGATCCGTATCCGGATTCCACCAAGAATTTCATCAATTCTTTCTTGGTCCATGGCCTACCTATCCACAAAATTTCATTGATATTCCCTGAGAACTTTTGGAGATATTGTGTGGACAAACAAACAAACAAACACAGGTGAACTCCGTTGCCGGAGGCAATAGTAATAATAAAAATGAAAGAAAAGCATTCGGGAACAGAAAGCTAATCGCCCGCTAGAATATGCTGTTAGCCAAGTCCAAGATTTATGCCATATCATGATACCCTGAAAGTTACATGTTGATAACTCAGCCATTCATGAGATAAAATGGTGCTAAAGGCGGGCGATAAAAACTAGTTGACCTTTGGTAGCCATTTTGATGACCTTGACCTTGACCTCGAGTGCCCATTTTCGAACTCGTCCAAGATTTTGGCCTTAAATTCATACACTGATGGTTTCATATTGATAGCTCAAGCTGTTCATGAAATATAATGGGAACACACACACACACACACACACACACACACACACACACACACACACACACACACACACACAACAGGCACACAGGTTAGGCAAAAATATTATTGCCCCGCCTTCTAAAGGCAGGCAATAACAATTTTATTATTATTATTATTATTATTATTATTATTATTATTATCATCATCATTATTATTATTTTTATAGTTGTTATTGTTGGTACTGAAACATTATTATTGTTGTTATTATTATTATTGTTGTTATTATTATTATTATTATTATTATTATTATTATTATTATTATTATTATTTGTGGTAGGTGGGGACGCCATCATCCACTCACTCAACGTAGAGTGATGCCATATGAGCTCTACACTGAGTGACAAGCCAAATGGTTTCCTGTACCCAGGAAACCATTTACTATGCTGGGTGGTAACCATATAACCGGGGTTTCTGGCAGGGTTAAGTGTCCCCCAGATTCCCCTATCCAAAATCACTTAATCATGGCAGTCGTTTCAGAGGGCCTCGGAGGGCCCAAAACCTGCCCAGGGCTCCAACCAAAAGGGCAGACTCGTGTGGCAACGTGGAATGTGAGAAGTGTGAATGAGTAGAGCAAGAGCGTGGAAGTGGTGAATGTGTTCAAGAGTGCAAGATATGGTGTGATGGCATTGTGTGAAACGAAGATGAAAGGGTGTGAAGTGGAGGAGTGGGAGGGTGTGAAATGTGTAAGATCGGGAATGAATGGGAGAGGAAGATGTAAGGAAGGAGTTGCTTTGTTGATGAATGAGGTGTGACAGAGTGGAATGAGAGACTACAAATGTGTCAGCTCGAGGTGTATGTATTTCAAGTTCAAGTTTGAGAAGGTGAAAGTGGCAGTTATTGTAGTGTATGCACTGTGTGAGGACAGGAGTGAGAGAGAGAGAGAAAGACAGGTTTTGGGATGAGCTGGGTGAAGTAGTGGGAGAAATGCCCAGGAGCTATCAAGTGATCGTGATGGGGGATATGAACAGAAGAGTAGGCACTGGTCCTGAGGATGACATAATGGGTTGTTATGGAGTACCAGGAGAAAATGATAATGGGAATCGACTAATGGATATGTGTCAGGAGAGGAGGTTGTGCATTTGTAATTCGTATTTCAAACACAAAGATGCACATAAATATATATGGTATAGAGGAAACGGGGATCGTGTTGAAAGAAGCCTGATTGATTGCGTGATCGTAGAGAGGTCGATGATGGGAATGGTTGCTGATATGAGGGCTGTGAGAGGACGATGTGGAGGTCTGTCAGATCATATGATTGTGGTATGCAAGATCAAGCTAAGAGGAGTGAGGTGGATCAAGAGAGAGAGAGGAGCAATCAGGAAGAAAGACTAAAGTTGAGAAGCTGAGGATCAAAGAAATGGCAGATTATTACAGGACCAAAGTAGAGGACGAGTTAGAATCAGTCAACTGGAATGAATTGGATCTGGACAGCCTGTGGAATGCATATAGGGACTGCTTAGTTAGGAATGCTGAAGTGGTGTGTGGTGTGGAAAGAGTATCATCAAAAAAGAAGGATACGGCTTGGTGGGATGACGAGGTTTAGAGAACGGTGGAGGAAAAAAGGAAAAAGTGGATAAAGTGGTTACAGGATAGGGGTCCAGTTGAAATAAGAACTGAGTATATCGAGAGCAAGAAGCACGTAAAGACACTAGTGAAGAGGAAAAAGAAGGAGGTAAATGATGATCTGGGAAGAAAAATGAATGCGAACTACTCTGGAAATAAGAAGTTATTCTGGAAACAGGTGCGGCAATGTAGAAGTGAAAGCGGAAAGAAATGTGATGGTGTGAAGGATGCAGGTGGTAGGTTACTAACCCATTGATATGAAGTAAGGACCAGATGGAAAGAATATTTTGAAAACCTGATCAATGGGAATAGAGAGAACAGACAGGCTGTCAACATGATTGGTTTTGGGAGTGTGCAGAGAAGGAATGCAGTACCAGGAGAAGTGACACTCGCACAGGTGAAGAACACTGTGAAACGGTTGAAAAATGGGAAAGCAGCTGGGGTTGATGAGGTGGATGCAAAGATGCTTAAGTGTAGTGGAGAGTGGAATGAAGTGCTTGTTTGAGATATGTAAGAAGGCATGGATGAGTGAAACTGTGCCTGCAGAGTGGGAAAAGGCTGTGATTGTACCCCTGTACAAAAATAAAGGTGAGCGAAGTGAGTGCAAGAATTATCGTGGCACAAGTTTATTGAGTGTGGGAGGGAAGGTATATGAGAGAATTATTATAGAGAAAGTAAGAGAGATATCAGAAGTCCTGGTGAGTGATGAACAGGGTGGCTTTAGGAGTGGCACATGATGTGTGGATCAAGTATATGCAGTGAGACAGATAGCATAGAAGGCTTGTGAGAAGGCCCATAGGGTGTTTATGGCATTCATGGATCTGGAAAAAGCATATGACAAAGTAGACAGAGAGGGACTGTGGAAAGTTTTGCCCATGTATGGTATAGATGGTAAGCTGCTAGGCACTGTCAAGAGTTTTTATGTTGGTAGCAAAGCATGTGTAAGGGTTAATGGGCATCTAAGTAAATGGTTCACAATCGGTGTGGGTGTGCGACAAGGTTGTGTGATGTCCCCATGATTGTTCGCGATATATATGGATGGGGTGATGAGAGAAGTAAAAACATGAGTAATAGAGAGAGGGATGGCGTTGGTAAGGAATGGTGATAGATGGAATATCTCAAATTTGTTGTATGCTGATCATGCAGTACTGCTTGCAAGTACTGGACAAGAACTTGGTAGGCTAGTGCAGAGTTTTGCAGATGTCTGTGAGCGTCGTGCCTTGAGAGTTAATGTAGAGAAGAGTAAAGTGATGGTTTTTGAGAGAGAAGGTGACTCCCAGTGTGATGTCACAGTGAATGGAGAGAGACTGGAATTGGTGAGAGAGTTCAAATACTTGGGTACAGTGATAGAAAAGAGTCGAAAATTTGCAAAAGATGTTGAAAGTAGAGTGACACAAGGACGAAAAGTAGCTGGTGCAATGAAGGCCTTGATAAGAAACAGAGGCTTGAGTGTTATAACTGCACGAGGCTTACATGAGGGAGTGTTAGTGCCAACTTTAACATATGGGTGTGAGACTATGGTGTGGCATGAAAATGAAAAGTCAAGAGCAAGAGCACTGGAGATGAAACTGCTGAGATATGTATGTGGTGTACAGAGGGTGGATAGGATACGAAATAATGTGATTCGTGAAAGGTGTGGATTGAGGAAGTCGGTGGACACCAGAATCGAAGGGAGTGTACTGAGATGCTATGGTCATGTGGTAAGAATGGATAACAAGAGAGTGGTGAAAAAGGTATACCTAAGCGAATTTGAAGGAGTGAGAAGGCGAGGCAGGCCAAGGAGAAGGTGGAGAGATATGGTGGATGAGTGTTTGAGGAAGAGAAGTTTGGAAGTCGGAGAGGCTAAGGAACTGACAAGAGATCGAGCTGGCTGGATGAATGTTGTGAGGAGAAGTGCATGATCAGGGATTTGGGCAACCCTTGTGAGCATGGCAGCATCCGGATTGACTCAATTGGATATGTTTGTGTGAAGCTGCAGAATGTGGTGAATGTTTTTGGCGTATCCGGTAGAGCCAGTATTCCGGAGGCTTGAATGATGAGTGAATGGAAGCGTGGCCTATTTGGATTGTGCAAGTTTGTGCTGTCTGGACATCGCTACTCCTCACGCTGCCCTTGGGTGGGAAGGGAGGTTCGGATGATGATGATGATGATGATGATGATGAAGATGATGATAATGATGATGATGATGTTGATTGTTGTTGTTGTTGTTGTTATTATTATTATTATTATTATTATTATTATTATTATTATTATTATCATTATTATCATTATTATTATTATCATTATTATTAGGGGTGCACCGGAGAGTAAATTTTGCTATCTGGCTGGATACCGGATAGTCCAGATACTTGAAAAATTTTTGGGCATTATCATACCTATATACTTCTGCAACTTATCATATCTCTGTGTGCAGAGATAACATGCCCAATTTCATAACATAACTATTATCTACTTCATAAGAGTTCATAAGGAGAGAACATGGCTATTTTGGACTATAGATTTAGATATATTGTATACAGCTTTAGCATGTACAGAGTTCAAGGCAATCCAGAGAGAGCAAGGACTTGATCCACTGCTATTAGTTCAAGAAGTTCCAACACGGTGGAACAGTGCCTACCTTATGTTGAGTCGGTTACTGAAACTGAAGAAGGCTATTCAGTTATATTTGGCTGATCATAATGAACATCGAAATATCACTTCAAATGAAAGGCAAATTATTGAAAACTTGCTTACTATCCTCAAACCATTCTTTCGGCTCACTGTGGATATGAGCTCAGAATTATGCACTTTGACAGTTATTCCCAATATGTGCACTTTGGAAAGATTTCTTTCCACAACTGCTGAGAAGGATCATGAGGTCAAAACATCTAAAGAGGAACTGCTGTCGTCACTTCATTAACGTATTATCTCTGATAATGGACTCCACATTATGAAGGATCGATTGTACATCCTAGCAACGGCAGTGGATCCTTGTTTCAAGCTACAGTTTTTGAGTTCGAGTGAAAGAGGACAAGGAAAGGCATGGCTTTTAAAGGAAGTGATGAACTACGAGAAATAAGTTTTATCATGTGGAAACACCAGATGAAAATAAGAATGATAGTGACACTGAAAAATATTCAGGATATTTTGCGGCTAAATCAGGTAATGGTGAAGAAGATGCATTTGTGGTTTCCTTTAATGAAATAACAAGTGGAACTGAAAGCAATATGGAGAACGTCTTAAAAAGAAAGATACCTATGGAGGAAGATGTCTCTCCAGTTGAGTCGGCTGAAGAAGTTGACAGATATCTACAGCTTCTTCTTTTAGCACGAGAAAAATGTCCCCTTAAATATTGGAAGGAAGAGGATAAGTTTCCAACTCTGAAGCAACTTTCCAGCAAGCATCTGTCAATACCAGTGGCGCAGCCAGGGGGGGGCCACGAGGCCCCCCACCCCCCGAAATTTCTACATGTGTTCGAGAATAGACTGCGAATCTAAAATGTCGAGTACTTGTTTAATCCAGGGTGTAACACTCGGTATGTCACATATTTGGAGAACTGAAAACATATGCAATTCTGATGAAAAAGTCTTGTACACAAATATACTTTTTAAGACTTACTTTACTTCAGGTGCAAGACAGATGTTCGAATTTACGCACAGGAAGCTGTTGGCGCCCGGACGGTTGAGGAGAGGAGGCGGGAAAGAAGCAAGAAACGTGTGCTGCTCCGTGAAATTTTCAATTTTTTTATGCACCTTATGACAAATTGTCTTCAAAACAGGAAACGCCGCTACTAATAGGTTTATGTAATTAACTAGTTAAGAGTACCTGTGGGCATGTAGGCCTACATGTGGCAGAATTGGCAAGAAAAATAATCTATCATGGCAACGTTTATCGTCCATCAGCTGAGAGTTACTCGATCATCACCTGCCTGCGCCATCAGTCATCAGTCTACTCTCATCAGATAGTGTTGCACCAGTGACCAGTCCATACAACTTGCTAATTACGCTACTTGCACACTGTACCGTGACAAGAAGTGAAAAGACATATTCCGTGGGTTTAAATTTCATTTGTGATTTTCCCAAGGAATAACCTACTTTTCATGTATTATATACTACTATATTTTATAGTTTGCTGTATTTATGGTAGTTTTGGGTGTCAACAAGTAGATATTTCTCTTTTTCAGGTTGCATGCATATCCTAAAGAGAGAAAATACTGTAACGTGGATTATGGCAAAAAAGCTTATATTGGTATAGTGATAAAAGTAGGGAAAAAGAGTTGTACAATGAAATTTTTTGGAAAGGAGAGGAACTGAGAAATGCAACTGGCCAGTTTGTGATGATATACTGTTTACTGATGATGATTATCGGCGGTATATCATTGGTGGTCCTGTTCAGAAGTGTGTGATTGAAGTAATTATTATTATTATTTTTAGTATTTTGAGGTAATTAAAAAATCAGCAAGATGGGTGATTTTGCCATACATCAACCCAAATGGTGAAATGTATTGTGTTTTTATACTTCTCATGATTAGTCATTGTGGCCCCCTCCCCCCGAATTATATTTCTGGCTGCGCCCCTGGCCAACACCAGCATCATCGGTATATTTGGAAAGACTGTATTCAGAATATGGCAATATTTTCGAAGAAAAGCGTTCACAAATGTTACCAAAACGTGGCGAGATGCTACTTTTCATCAATCACAATGGTTGAAAGTTTTCTTACTAGTTCCATATTGATTGGAGATTGATTCACATAGGTATTACTTGCTCTATTATATTTGATATATTGTGTTTAAAAATTTACATTGTGTTCAAGATTAAACATACTCAGTAGCTACTATTTTGTGTGAAAAGCTAGATTTATACTGTATCTCTTAAATCAAGTTGAAATATATCATAATAAATGAACTAATTTAGCTTGAAGTTTATAAGACCCTTTACTACACTGTATTATCCGGCCTATCCGGCCAGATAATGGATACCTGATAACTGCAATATCCAGCCCAGATATCCGGCCAGATCAGATATCCGGTGCAATCAATCATTTCCTGTGGCACCCACGGGGATGCATAGGGCCTCGATGAACTCACACCACCACATCCTATCTTGTGCTAACTCCTCAAGATCTCCCCAACACTCATCTCCAGCTTCCCGTCTCATTGTCCTCACCCACGTCTCTTTTGGCCTTCCTCTACCTCTCCTACTAAGTGCCACCCACCCTGGTGTACCTCGTACTATTCCCTGTCTCCTATACACATGTCCTAGCCACTTCCATCGTGAGAACCTAACATATTCATCGACCGGCTGCACTCCCGTTATTTCTCTAATTCTACTATTTGGTATCTTTTCCCACCACTTAACTCCTAATATTCTTCTAAGTGCTTTGTTTTCAAACACCAAGAATTTATTTTCCATAGCCACTGTGCTGTACCAAGACTCGTGTCCATAAATTAAGATACTCCTAACCATTACCTTATAAAGTTTGATTTTTGTATGCACAGAAAAATTTTTATTATTCCAAATATTTTTAAGCATTCCCATTGCCTGATTAGCCTTCTTTAACCTTTCCTCGAATTCAAAGTTCAAAGAACCATCCTTGGCTAAATAAGTACCTAAATATTTAAACCTATCAACTTGCTTTACAACCATACCTCCAATTACATATTCCTGCGCATTTTCCATATTCATATTGATTATTTCAGTTTTTCCACAATTAATAACCAAACCCACCTTGCGACCTTCACTCACCAAACAGTCCAACACTCTCTGCATCTCTTCTGGCCCATCACAAATCAAAACTATATCATCTGCATAATCTAAATCCAAAAGTTTCCTGTTCTCTCCCCAAAGTATACCTGCACCGGTTTCTGTTCCAACGTGTTTCATAATGTAATCAATGACCAATATAAATAGTAAAGGCGATAGAACACCACCTTGAATTACTCCGGACTTGACTTCAAACGAATCACTCAGACAACCATCAACCATCACTTTACAAAATGTGTCCTCATGCATGTTCATAATGACCCTCACAAACTCCTCTGGTATTCCATAATGTCTCATGATCTTTCCCATAGTCTCTCTCGAAACACTATCAAAAGCCTTTTCAAAATCAACAAAACAAAGACTTAACGGTACTCTCATTTCATTAACTTGCTGCATCAAATGCCTAACTATAAAGATCTGATCATTGCAACCACGTCCCTTTCTAAAACCAGCCTGTTCATCCCTCAGAATACCCTCAACCACCGGCTCCAACCTATTTAACAACACTCTACTGAAAACTTTCAAAGCTATCGGTGACAAAGAGATTCCCCTCCAATTACCACATTCACTCAGGTCTCCCTTCTTCGGAACTTTAACAATTACACCATTCTTCCAAACTGATGGTAGTAACCCCGTCACCCATATCTTATTGAATAGCTTGGTCAAGATCATTATTAATCTATCCCCCTCCACTTTAAACATTTCCGGAAATAAACCATCCTCCCCTGGTGCCTTATTATTCTTTAACTGTTTTACTGCTTTCTCCACTTCTGCAAGCCTCAACTCTTCTGTTTCTATATTTAAATCTTCCTGAGCAGACGGTATATCCTCTTCTGGTGGTATTGGTCTATTAAGAACTGTCTCAAAATGCTCTTTCCATCTATTTTTAATATCGCCATCTTTTGTCAATAAATTTCCTTCCCTGTCTCTAACTGGTATTTCCTTGCGTTTACCTGCATTACCACTCAGTTCTCTAATCGATTCATATGCTATTCTTTGACTCTGTCCATCATTTTTGTTGATTAAGATTTCAGTCTCTGCAACCTTTTCATCCACACATCTTCTTTTATCTCTCCTAGCTAACCTTCTTACTTCTGAATTCAAACTCCAGTACGCAGCTCTTGCTAATTCAATCTCTCGTTCATCAACGCATTGCATCTCACTCCTCAATTTAGCCTCACCTCTCTTTTTTATCATATCCCACGTTTCCTCTGATATCCATTTCTTTCTCCTGAATCTATGTCTCCTTCCAATCGTACATTCAGCAGTCTCATGCAAAACTTTGTTCACATCCTCCCACATCTCATCTACACTTCTCTCACCCTCTTCCAACGTTTCCAACACCAAAAACCTATTTCTGCATTCTAATCTGAATTCCTCCTTTTCTTCTCCTTCCCTTCTAAGCTTAACAATATCGTATATACCAACACCAGATTTTTCCTTCTTCTGATTTTTAAGTTTAAACCTTATTTTTGCAATGCTGAGTTGATGGTCACTACCAATATCCGCTCCCCGCTTAACATGAACATCTAGCAGAGAACTTCTATGCCTCCTACTGATAGCGATGTGATCAATCTGATTTTTATATTTTCCACACGGCGACACCCAAGTTGTCTTGTGCATATTGCAATGCTGAAAGAGTGTGCCCCCGATGCACACCTAAATATTATTATTATTATAGTCCGCCTTTAGAAGGTGGGGCAATAACGTTTTTGCCTGCCTCTATGTGTGTGTGTGTGTGTGTGTGTGTGTGTGTGTGTGTGTGTGTGTGTGTGTGTGTGTCTGTTCCCATTATATTTCATGAATGGCTTGAGCTACCAACATTAAACCTTCCAGGGTATCAAGATATGACCAAAATCTTAGACGAGTTCGAAAATGGGCACTTAGGGTCAAGGT
This sequence comes from Coenobita brevimanus, assembly GCF_032717465.1. Taxonomy (NCBI): domain Eukaryota; kingdom Metazoa; phylum Arthropoda; class Malacostraca; order Decapoda; family Coenobitidae; genus Coenobita; species Coenobita brevimanus. The sequence goes on along the minus strand of NC_136957.1, from coordinate 4,620,451 downwards.
CTGTCAGGACACTAAAATATCATAAAACTACATATTAACAGCATATATGTCACTAGCTATTATGTAATGTGTTATGGCAAAGGTCAACTAGTTTTCATCGACCACTTTTAGCACCATTATATCTCATGAACGAACAGCTTCGACTATGAACATAAAACCTTCAGGGTATCAAGTTGTGGCCAGAATCATGGACGAGTTCGAAAATGGGTAGTTGCGGTCAAGATCATCAAAATGGCTGCCAAAGGTCAACTAGTTTTTATTGCCCACCTTTAGCACCAATATATCTCATGAATGGCTTAAGCAATCAACATGAAACCTTCAGGGTATCAAGATACGGCCAAAATCTTGGACGAGTTCGAAAATGGACACTCGGGGTCAAGATCAAGGTCACCAAAATGGCTGGTAAAGGTCAACTAGTTTTCATCATCCTCCATTAGCATCATTATATTTCATGAACGGCTTCAGCTATCAACATGAAACCTTCAGGATATCAAGATATGGCCTAAATCTTAGACATTGCCAACAGCATATTCAGGCGGGTAATTATCATTCGGCTCCCAAATCGTTTTCTTTCTTTCTTTTTCTTTTATTTTTCTTTTTTTTTGAGAGGGTACCAGTATTAATTTTATGGTTATGTACTCTCTCTCGGCTGAATAATGTTTAGCATTTGCTGGAATAAAGTACCAAAGTTGTCCTGATTAAGAGATGGCTAATATAGGAAAAGGCCAACCATATCTGCTTGGGAAGAAGAGAATGAAGCAGTCCATTGGTGAGGGAAGAAGGAAATGGAAAAGAGGGGTGTAAGAGAGAGAGAGGGGAGGGGTATGTGAGAAAACAGTGTAGACTGGAGACATTTCTCATGGTTATCCTTGTCAGTGGAGGGTTTGCAGTAGGGAGCAAGTGTCACAGATTATGATGATGGTGATGGTGATGAATATTCTCTGCAACCATCATCCACTCACTTGATGTAGTGCTGCCTACTTCCTTAGCTTTTATCATTCTTTTTCTGTGCCTGCCCTCCTCTCTTCCTATTTCTCCTATCTTTCCTGTCACTTCTCATGCCTTTTCTTTCCTTTACAGGTGGCTTTACATTGAGTGACAAGCCAAATGGTTACCTGTAAGCCAAGAAACCATTTACAACGGTGGGTGGTAACCATATAACCAAACCATACGTGCTCCCTACGTGTCAACAAGTGGGTTGGTGGAGGGTTGGTGCCCCTCCCTGTAAAACAACTAACTCAGTGTCAAATGGCCACCTTTACGGGATTATGGTGTCTGGCAATAGAAATAGAATAGAATAGATTATTATTATTATTATTATTATTATTATTATCATTGTTGTTGTTGTTATTATCATTATTACTATTATTATTATTATTATTATTATTATTATTATTATTATTATTATTAGCAGTGGTAGTAGTTGCAGTAGTAGTAGCAGTACAGGTTCTAGTGGTTGCCATGATCTTACCATCATAACAGTTATCATTATTATTGTTAGGCTGAAGAAGGAATGTGGTCACCACTGTTTTTTTTTTTTTTTATATGTACCATTGGCGCAGTCTAGCCTTATGCGTTTCTCGCTGTGACTCCAAGGATAGCCAGGAATAGTGGGTTAGGAATTACACAGGGGTAGAATGAAAGGAAAACTACAATAGATTTCTTGGTCCTTTCATCGCTGTTTGTTATGGGGTAGGCTGTAACTAGCCTGGCTGTTCTATGAGTCACAGACAAGGATATCAAATCCACAAGGATCTCCCTCCACCTAGCAGGTTTTCCGGCTGAAGCCGGCAGGGAAAGTGAGAAAGACTACCATGCAGCATAGATAAGCTGTCGTGGAAATTTCACAGAATATAACGAAATGAAATTACACTGTATTCTATGTTCTTTTGCTTGGTCTCCTCTGACCTGGAGAACAGTAGTTCCACTGATTCTGTTACATGCTATGACAGTGACGATCCTAGCAGTGGGGCTGAAGACTAGGATATTGAGAGAACACACGGGAACAAGAAAGACTGCAGACTGCATTCCAGACTTCCTTTGTTCAGCATGATGGTAACACCTTCTACCCTGAGCTTTATTTCAGTGCATCACTCAAAATACCCTATAAATAAAGGCCGAGGACTGTAAGACTTCAGGAGCAAGAATTCAATTGACTGCTGAGCCTCATCTCTGAAGCAGGAATATTACAATGTCAATCCGTCTCAGGACGACTTGGGATGGGGCAACAAACCATGTTCTGCCTCATCACAGAGTTGGACACACCATGGTGAAACTGTGTTTTAAGCCGCCAGCTTAGTACTACTGAAGTTATCTCTCCTGTAATAACACAGCGTTTCAGGTCAGTCGTCGGTGCTGTATCCAGTTTCCTTTCATACTTATGGTAGCCTGAAACCAAGGGAAATAGGAAGGATGATGCCCCAGTAGAGTCCATTGCATCAAATACATGGCACACCCTACACCTCGCACAAACCTCTTTGGCCCACCGTCATTCCCACGCCCTCCATGCAAACGTAGTACACTATGCAGTAGGCACCTACATTACATTCACACATACTGCTCGTACGTAAGGCACTAGGTTATAGACAGTACCAATGTCACTGTGGCCAGAAGCTGAATTAAATAATCCATACACTCCTGAAATTTTGTTTTAGCTGGAATGCAACCTTGAGGTACAGAATAATGTTGCAGTTCCTATTACTTTAGTTGTTTGACCAGCGCCTTACCCTCACAATCTCTCAACTTGGTCACACAGTGGATCGTATATCGTGACAAGTTTGGTTCCATGTTTACTGAACCAGTTGGTATTGTTGATCAACCCTGGTCTGTCTGACTGAGCTGATACATCAAACTATAGGCAAGTAATCACCCCTACAGAAGCATACCGTGCAGTGAACCGATGTTCCATTGTGGCTGACAGCACCTCACCACAGCGAGGCGCGGGGAAATATGTAGAGGCTTGGTTCCTATATAGATGCAGTAGTAGCATCTCCACCAAGTTAACAGGGGCATCATCATAGGTTCCACTTCACCCCATGATCTGGTTATATAATTACCACCCAACACTGTAAATGGTTTCCTGCGATCCAGGAAACCATTAAACTTTTCATTCATTGTTGACCCACGTGAAGTGAATAGAAGAGTTATATTAAAAACGACATGAGAGAAAGGGAGACGTAGGAAAAGAGGAGGGCAGACACAGAAATTGAATGATAAAGGTGGAGGAAGAAGTAGGCAGAGACACATCGGGTGGACGATGGTCGCCACCACCTGCCACTAACTGAACCAGGAAAAACTAACACTTTTCCAAACACGGGTTGCTTGGTTAAAGTGGTGTGGCATACATAATTTCCTTTTTATGACCATTAAATTCAGTGTTTATCTTTGTGTTTCTTTGGAAAATCTGTTTACACTGAGGAGGTGCTATTTCTCAGTTTCCACACTGGACGAAAAAAACTGTTGTTGTACCTTCCGAATGTCACTTGTGTGTGTGTGTGTGTGTGTGTGTGTGTGTGTGTGTGTGTGTGTGTGTGTGTGTGTGTGTGTGTGTGTGTGTGTGCAAGCAGTATGACATCAGTTATATATATATTGATTTGAAGACTAAAAAGAGCACAAAGAAAATTGATTGTCTGCATGCAAGGTTTTAAAAAATGCTCTCTCTCCCTTTCTCTCTCTCTCTCTCTCTCTCTCTCTCTCTCTCTCTCTCTCTCTCTCTCTCTCTCTATCTATCTCTTTTAGCGTGTTCGGTTCACTCTGTTAGTGCCCCCCCACCTCTTATACTACTCACAGTATTCCTTGTCATAAATGTATAGTGTACAAACATAAATATAACCTCTCAGGTGAACCCCCAACTTTTCTGTTATTTCTCATGCATTTTCTCCCTATCGCTGAAAGTAATGTGTGAACAACAAGAGGCACACAGAGAGTTCAATCCACCTCCTACCATTTCGTCTGAGGGGTCGAATATTTGACTCCGTCCTGTGACCTTGACCTTTGACCCCTGCTCACAAAATTGAAATACTGCATCATTGCTTACACCTTAACTGTTCCACGAAGTTTAGTCTCAGTTGGATAAAGACAGCTATGTGACGCTGACTCTTAATCTGTTGATGCAGAAACATTCCCAATCCCTACGGTGATGCTAAACTACCCCACTAAGTTTGGTACAGTTCAAAAAAAAACTATTTTTTTTTTCTTTTCAAACCTGGACACCATGGTCGAATTTGACGGTACCCTGTGGCTTTCACGTGTGATTGATTACTCTGATAGTCGAATCTCCTCAGTTTTGCCTTACCTTCAACCCGTTCTTAAAGTATGGTGTATTATGGATTATAAGCTCTTTTAGTTGTCCATGCCTAGGCAGCTCCCTGTTTGATCCACAGCCCCTCCACCACTTTGGTTAAATAAGATTAAAATAATTTTAATCATTTTGTTCGCGTTCACACACACACACACACACACACACACACACACACACACACACACACACACACACACACACACACACACACACACACACACACACACACACACTCACACACACACACACACACACACACACACACACACACACACACACACACACACACACACACACACACACACACACACACACACACACACACCCGCGCGCCACGAAGAACCTGGCATCAGTTTCCCGGGCGTGGGTTAGGAATGAAAATCTATGTTTGCCGATTGTTTTTAAAGCCCGATGTCACTGTAAAAATTTTATTATTACCATGATGAGGATGATGATGATGATGATGATGATGATGATGATGATGATGATGAAATAACAATATTTTACCTGTACATTGAGAAGTTATGTTTTTTTTTGTTTTTTTCAGTATTATAACTTCCCACATCCCTGCGAGATTTAGATTAATACAGAGTTGCACTGTTTGCGCCACCAAAACTTATCAGAAAACAGATATTTAACTGTCACCATCTTTGCGAATTTTATATATCGTATGCAGTTATTATTCTGGGCACGAGTCAAACACTGGCAGGTAGGTAAACTGATGAACTGACAAACAGACTGACAGATAAGTAGGTGGGTTGACAAATAGAGAGAAAAGGTAGCTATAAACAGATTGAATGATAAACAGAAGGGTGATGGATAGATGAATGAATAAACAAATAGTTTGATAGGTACAGTAGATGGATAAGTATAAATATAGATGGATGAATGGGTACATGAATGGCAGCAAAGATAAGTAGATTGCCTGGCATGTAAATAGACAGACAGACTACAGTCAGTACGGAAAGTTCTGACTCATGATGGCTGACATATGCAGCACTGGACAAATTTGAAGTCAAAGGTCTTAGAGCAAGTCGATATCTCGTGGAAGCGTTTCAGAGTAGATTTTGTAGTGATGATAAAGCTGTAACCGTATTAAAAATTGTGTAATTCTGATGGCAGTGTTCCTTGCTTTGTGATGGTAGTTGTGGAAGTGATGACAGAGTAACAGCGGCATCAGTAATCCCATGGCAGTAATAATTGATATAGTGCTGTTAGATATTTTAGTTTTGGTAATTGTGATAGTGATGGTAAATGTTCTTGCAGTATTAGTAAGAGCAGTAATTAAGGTTATGGTTGTCATGGTACACCTGCGGACATAGGAACCTGCTATGCGTCAAGTGGCTGGATGTTGACACCTAGTAACCTGCTCTCCTTACTTTCTCTATCTTTCGGTAGTGCTCTGAATACCTCTTTATCCTCCCCGTCTCTCATCCACCCCAGTAACCCCTTTCTTTCTGCCGTTCTGCCTTCTTCCTACCTATTGGTTCTTTTTCTGTATTCCTAGTCTTTCTGCCTTCTATAGCCACTGCCTCTCTGCCTTCCCAGAGACGTTTCTTTCCCTTACTACCCACCTACACTATCATAACACCCCGTCTCCTTGCCTATTCTCCCTGTCATCCTATCGCCTTCTCACCTTCCCTGTTTCTCTGACTCTTTGTCTCCCTATCGTATCCTTCCATCCCTACCCACTTGTCAATACACTGCTCCCAGTCTTCTCCCTTTACTTACAGGCTCCCTGCAGCCCTCCTGCGTTCTTTTTTGCCACAATTCTCTCTCTTCAATGCTTCATTCTGCACCCCTTCTTTCCTGTTAGTCAGCCAAAAATTCCTTTGCCTTCCTGACTCTGTCAACCATTCACTTTTTTGTACTAACTGTCTGTCTGTCTATGTCTCGGCCTACTCCTCTACCATTTGCAATCCTCTCTACCTCCCTTCCTCCTTGCCGCATACGTGCTTTACTCGGAAAATCGTTTCCTCACCTTCTTGCCTCCTGCCGTTGTATCTCTGCCTCCCTTCCTCCCTGCCATCCTACTCCCTACCTTTCTTTTTCTCAGGCTCTTTGGTTCTTTACTTCCTGGCTCTGTGTCGCTATATCCTTGCCTCACTGCCTGCCTGCCTAATTCAAGCTTCTGCTTCCCTATCTCCCTTCCTCCTTAAAGCCCTAACTACTTACCCTTGCTCCTTCCCTGCTTTCCTGCCCCCGAGACTACCTACTCCAAGCCTTCCCAGTTCTTTCGTTTCTGCTTCCCTGCCCCCCACCTCCCATCCTCCGTGCCTTTATGCCGCTCTCCCTCTCTGATCCCGTAATCCACTGCATGGCCCCTCTATTCCTACCCCTGCCTCCCTGCCTCCCTGCCTACCTAATCAGCCAGCCAACTGGTCCTAAGGGAGCACATACCATTCTAACTTAACATAACAGCTTTGCAAATTAGGAAAGGGGGCTGGGAGGAGGTAGACAGGAGTGGCGTGAGATATGAGAGAGAGGAGGGAGAAGGTAAGAGAGGAAGGACACGAGGGAGGAAAGGAAACGAAAGAAGTAAGGGAGGTAAGGAGAGGGTTAAACATTGAGGAGGTATGGAGAGACGTACAAGGGATGACAGGGAGCCAAGGAGAGAGGAGAGATGGAAGGTGGAGACGGAAGGAAAAAGAGAGGCAGAATGTAGAAAGGGAGGCAGGCAGAGGGGCAGAGAAGGGAGGCACAAGGTACGAGAACGAGAGAAGGGTAGCGGAGAGGGAAGTGTGGAAAAGGGGAAAGAGAAACAAGTAGATAGGCAGGGTCAGGGAGGTAGCGAGGTGAGTGGGAAGGGGGAGACAAGTTATGAGGAGTTGAGAGAGAGAGAGAGAGAGAGAGAGAGAGAGAGGGTCCGAAGAGGATAGAGTAGGTGGCACTCAGGGAAGAGGCATGCAGGGAGGTAGAAAGGTAAGGAGACGCAGGTTATAGGAGCAAAGAGAGGTAAAGGGGGTGGGAGGGAAGTTGACTTACAGGGAGTTGAGGAACATGACGACGGGGGGTGAAGAAGAGGGAGTTCGAAGCTTAGCAGGCGAGAAATAAAGAGTAAACGTAAAGGAAATCAAAGCGAATGCAGTGAAAGAACAATAGAAAATGCTGAAATACGAAGCGTGAAAAATTTTTAACGAAGGAAGGAGAGAGAGAGAGAGAGAGACGGGGAAATAGCACATGGATACGCAAAATAAATATCTCATTCCCAATAGTATTCTGACGTACGCTTCATCTCACTTTACTACCATCAGATAAAAACATACTCACTCAGAATAGGTAGATGTTTTCGTTCATTTAGTATAAAATAACATGCAGTACAAGAATATATTGGTTTTCACACAAAAATATAGGTGATAAAAGCGTTGTTCCACTGACCGATCACTTGAAGATCGCCAAAATCTTGCACATATGACTCACTATGACTGTTGTTTCAACTTACATTTTATTTTTTCAACTTACATAATACTTTTCCACTAACATTATACCCGTTTCCACTTTATATAAATGTTATGATATATTTACAGCCCTTACGATTATGTTTAGTGTAATATTAGCACAAATTTACATAGTGAGCGAACTTCCTATGACTTGTTTCAACTTACATTCCATTTTCAACTTATATAATACTTTCCACTAACATTACACCCGTTTCCACTTTACATAACTGTTATCACATATTTATAGGCCTTACTATTATATCGAGCGTCATATTATCGCATACTTACGGGCCTTACTATTATAGTGAGCATCATATTATCGCAAGCACACACAATATAAGTAATGTACCAAGGTGTGGTATTCCCAGAAACATGGCTCAATGCACAACCCTACGTTGCAATCTCGTACCTCGTGTCTCTTTTGGTTTCTGTCACTCAGGACCGGCTGCATACTTGACAGTGGTCCAGGCCAATTCTGTTGAGGAGGGATGGTGCTGAGGAAGTGGCGTCCTGTGAGGCGTAGGGGAGTCTGGGCGGCAGTGGTGGGGCAGGGGTTTCGTTTACTCGGGACTTATCTTGGAAAGATCATATTGCATCTCTTGTAAAATCTGCTTCCAAGAGATTGGGTGTGCTAAGCCGACTCCGCTCTTTCTTTACCCCTGCACAATTGTTGACTCTATACAGGGGTTTTATCCGCCCCTGTGTGGAGTACAACTCTCATGTGTGGGGAGGCTCCCCACATACAGCTCTTCTCAATAGGGTGGAGTCAAAGGCTTTTCGTCTCATTAACTCTCCTCCTCTTACTGACTCCCTTCAACCTCTGTCTCTTCGCCGCACTGTTGCATCTTTATCTCTTTTCTATCGCTACCTTAATGGCCACTGCTCCTCTGAACTGTCTGCTTGCATTCCTCCACCTCTACGACGGGCGCGTAGCACCTGTCTGGCAGCAAACTCTCATCCCTTTTCTGTCCAACTCTCTAATGCAAGAGTTAACCGTTACTCCCAGTCTTTCATTTATGCAACAGGTCAGCTCTGGAACTGTCTCCCTCTGTCTGTATTTCCTGCTGCCTATGATCTCCAGTCTTTCAAACGTAGTGTGTCCAGGCATCTCAAAATGATCGGATCTTGAATTTGGCTCTCTATTGTATTTAGTTTTTCTCTTGGAGGGAACTGTTACTGCGGGCTCATGGCCTTTGGTTCCTTCTTCCTCGCATAAAAAAAAAAAAAAAAAAAAAAAAAAAGGTGCAGTGGTGGGGGTCTGTCCTGTGTGAACCTGCCGATTTTTTCGCGAGACAGATCCCTCACAAACCCCTCAAAGGTCTCAGAGGTTCCCGTTGTCATGGCTTGGAGGTAGTGTGCGTTGAGGACCGTGATGTCAAGCAAGTGGAAAAAATAGCTTTTTGTACCACTTCATCGTGGTCATGGCACACTCCACACTGGAAATCATGGAGTCAGACTGGTCTACTTGCCTTATGTTGACACTGTAGTCAAGTAACGACTCTGTTTTCCAAACGTTGTACCTCCTCTCGCTGTGGTAATCCACAAAGTCTGTGTGGAGCATGAGGGGGCAGTGTACTGTCGACAGGAGGCAAACTTTCCTGTTGTGGTTCCATACAGTGGCGAGGATGTTATTTGCCTTGAAGAAAACAACCTCATTACTGTCAAGTTTCGTCCCAGCCTTGATCAAGTGCCAACGGTTTTTCTTGACGGTGGCACAGACTCCGGTGTCGTTAAGGTGGAGGTACCAAGCGAGAAGGGGGCTAGTGTACCAGTTGTCCAGGTAGAAGACGTGTCCACGATGAAGGTACTCTTCTATCATTGTCTTCGCCACGGCCCCAGAGAGTCCAATATTCGATCTTCTGTTATGCCTGTCTGTGCACCGGTGTACAATACTATGTCTTGCACATAACCAGTCTAACAATCACACATAACAAAGATATTGAACCAAAAACGGTGTCTCTTGCTGGGTATGTACTGGCGAAAGAAATAGCCTCTCCACAATACGAGACTCTCGTCTATGATAAGGTCTCTGAAAGGATAGAAGGATGGGCAGAACTTTTCACGCAGGTGATCAAATACCATCCTTATTCTCCTCATTCTGTCAGTGTTATCAGCATTAGCAGGGTCGTCGGCATCGTAAAAGTGGAGTCAGCTCAGACTTTGTTGGACTCTATTACGACCCATTACCTTCCCAAAGAAAGGTGGGCTGGTCATTGGGTCCATAGATCAGTATCCCGGAATTCATCTTTTCCATACAATACCCATCAAGAGAACCAGGACCAAAACGATGAGCATCTCACCTAGGGTTACTGGATAGTCATGTTGTTGGGAGTGCCTGCTTGTCATACCTTGATGCTCGCTTTCATGGTGCTGACTGCTTGCAAGTTAATTTGTCTGCTCCACAATCTGCTCCACAAACTCCTCACCAAAGAACAGGTGGAAGAAATCCACACTGGTGGAGCCTGCATGGAGTTCAGGAGCCATGCAGCCAGACTGCCACCCCTCTGTGAAGGGAGGAATGATGGGTGTAAAGTCACTCCCATCTTCCCAGTCCCACAACACACCAATGTCTCCAGCCTCATCTCCATCGTTGCCTTCGTTGGGGTGTGGAGGAGAGCATGGTGGGGTGGTTGTGGAGATGGAGAGCGGCGCCCTTCCCCACCCACGCTCCTCTTCCTTCTCCCTTTTCCTTTCCCCTTTCCCTTCCCTTTCCTTCCTTTCCCCACATCATGGGGCCGTGGGGAGGAAGTGCGGGAATCTTGCGGGGAGAAAGAGGTGCTAGGGAGTGGCTCCTCACCTGCCCGCTGCCCAGGTGCACCACGTACTCGTCCTGTCTGCCTGCCACCACCACTTTCCCTTTCACTGATCACTCCGGTCACACCGCTCATGCCTTTGCTAGACAAAGCACTAGCCTCATACCTTATTTTCCTCCTCGCCACACCTTCAGCTTCCTGCAACAAAATCCTTTCCCTCCCCAACCACAAGGTAACACCACGTCCTATGCCTCTGTCCTCATCCTCTTCAGAGCCTTCATCTAGGGGTTGGGGAGAAGTCCATGCATGTGGTTGAGGTGCAGGCTGGCTTTCTCTCACCCTGCGGTACGTGAAATACTGCCGCTTCCTTGATGACAGTACCTCCTCATCAGTGCTGCTCGTTTTGTCGTCAGGCAGCATGTAGTCCTTGTCCTCCACATCGTCATCTAGTGGAGAACCACTGTCGACTATGAAGACATCAAGGGCGGCTTGAATTTCGTCATCAGAAAGATCTTAGTGTGCCATGTCTGTTCGGGGTCACTGCTAACTGAGACAAGGGCGCGGGCGGGTCATGCCGGGTTGGGGAGCTTCCCTACCTGGCGGCGGGTTGAGGAGGCTGTCCCGAGTATACATACTGAAAATCATAAGCGAAATTTGGAAATTGTGCAAACGACTGACCGTGCAATTGCAAAACGTGATAACGTCATCGGAAGTCACGGTGACAAAACGTTGCAACGTTTATACACGTTGATGGGATGCCTCAGGTTAAATACAAGCATCTAACTAGGATTATGCACTAAGTTAGCTTATTAGTATCACAAAGCAGAAATTGTTCCAATTACGATAGCTCTTTCCTATTAACAGGTGATGTTATTACTGTACTGTTATTGAACTGTATAGGAAATGGGACGACTTAACATTAGTAAGTACTGTTGCTACCTGCAACAAGATGTATTATTAGTTTTGCTTAATGCTGCTGAAAAAAAGTAAGCAACACCATACTGCCAAATGACATTTGGCATAGAAAAGCAGAAATTTCTCTATCAGCTGAGGAAACAGGACATGGAAAACAATCACAATACACACACAGTATAATACATGCAAATTAGAACAGTGGTGAAATATAAATAAAGTTAGTATATGAAAAATACTGTAAGATAAGTTGTGGTTTGATTGGTATTGATTTTTTTTACCTGCTTTTAAAAGTGAAAATTCTGTTGCCACCAGGAATGAAAGCATTGAAATTTGTCAAATTCCTAGACTACAAGGGAACAGAAATAATAATAATACATCAGGTGAACAATGCCTGTAAATAAAGAACAGAAAAAAAAAATTGAAATACTGTTACCTGCAAATAAAAATATTTACATATATATAAGGTGTACCTTTAAGATCAATAAACTGGGAGTCTGTTTGCAGCATAATGTGAATTAAATATGTAGCTACAAACTGGCTTTACAAGAGAAGCAAGAGGGGAATCTGCCTGCTAAAACTTTCTATTTTACCCTGAGACTAGAGAGAGAGAGAGAGAGAGAGAGAGAGAAAGTCGATCAAGTATCCCAAAGAAAGGTAGGCTAGTGGCGGGAAACTGCCGTTGTTACAAATCTCACTAAATAAGTATATACAGGGTATAAGCTGTTTTCACTGGTGAAAACAATAATAGAAAAAATATCGGAAACAGCACTCACTCACTTATAGCACTATGCACAGCACAATACTACAGTAATACCAAATACACTAGATATACTGTACCAAACACTGCACCTGTTTACATCCACGAACGGAAAGGCACCAACCACAATCAAACAGATCTACCTAAAACTGCCACACTAAGAAACACATATTATTTCCACACTATAGTACAACAAAGAAGTAAACAATGAAAAGCTGTATAACTCAAAACTAACTCACAGCTTGAACTAAAATAAGTCAAAACGAAACAAAATTACATTCAATCAACAAGGTCTGCTCGAGCAAGACCACGCAGTTTCCTGTGTTTAGACAGGGTATAAAGTGTTCTTACTAGTGAAACAACATACATTTCACTCCCATCTAGTCGTACCGTAGCTCTAAACGCGGGTAACGCTTATCATTTCCACTAGAATAATACCCACCCACCCAGTCACACATTATGGTGTGGAAGATGAACAGGACAAGACAAAAGTTTTCTCATTTAATAAGCACAAAAACTCTAGTATATACGCTGGATTCACACACCTTACACGGGGATAATACGCCCAAGGCACCTACACACGACTATACTATTTGCGCTTAAAATGTTCACTCAAATTCACTGGAATCGTAGAAAAACTGGTAGGCTGCTCAACGTCGACAATTACCGCAAGCGGGGTTTCGAGGAAAGTAAACAGCAATTGCAAGAGGAGGAGTAGGCTAAAAGCACACACACACACACACACACACACACACACACACACACACACACACACACACACACACATACACACACACACACACACACACATGCTTCCTTTGCCCCTGTACTATAGGCTATCTTATGCACACTTTATCATTCACTTGTATAAAGCTTTTCTTTTATTGGTTGCTCTCTCTCTCTCTCTCTCTCTCTCTCTCTCTCTCTCTCTCTCTCTCTCTCTCTCTCTCTCGGTATCCTGGTTTGTAGGGAATGTGCTTGTGAAATGACACCGTAACGTCCCGGGTTCACGGTAGTTCTGACCATCCCAGTTGAATAAGTGGACACTCTACTGTTACGGGCATGCAGATCAGCCTGTCGTGGTTCGAAATCTCCTTTTCTGAAAGAGAGTACATAGTTTCCCTCTCGCTTGTACTGTACCTCGGTTCCGCATCGGCCATCTCCAGTTTGGTGTCTAACTGCTTCGCTACCTCACATTTTCTGCTTCATTCAGGCCACCTCCGGATTACTAAAGTCATTTTTCAAATATTCCGTGAAGGTAAATTAAGGTATTTATCTCCTGCCAATGCAACATTCCCTCCCCTTTCCGTTGTGGTAGTATGATAGCTCGTAGCTCCTCATAATGATGGCGTCTGTTTTACCTCGTTCTGCCTATTCCAAACGACTTACGAGTATGTCAGTTCAGGAAACGTCTTTGTCCAAAGGAATCAACTTTATGATTTTTTGTATCTGGACAAAATCGTCTGTTTTGGCAGGATCATCATTCAGTGTGTCATAAATTTTTCTCTCTCATCTTGTGTTGTGGGGACGGCTCAGTTTGCTAGCATGAGGAAAGTAAAGATCTAGACTTTTTTTTTTTTTTTAGAAAATACTTATCATACATTGAGTGGACGTATGGAGACAGGCATTATTAAGCATAAAAGGGGCTATGGACAGCAGAAAATGATGCAGGGTAGACACTGCTAATAGTACCTGAGTTGTCTATGCAAGACATGAAAACTCGGCTGCATGATATAATGTACCAACGTCTTTTAAAATCCGCTCTTAGCAGCGGATGAGTTAATCGGAACATATGTGTAGCCATTTTTTATCAGGATTTTTTCAGCAGAAGACAGTCACCTGTTGTTAGCCTGAGTACAATACATAAGTTCATGCATAAACATCGTCCCTTCACGACAACGGTGATTTTCCTGTCATTCCTGTCAGTAAGAATATGTTTTATTCAGTAATATCCTCTCCTGCGGATGCATTAAGTTTTAGGGAGCATTTTCTTAAGTTTTCTTTGTTGGGTAGGATGGTGTGTTTGTATTATTCATGTGCATGGACTTTATATACACCTGTTGGTGGGTTATTTAACATTAGTACCTCCAACACGGAGTTTATTTCATTACACCTACATCTTGTGAAGCGAGAGCGGGTGTTATGTTTTGGGCGGCTTGTGTGTGTGTGTGTGTGTGTGTGTGTGTGTGTGTGTGTGTGTGTGTGTGTGTGTGTGTGTGTGTGTGTGTGTGTGTGCGTGCGTGCGTGCTTGCGTGCGTGCGTGCGTGCGTGCGTGTATGTGTGTGTGTGTGTGTGTGTGTGTGTGTGTGTGTGTGTGTGTGTGTGTGTGTGTTTTAACATAAATATCTCACAGAAATTTTAACCGATATTAATCAAGCATGGAGGAAGGACAGCTCTTGTAGAAACCTGGTGTCTTTTAAAGAACAATAGGTCAAATGTCAAGGTCACTGGGATAGGTGAAATGTTGACCAAATCAAAATCACATAAAACATTTTTCATCCAATTTCAACCAAACTTTGGGAAATGACTGAAGGTACCAAGAGAATGAATTGATTACATTTTGAGAGCAATTACGCAAACGCGAAAGTCACAGGGCATGGTAAAGTTCCACCTTCCCTAGGTATTTGCTAGCTAAATAACTCAAAAAGTTGTCTTCCAGTTTCAGACAAACTTGATGGAATGGTTGAGGTTCAGAGAAAGGATAGACCTATTGTTTTTAAGAACAATGGATAAAAGGTCAAGGTCAAAGGTCAAGATCAAGGGTCAAAGTCAACTTAATACCTAACATTTTTGCATCTACCTTTGGAATGCGTAAAGGAATGGTGAAACATGAATGGATTCAATCTGAGAACAATCATACAAAGGTTAAGGAGATGTGGAAGGGTCAAAGTTTGCCCCCATGTATATTTAACAAAACAAAAAAAGATGACCTGAGTTGGGTCAGACTTGGTGGGTGAGGTGAGGATCGCCCAAGACGTACCCATTGTTCCTGAGAGTGATGAGTCAAAGGTCTAAGTCCCACGGCAACATCATCTCAAGCAATTTTTTTTTTCTTTTTTTTTGGTGTAGACCAAACTTAATGCAAAGGCTAAGGTTAAAATAAGTAAAAAGAAATTTGTCTTTGAGAGCAGTCGGTCAAAAGACGAGGACCCAGAGAAAGATCAAAGTTCAAGGTCACTGGATAAATTCAACTCAGGTAGTTTGATCAGGTCTGAAATAAAGTTGGTTAAATTATTAAGTGTTAGTCAAGCATGAAGGAATTTGTATTTGAGAATAATCTGTTGAATAAACTCACCATATAAAGTCATATTTTCGGCCTTTAGATCAGCTGTCGAACAGGGGTGTTGAACTCTTTGAGTGCTCTTTCCTGTATATGTTCTTTTTTGTTATGATAATGGCATTGAAAACAATTAATATTTATATATTTATTGTTTCTCTTCTTCTTCTTTTTCCTCTTCTTCTGTTTCCTCTTCTTCTTCTTCTTTTTCTTATTATTATTATTATTTGGACATGTGGAGAGGATGGAGAATGAAAGACTGACTAAGAGGGTGTATGTAGGTGAGGTGGAGGGAGGGAGAGGGAGGGGTAGACCGAGGATGAGGTGGAGGGATGGAGTTGAGAGGTATATGAGGGAGGGGGTGAGTTGGGGGAGGGGAGTCAAATGGTGGGTGACAGAGTGACTTGGAGGCGTTTTGTCTGCGGCCACCCTTTGCGGGATTAGGGCGTCGGGCTATAGATAGATAGATAGATAGATTATTAATATTATTATTATTATTATTACTATTATTATGTACACCCGAAGACAGTGAAACTACAGCCCCACTCCACTGCAGGAGGCTCTGTGATATTTGGGTGCAAAATTGAATAAAACAATATATAGCCCTAAAGCGTTGTCCTTAACTCTAACCCTTATCAGTGATATCTCTGGCTGTAAATGCTTCCTCGTCCTCCTCCTAGAGAATTGATGCATCCGGCTCACTCCCAAAGAGAGGCAGAGTGGAAAAAATGAAATACACACACGCAAGCACACACACACACACACACACACACACACACACACACACACACACACACAAGTAAACAACGTATGTACATACACACACATGCACACAGTACACTCATAAAACAGCCCGGATTTTCCACGCAAATGTGGGGATATTCTGAGGATGAGAGAGAGAGAGAGAGAGAGAGAGATGGGACTGGAAAAGTTTGATCTCTTTTTGCGATTATCAAAGGCAGACGATGCACAAACGGCGAGGGTAAACATAGAGGTAAAAAGAGTAAAAACGTGAGTAGATCGGGAGGGGACAGTGAGGGTGAAGAGGAGGGGGGATGGTGAGTGGGCATGGGTTGTCAGAGATACAGGGGACCGGAACGAAAGTAAATTTTGGGATGGACAGTATTTTTTTTATATACAAGGCATGTGACCGATTCTGTCCATAGACTCACAGCGCGCTTCATGAAGCCTAGCAGTCCTCCTATGTGCTACACGCTTTCAAACATTACCCTTTCGGCACCATTAGCCACTGTCAATATTGCATACAAGCAATAGCTGACTCATTTAGGAATGCTCTGATTGTACAATAGAGTCTCTGAGAATATTAGGCAACTTTGTTTTAACGAATTTGGAACAATCAAACTGTCTCTTGTCCAAGTCTGAGATCAAACTGGGGTCGTTTCAGACAATAGACAATTCCTCCAAACATTTACCCACCATCCTACCACCATGGAAGGCACCTAGAGTGTCGGCTGATGCTTGTGAGGTGTTTCCATGAGTTCGAACTCTTGGATTATGCGTGGACGATTGTGTGACCCATTTCGTTACGCATGTTGCTTCATATGTCTACATTTATCTTTACTTTGTTTTTTTTATCCTGCCACATCAACGTTTTAATGTGAATTGGGGTTTGAAAGAAGAACATGATAATGATAATGATGATGACTGTGATGATAATGATGATGATGATGAGGGAGGGGAAGGCTTTACGTTCTGACAAAAATAAAAATGGTCTGCAATAAAGGGGAGTTATCACGGTAAAATTTTACATGTTTACAGAAATCTTAACAACACACTTGAATTTGGAGCGGAAAATTCGTTATCGTGATATGCAGCATTAGTAAAGATCAGCTGATGTTACTGTCGAGGTACTTTGACTGATCTTGAATGACCCTGACATCATGCTGTAAACACACACAACGCGTCGGTTCCAAGGAGAAGTAGTTATAGCATGTCATGGTGAAGAACACACTTCATTGTAACTAGTCTAATGCAAGTCTTACTGGGGTAATACCGCATGATATAATGAAGTCTCAGTAGGCACACCGACTCACCAACTACTCCATCCACCTTCACATTCCCTACTTTACCATTCATATCGCCAGTCAAAAACACTCTCTCAGTCCTTTCAAACTTTTTCATGCACACTTCTACATTTGTCCAGAACTCTCCTCTCACTCTGCTTGTACGATCTTGCTTTGGCGCATACATGCGCACAATCGCCCACATTTGTAGTCCAGCTTTCAAGCTTACCTACACAATCCTTGAGCGAACTGATCCACACTCTCTTATATTCTCCTTCCATCTGTTACTCACCACAATACACTCTACCTTTGTTCTCTCATTCTCACCTACTCCCGCACATATACCGCATCCATACTCCTATTCTCTCATACTCTCACCTCCACGTTTAGTTTCAATTAATCCACATACATCCACTTTTGCACCTTCAAGCACTAGACAGTCTCTCTCTCTCTCTCTCTCTCTCTCTCTCTCTCTCTCTCTCTCTCTCTCTCTCTCTCTCTCTCTCTCACCTCATCATTTGCACCCCTTACATTCCACGTTGCCATCCATATCATGTTCTTTGTTCGGTCCTTAGGGCACGTCCAAACCTGCCCTCGAACATATGTTGACAGCACGGTTGGCAACATGTTTGGGTAAATGTATGCAGCAGTACAGTATTTGGACAGACATATGCAAACATGTTACGGACACTGGCAACAGAGGCGATGGGATACGGTCGTCCCTACCAGACAGCTGAGACTTCATCAGGGTGTCGCCAACATGATGTGGACGCTGCTGTTCCCAACATGTTTGCAGCATATTCATTATTGTGTTGCATACATGGTGCCAGCACTTGTTCGAGCACACGTATGGACGCGCCCTTAGTCGTCAACTTTTGATCAGTCCTGGTCCGAGGCTTCTTGCTCGTATTTTTAGTTAGTTTTTTTTTTTTTTTTTTTTTCCGGGGAGGGGCACTAACCCTCCGCCAACCCACTTGTTGTCAAGTAGGGAACACGTGTTGGTTGGTTATAAGGTTGTAAACGCTTTCCTGGTTTACAGGAAATCATTTGGCTTGCCACTCAGTGTATGGCTACCCTAAACACAGAGTACCACTACATTAAGTGTGTCGATGGTGGTCACCCCCACCTACCATAACAGGTTTATTCAAACCAACGTTGGTTGAAGGTTAAGAATCATCGAGAATGTGGTCCACTGATACAGTATGATATTACTGTGTTGTAACGATGAATTGTGTACCTCTTATTTTCATGTGGTCTCTAAACTAAAGCACATTTTTCATGGTGAGATATGTTGCTCTGACCTTTGTCCAGATTTTATTTATTTATTTTATTTTATTTATTTATTTATTTATTTTTGGATTTGGTATTCTTTCCAACAGCACAAGTGCCACATTAATCTCACGACATCCAGCAAAACTGTATTAACAATTGTGAATCTTCTGCATGACAACCGCAAATACATCATCAAATAAGATTATAACAACTACCACAATTCTTCTATTCTGATTGTTCGTATATTTGCAGATGTAACAACCGCTGCCATTAACAGATCATCTATCATTATCTCAGTCACATTAGCAGTTAATATCAAGCTACCACAACTCTAACAAATACAACCATAACTACAACAGCCATCATGACCCACAGCTACAACTACCAAAATCAGTCACATCCACCACAACCACCAATTCTCCAGAACCACTACTTCCACCAAAAGTTCAAGTCACACACGACGACTAACTCAATTATGAACTTTCCAAAAAAAACTAGAAACTCATTCACGCACACAAGGACACACATTTCGTTTACGCACACACACACACACACACACACACACACACACACACACACACACACACACACACACACACACACACACACACACACACACACACACACACACACACACACACACACACACACACACACACACACACACACACACACACACACACACAGGAATCAAGTTGAGCCAAGTATGTGAGCTTTTTATAAGGAGTCAATTGTCCCGGTGCCGGCTGCTGCCTGAGGAGGTGAGGCAGGCAGGGGAAGCAAGGCTGGCAAAACAAGTACAGTAGGGTAAATCCAAGGAAGGCAAGGGAGAGATAGAGAAGGCTGGCAACTGACAGGAAGGGTAGGCAGAGGAGAGGCATGACAGAAAATGATGCAGAAGGGCAGATAAGGCAGAGATAAGGGTGGCGTGAAAGGGAGCGCAATTTGAGAAGAGGGAGCTGCAGGGTGACTAGTGGAAAGATGGCGCAGGCAGGAAGGGAGGGGGCAGGATGAAACAGGAATATGATGCAGGAGGCAACTTGAGGCGAAGAAATGACCAGCACTGAGGCAGGGAGACACAGTGAGGTAGGCATGGAGGGAGGCAGAGGAAAGTATCAGGCATGGGGAGGCGAGAGAGATAGGCAGAAAACTAGTTAGTAGATATTCGTGGAAGATGAAGGAGGCAGGCTGAGACAGGGGAGAGGTAGAGGTAGACAAGGGACGTTAGCAGAAGGCAGAGGTAGATGTGGAACAGGTTGGGTCATGAAGGGGAGTAGTTAAGTTGTGAAGAGGAAAGTCCAGCAAAAGGAGAAAGTTAGACACGGAGGTATGGGAGAAGCAAAGGTAGGCAGGAAGTAAACAGAAGCATATGAAATACAGTACATGGGTAGGAAATTGACAGAGGCAAAGATGAAAGGTAAAGGTAGGGAGAAGGTAGGGAGGGGCATATAGGATATGGAGAGTAGGCAGGGACATACGGGAGATGGAAAGTAGGCAGGGACATATAGGGGATGGAAAGTAGGCATGTTCATTACACGCTGATATATCCTATTTAGGAAGAAAAAGTGGACGGAAAACTAAAGGTAGAAAGGACGTAGAGTAAGAGGAGTATATGGTATAGAGGCAAAAGTACGTAGGGAAGGACAGGGGATGGATAAAAGCACACTGATGCAGATTCGGCAGGATTGGCAAGGTAATGCACAGATGAAAGAATTAGAGGAATGTGGCAGGCGGGAAAGAGGGGGAAGGAGGCAATGGATGGGGCGATGCTGAGGCAGGGAGAGGCTGGCAGATGACAAGATAATGGTGAGGGAAGGTCTGTCTGTCTATCTATCCATTGCCAGACGCCTTAACACCATAAGGGGTGGCCACAAACAAATCGCCTCCATGTCGCCCTATCCCCCGCCGTTTCACTGCCCTGCTCCCAGCTGACACCCCCCTCTCTCATATACCTCGCCACTTCATCCCTCCATCTCATCCTTGGCCCCCCCCTCCCTCTCCCCCCACCTCACTCACATACACTCTCCTCGTCAGTCTCTCATTCTCCATCCTCTCCATATGGCCAAACCACCTCAGTGTGATTCTCCTAATGCTTCCTATCATATCCACATTCACAACAACGCTCCTTCACTTCCTCTTTTGTCAGTCTGTCTCTCCATGTGATTCCACATCCTCCACTCAAATAACTCATTTCCACTGCTTTCACTCTGGACTTGTGTCCCTCCAACAAGGTCCAAGCTTCACTTCCCTACGTTAGAGTTGGCATCACAATACTGTCATGTAGTAATTTTTTCACTTCCTTGCTCATTTCCCTGTTTCTTATCACTGTTTTCAAGGAACCAGCAACCTTTCTTCATTGTTGTACCCTTTCAAGCACTTCACCCTCCAAACTCCCATCTTTCCTCATCACACTACCCAAACACTGAAATGCACTGACATTTTCCATTTCCTCCTAATCCAGCCTCACTGTACATTCACTGACTTCACTTCTCTCGAAGACCCTAACTTTACTCTTCCCTATATTCACATTTAGATTCCGTTTCTTACACACTCTCCCAAACTCATCCACCAAGCCTTGCAGCTCCCCTTCATCTTCACTTAACAACACAGTATCATCTGCAAACAACAGTACAGGGAGTTTCCAAACACTGTCTTCTCTCATTAAGGCCACTCCAACACCTACTGCCCTACCTTGTATCTCTTATATAACCCCATCCAATTACAGATTGAACAACCACGGAGACATGACACATTCCTGTTTCAATCCAACCTTCAAGTGGAAATATTCACTCAGTTCACTATCCACACGCACTGCAGCCTTAACACCCTGATACATACTCTTCACAGCATTCAACAACTTCCCATCTACTATATATATTCTTAATACTTTTCACAATTCTTCTCTATCCACCCTGTCATATGTTTTCTCCAAATCCATGAAAGTCGCATACAACTTCTTTCCCTTCTCTAGAAACCTTTCCACTAAGGATCTATGAATGAATATCTGATCTACACAACCTCTTCCCTTCCTAAAACCTCCCTGTTCTTCCCCAACTAATTCTTCTCTTATTTCCCTAACTCTGTCAATCAGTATCCTACCATATATTTTTCCTATTACACGAAGAAGATAAATCCCCCTGTGATTACCACACATATCTTTTTCCCCTTTTCCTTTGAACAAAGAAATATTTATACCTGACTTCCAATCCTACAGGACTCTACCTTCCTCCCAGCCCAATCTGCACAACTTCCACATCCATTCTACTGCTATCTCTCTCCCATGCTTCAGCATTTCACCACACACTTCATCAATTCCCGGGGCTTTCCCCATTTTGACTTTCCTCATTGCTTCCACAACTTCCATCCTACTGATTTCTTCCTCTCTTCTCACATCCCTCCTTCTTCCAGGAATTCCCCAGCCACTTTCTTTCTCTATGTTCAACAGTTTCTCGAAGCGTTCTCTCCATCTCCTCACTTTTTCTCCCTTCTCCACTGGCAATCTACCATTTTTTTCTTTCACTCCCCAATTAACTTCTTAGCCACCCTGTCTAACTCTCTTTACCTCTTTCCAGAACATTTTCTTATATTCCCTCAACATTACTCTCAATTTCCTTCCAAATTCCCCATCCACTCTCTTCTTACTCTCTCTTATTAATCTTTTCACCTCTCTCTTCCTCTCTACATGTAACTGTCTCTGCCATCTCTCAACTTCTTCCACACCCCTGTTTCTCATCCACTCATTATATGCTTTCTTCTTTTGTGCCACAGCTTGTATCACCTCTTCAGTCCACCATGCTGTTCCCTGCATGCCCTTTCGTCTTCTCTTCACCCCACATACCACCTCACATGCTGCACAGATTTCTTCTGTGAATATCTTGCACACACTTTCCACATCCCCCATCTGCTCCAATCCATATTTACCCAATCGCTCCTCCACTTCTCTATTATATTCTGCCTCTTTCTCATCGGCTTGCAACCTTTCCGCTGTCCTTGCATATACTACTTTCTCCCGTCCTTCCCATCTTCTATTTCTCCATTTCAGTTGGACCATGATTCTGACCACCATCAAATGGTAGTCAGACAGTCCACCCCTCTAACCTCTATACGCTCTTGCATCCATTACACATCTTTGCATCTTTTCATCCACACACACATATAATCATTGCCTTCCCTTCATTATGTTCACCACCCAGCCTTCTCATCACTCGCCACGTAAACCTGTGGATCATTTGGTGTCTGAAGAGGGTACTGGCTATCACCAACCCTCTCCCGGCACGAATGTCCACAAAAGCACTGCCATTCTCATCTATCTCAGCAGCCATACCCCACTCACCAACCACGCCATCCACCTTCACATTTCCTACTTTACTATTCATATCACCAATCAAAAACACTCTCATTCCTTTCAAACCTTTCCATGCACACTTTCACATTTGTCCAGAACTCTTTTCTCACTCTGCTTGCACGATCTTGCATTGGCACATATATGCACACAATCGCCCACATTTGTAGTCCAACTTTCAATCTTACCCACAGAATCCTTGATCCAACAGATCCATACTCTCTTATATTCTCCTTCCATCTGTTACTCACCACAACATACACTTCTTCTTTTGCCCTCTCATCGTCACCTACTCCCGCACATATACCCCATCCATACTCCCATTCTCTCCTATTCTCACCTCCATTTCGTTTCAGTTAATCCACATACATCCACTTTCGCACCCTCAAGCACCTGGACAATCTCTCTCTCTTTCACCTCATCATTTGCATCCCTTACATTCCAAGTCGCCATCCGTATTGTGTCCTTTGTTCGGTCCTCAGTTGTCACCTTTTGGTCAGTCTTGGTCCGAGGCTTCATCGTATTTTTAGTTAGTTAGTGAGGGAAGGTATGGGCAAGATATTGGTGAAGGAAGACAATGGAGGAGTAGAGGTAGGGGATGGCATGGATGGGCAGATACAGTATATACGAGAATGAAGCAAGGATGGATGAGGCAAGGAAAGAAGAAGATGGCAGGGTATAGCAGGAAAGTAGAGTAGTAGGATGCGACGAAAAAGAAAGGCAAGGTAAGGTAGACCGGCAACAAGGAAGGAAATACACGGATAGTCAGAGAGAGAGAGAGAGAGAGAGCGGAGAACGCGGACGCAGGAGCAAATATGGGAGAGGAGGAGAAGAGAGTATGAAAAATGGAGAAAGGACACGAAAAACTTCCTGAGTCAGTGGAAGGAAACATTACTGACAGTGAGCTGCAAAGATGTCACGGGCGGAGAGAGAGAGAGAGAGAGAGAGAGAGAGAGAGAGAGAGAGAGAGAGAGAGAGAGAGAGAGAGAGAGAGAGAGAGAGAGAGAGAGAGAGAGAGAGAGGTGGATTGAGTGGATGGGCAAAGAATTACGAGGTAAGGGAAGTACAGAAGATCACAGAGGTATAAACATAAGAAAAAAAAAAAAAAAGTGAGAGAATGAGGCAAGTAGCGAGAGAGGAATATAAACCAAGGGAGGGAGGAAAGCAAAGAGGGCGAGCAAAATAGGATATATAGGAAAGCAGCGACTGGTTTTTGGGAGGGGGAGGGGATAAAGAAGGATAGACTGATCCACAGAGGAAAGAGAAATACGAAGGTCGAAGTACAGAGAGGCTGGGAAAGATAAAAACAGGCAACGAGATGGAGGGAGACTGGGGAGGAAACAGATAGGATGAAAAAAATAGCAGAGGGTATATTAGCAAGGGAAACAGACAGGCGGAGAGGAAGGGGTAGACAATGGCAGGAAGGAACGACAGGATGGTAGAAAGGGAGGACTGGATGGAGATACATAAAAGAAGGACAAGGATGCAGGGAGGTTTGGTGTATGGGTGAGGAGAAAGTAAGGCATGAGAGTAAAGGGGTGAAATTAGAGAAAGGCAGATAAACAGGAAGAGGAAAGAAAGAAGAGAGAAAAGGGAGAGAGTACCAATTACTGTGCTATTCGAATGAACCAATTTGTTGTCCTTATCAACTACCATGTCTTTTAAGAAATTTATTTACTTGCATCATGTCCACTTGTAGCCATCACTTTGCCAAGTTAAACATTTGTAATTCTAAACGTTATTAATTTGTTTGTCATCAGTCCGGGTATCATTTTTGTCAACCTTCGCTTTACTCTCTAATTATTCCGTATCTTTCTCGTTATACGGTGAGCAAAACTATACATAGCACTGCATATACTGGCACACTAATGACCTGTACACAGTGATGATTATAAAGAAATTTATGATTTGAATTTTAATGTTCGACTTGTGAAAACTGGAAAAGCGTTAGCTTTCTTCACCACTTACGCACACTGCAGACTTTCATTTAAGTAATTTGTAACTATTATTCCTCAGTTTTCTATTTTCTGGGTTTACATTCTCAAGAATGAGTACCATGCATAGTACAGCTAACCTTATCATTATACTTCTAATATTTAGGACTTTGCACTGTCAATATGAAAATCCATTTGCTAAGTTTGAACCCAATTATTTAGTTTACCAAGATCTCTCTCCTCGGGTGTATCTGATCTGTTACCGATTTTTGTATCATGAATAAATCTGAATATTTTACAACATAAACCATCGACAATATTATTGATGTAAATAAAAAAAAAAAAAAAACAGAATGGGATCCAAAACTAAGGCTTGCGGCATCCTACCTTAAACATTCATCCAGCCTGACACATTCCTACTTCTTACAACTATTTGTTTACGTCCTGTAAGCCAGTCTTCTATCCACGTTAGTAAATTTCCAGTGACACTATGGGTTTTAGCTATCTCAACAGAGCTTTATGGGGCGCTTATCAAATGCTTTATGGAAGTGCAGATAAATTATTTTGACGGATTTTATTTCATCATACATGTCAGTGACATCAATAAAAATATCTAGGAGATTGTTGAGATGAACAGCTATTCCCAAAACCCATGCTATGAGTCTTTGATGAGAATAATTTGTTCTAAATCATTAACTAGTGTGTCTCGAACAATGGTTTCCAATCACTGAGGCTAAGCTGACAGGTCGGTAATTTGCAGGTAGTGATTAATCACCCCGTTTGAAAATCGGAGTTACGGTACATTATCTAGTTTCCATTCATTTGGCACAGTGCAAGTCATTAAAAAATATGCGCAAAAAGTAGTTATTTCATTTATCCATTACCTCCTTTAAACTTCTGAGATATGTTATATGACCCTGGCATTTTGCTGACATCCAGTGTGCTGATTGAAGGTAGTACGTCTGTCTCATTCATTAAAATGTTGCCACTTTATTACCTTCATCTATCTTACCACAGTCAGACAAATTAATTGAAACTGTTTTTTCTACGGTGAAAATGGATGCAAAGAAAGTGTTAAGTATCACAGCAATGTTTGTATCGTTTTTAGTAGGCTCTCTATTTTGTAAATTAAGTGGGCCTGTAGTTGTTTTTAATCCCTTTTATTGTTAATGTGACCCAAACAAATTTTTGGGTTTGATTCACTGATACTTGAAATATGAATTTCATGTTTTTTCTTTTGTTTATATTAACATTCTAACTTTCGAATGAAGATTCTGATATTCGTTCTTATCGCCTTAATTATATGTGGCTAAGTACCGGTATTTTAGATGTGCAGTTTTCTGTAAGAGGGTTCTGAACACTAATATTCCACCCTTTTGTTTTATCATTTTTGCAGATGTTCTATTTTGCATCGACATGTATAATTTGATTTTTAGTAAAACTTCAGTGAGCAACATTCAGCAAGCATCATCAACATCTGTTGTTTGAGCAGTTGCATCCCAGTTATTATCATCTTATCTCAGTTTTTTGAAAATGGTGTTTCCTGTAGTTTGGAAATTTCTTGTAAAAGGACTTAATTGTGTTTTCGATGACATTTTTCCTGAATGTGACTATATGGTGGTCACTGGTACTAAATTCTTCACCAGCTAAAGCATTAACTACTAGTTTACTGATGTTGCCAAAACAGTTTCAGGTATATTTTGCCATCATGTTATCTGTTCTACTAGTTGATGTAGTGCACATGTAGATAGATAGGGAGGGACAGAGGAAGGGACGCGTATTAAGGTAGGAGAGAGAGAGAGAGAGAGAGAGAGAGAGAGAATTATATGGGTGGAAACATTAGCTCTTAGCCTGATCATTCGGTGTGGTTTCACTTATGTGATCCGCTGCTAACAAAATTAAATGTGATAATGTTGTTTCTTTCCCCTACCCCCCTTCCCTCTCTCTCTCTCTCTCTCTGTCACGAATTTGCTAGATCGTATTATTATGGCAGTTCGTGACACTGTATTAGTATTATTATGTGAACTCTTGAACAGTACTGAAACCCATAGAACTTCACTCAGTCAGTTACCGCTCGCATTTGCACTCAGATTTGAAACAGTTTTCAAAACATTCATCACTGCTTCATAAGTGACTGTCTTTATGTACAGAGTGCATTTCACTGAGCAATATTTTTGTGTAATTGTCGTTCCCACGCCTTGCCTCTCTAGCCGTTAAGCCATGCCCATTTCTCACGTCTCTGTACCCGGCATGGGAACATTAGTTAGTGTTGGACAACTACGAGAGTAGGTGTCATGCCAGTGTGCAAAGAAGCAGGGTCCTGTCTCAGCGGCTACAGTCTCTAGCAGTTCAATGATTCCCGTATCTCCCCACCAAGTTGGTGATCGGCAGTAGTGGACATCAGCAGCAAATTGCAGCGCCTCGAGAAGGAACAGACAGACTCCCAGACTCTTCACAGCTACAGCTCCAATTTTCTCCACTGACCAGTATTTTTGTTCTTTGTTTTTCTAGGCTTAAGATTATTTTGTTATTTGTTCGAGTGCATGAGTGAGTGTAATTCCTTTGCTTGGTATTTTGAATTCACTTTGAGATTCTTGTAACGTAAATTTATTTATTTGTAATTAATAAATTTACAGTTCTTTTCTTTGAGCTTAATTAAATGTAGAAATGTGTTTCATAACAGAAAAATTAAATGAAAAAAAAGCTTGTGGGGGGAGGGAGGATAACACGGCAGAGGGAGAGGGTAATGGAGGAAGAACTTGCTCCTTGTCTCAGCTCCATGGTGGTTAGGTTTTGTGTGGAGCCACTGACAGTTACCTCTCTCTCTCTCTCTCTCTCTCTCTCTCTCTCACACACACACACACACACTTCTAGTTTCTATACTTCATTGCATCCCATTGATTTATCTTCCTATTTTCTTTCATTCTTTTTTACCTCCTTTCATTATCTGTTATCAGTAATTCTGTTTTCCTTCCCATCATTCTCTCTCCATCTTTGTTCCCTTTTTTCGTCTCTATATTACCTGTTACCACAAATCCTGTTTCCTTTCTCATCATTCTCTCCATCTTACTTCCCTTTCTCGTCGCTGTCTCTTCTCCCTCCTTCCCTCTTCCTTCTCTCACACTCTTGGCATTCATTTATTTTCTTTCTGCTTTCTATCTCTTCATTCCCCTTTTATCCGCCAATCTTCTCTCCAACCTTCTTCTTTCTTTCATTCCCCCTTCTTTCCCTTCTTGTCTACTTCCACATTCTCCATCCTTGCATTTTCTTCCTCCTCAGTCTTTCATTTTTTTTCCTCGCAACGACCTTCAAAATTCTCTTTCAGTCCCATTCTTATTCCTTGCACCATATTCTTCTTGGTTTCTTCTCTGTTTTCCCACTTCCTCTCTCTCTCTCTCTCTCTCTCTCTCTCTCTCTCTCTCTCTCTCTCTCTCTCTCTCTCTCTCTCTCTCTCTCTTCTTTCATGTTTCCTTGTTCTCCCCCCTCCCCTGCACTCTGGTTCCCTTTTCCCTCTTTCCATTAGATCGACATTTGCCCCTGTTTCGTCTTTGTCCAATTTTCGCTCTCTTGCTATAATCTCCATTCATCTACTTCTTTCCACAAATCCCTTTAACATGTCTGTCTCCTACGGGTTTTCTTTCCTTCCTCCCTCTAAATTCATATGCTCACACTTTTCCATTTGTCCTCTGCACTTCCTCCCACTCTTTCCACTGTCGCATCTTCTCTCGGTTATAATTAGCTGTAATTATATGATATTCATTGCTTTTTACGCTTTCAGTGCAATGACGTCCTCTTTTCGCTACCCTCGGACGGTTTCATGTCACCCAGGAGAGCGTTCTCGCAGTGAAGAAACGTATTCTAGAGTTAAATATTGTCTACCTCTAATGTGAAGGGATTTAGACGTGATAGTAAGTACTTGATCTCTCTCTCTCTCTCTCTCTCTCTCTCTCTCTCTCTCTCTCTCTCTCTCTCTCTCTCTCTCTCTCTCTCTCTCTCTCTCTCTCTCTCTCTCTCTCTCATTTCCGTCTTTCCCTGTCTTTTCTCTTTCGTCCATTTCGTTACTTTACCTTCAGTATCTCACTTGATATATCTATCTTCCATATTTTTTCCTTGCCTCTCTTTTGACGTCCTTATTGTTCTTACTCATCTTTTACTTCCCATGCCTTGCCCTGCTCTTCTTGTCTTTCTATCTTATTTTTTTCCAATCCTCTCCTGTCACTTTTTTTTTCCCTCTACTTGGTCTCCCTTCCGCCTCGTCACTTATCTCCAATTTTCTCCCTGCTTCCCTTGCCATTACTTTCGTTTGTCTCTTCTCTTCGTTCTCTCCCTTTCTTCTTCTCTTCTGCTTTCTCTCCTCTATTTCCTCTGCTATAATACTCGTCCATCCTCGCCTGCCTACCTACCACAAAGTACCTCTATAACATCCTTTCGATGCAGTGTTTTGTAAGTAAATAAGAATGTTTGTCACACGCCTTGTCTCCTCGTATGTCCTCACACACTCTGCCTCACCCTGACACATACCACCACGCTCAGCATATCGTTGCAGTTGTTGGTACGCTGCCACCATCTGTCATGTTGTGAACCTGGACTGAAGGATGGCCGAAAAGAGAATTGAGCCACCCACACCACTCTACACACCCAAACACTAATAATCTGGAATAATATCTGCCGTAGTAAAGGAAATCTAGAGGATGAGATAAGAGTAGCCAGACCATGAACCACCTAGTCACCATACCTTCCTTCCCCTCCCACACACACTCTACTACAGCATAAGCATATCTCACCATATTCCCGCAGCTCGTTGTCTTTCTCCATCTCTGATATAGGGAAGTGATTATAAAGGTTAAGTTAGATAAGATGGAACTACAAAAGTGACCCATTTTCTGCATACTCCCCCACTTCCCCTACCACATTTCCAAATATGTTGTGATCGTTCGTGTTCCGCCTCGTTTGTGTTCCAGTAATGGTGAAAATGAAAGTGAGGTAATATCCAACCATGCAAATGAACCACCAAACCATAACATTGCCTACAGCTATCCCTCGCAACACATATTCATCCACAGCTTTCCTCTTGATTTCAACATATTTCCCCTCGATATCAACGAGAGAGAGAGAGAGAGAGAGAGAGAGAGAGAGAGAGAGAGAGAATCCCCTTAACTGCAAGAGCAAATCTATTGGGTAAAAATTCAAAGGGAGTTAATAGTACTCACTTATTTTTCTTTCCAAGCACAGGTATAATACAAAAGTGTTTCTGTCTGCTCGTTTTTCACCGCTAAAACAAGTTTGCTCCCGGCAGTTAATTGGCAAGAAGATTTGTTGCACCTGCAGGCCAAAGTGATTGTGCTCCCAATATCTGTTTTCCATATTTTTCTCATCTTCGGCATTACACGTAATTACCGGTGATTTTGGCAAACTTTGTCAGTAAGAGAGATGGCTTCCCTCAGCAACTTTGCGTCGTATCAGAGCAGCACCACGCCGCCTAAATTACAGCTTCATCTCGCCTGTGTAACACGTGATGAATGGGCGGTCGGAAAGGAGGCAGGTAAGGGATGGGTAGTTCGTGACACAAGACGAATCTGGTTGCAAATATATTGTTTGGAATATTCGAGTTGTTTAAATGCAAGAGGTAATGCATCTGTTGAACCAGGAATCACTGAATGATATACTGTAGATGTTTGTCTATAAAAGCACAAAACTCCAACTAGTATTAATGAGACGACGATAACTAAGAACAACAGTGTTATCTATTTAAAGACTCTCTGAGACATCATTTACACTTCCTGGCACCCACCCGTAATACTTCTTCCTATAGTACACGAGTCGGTATCATCTTCCGAGCCACTGCATACACATTAACAAGTAACAAAGAGTTCTGGTAAGAAAGAACATGACAGGACTTTGAGGCCGCTTAAAGTACGGAACGAAGGATCAAAATATATCGATAAAGGTGAAATGCATGGTATAAATATATAGATAAAGGACAAAACCGCAAAAATGGACATAACGAGTGAATCGAATGATATTCGCTTATAAGTAATGAAATGAAGGTTATGTATTTGCATGGAGTTAAATGAACGCTATGTCTGTTGACCAAAGACTGAAGGTCATAACTCATTAAATAAAAGAAATATTGTTATACATTAGTAGTCAAAGAGGAAATGAACCTTACGGGTTTGGTGATAAAGCATGAAATAAAGGTTTTAAGTATCCAGATAAAGATGACTCTATATAGTGTTATAAAGATGTGTTTGCCTTGAGGAAAAGACTGTATAAGACGAGGAAATGATAAGAGAGTAGTTACATCCAGTGGCGGGTGCTACCTTGTTAATTAGTTTAGAACAGACAGTTTCATAGAATTTTGACTCGTCGGTGTACTTCACTGCTGCTGCTGAATAAATACAATTATCATCAGGCAGGAAGAGATATTCATGTGTAAAATCGAGGATAAAAGGCCTCGTTTTCAGTAATAAAGATTTCAACCGGCAAAGATTTTCCTCTTTTGTGCTAGATCATTCGGCTTCAGACAGAGCATTATGTCAGTGAGTGAAATATTCAGTTCTCTGATTACGAGAGAAGGTGTGGTAGTTGTTAACAAATAGCGACAAACTATGCGGAGTGATAGAGGACTGCTTAATGTCAGCCCGTCCAACCACTGTCACACCATAGACTCACATCAGCTGAGCCCCGACCCATTCAGAGCCATCTCTCTCAAGTTTCCAACAACTCCATTACCCCCTGATCCTTTACACCCACCAAATTGCAACCCTCCTCCCACTTCCCATATCACATCCCTCTCATCACTGTTTTTGGTAGGTTCCTTATCCTGTTTAACATCATCTGTCATCATGAAGGATTTCTTCACACATTTCCTCCCTCATATGCTTCTTCATGGGATTCTTGATTACGTTAAATAATTATAATGTGTAAGCTCAGTGTGGCCTACACACACACACACACACACACACACACACACACACACACACACACACACACAAACACACACACACACACACACACACACACACACACACACACACATACACACACACACACACACACACACACACACACAATCCTTACAGCACATCGAAGTTCACACACATCGCTCCCTGCAACCATACCTTCCTTATAAATACTTCATTTGGGCAAAAGTTATTTCTGGATTCCACTCTGCCTCCGAGGAAAGGATTCATTAATACAGTGGATCTTATAAGGACCTTTAAGAAAGAATGAAGGACTAATAAATTTTTCTCATATAAAGAAAAATATATATATACAGGCTAAATCCAAATTTGTCTCATTTGAGATGCTATGGTACTGTACATAACCCTTAAAAGGCACATGAACTTTAGATATGGGGAAGGTGAAATAAGAGAAACGGTTCCAGATTTTGAGGATATATATTCACCTTAATTATAATAACGGACAGCTTTAGCGTTAACCTGCCGGGCGGAAATGGAGTCTGAGTTTGTAGTGTATATATATATATATATATATATATATATATATATATATATATATATAGAGAGAGAGAGAGAGAGAGAGAGAGAGAGAGAGAGAGAGAGAGAGAGAGAGAGAGAGAGAGAAAGAGAGAGAGAGAGAGAGTGTGTGTGTGTGTGTGTGTGTGTGTGTGTGTCCGAATCTGGTTATAGGTTTCAAAGCCTATTCCCAAAGCCCAGTGGTCCTTTTACGTACAGTATCATACACCTTCACATGGCACCTCTTCGGCTCTAACACCCTCCTAATGATGCTAGAGCTGTCCCATACAGGACTGGTGTATTGGCATTAGTGAGGGTACTTTTAGGACTTGTCTGCGGGTCTTCTGGTAGGTGAGTAAGTCTGCTTTTTGTGAAAACCAAATCCTTCAACTTTTCCCCTGTCCCATCCGTGTTTCGAACCGGGGTCCATTAAGACGGCAGGCCACCTCTTTACCCATTCGGCCATCGCCTCTTCCTGGTCAGTGTCTCCACCGTGATGAAGAAATAAGCTGAAAGTTCAGAAGTTGAGTTCTTAGTATAATAGAAAAGAGAGAGAGAGAGAGAGAGAGAGAGAGAGAGAGAGAGAGAGAGAGAGAGAGAGAGGTGGAACACTGTTGAGGGAAAAAAAAAAAAAGGCGACCGAGGGGGGCCAGTAAGTAGAAGGAACTTGATGAAACAAAAAGCCCTTGATGCCAACGCCTTTAGCAGTGCTGTATATGGAGACTCATATCAAATACTCTTGGTCTCTTAAACACGATAACGCTCCTGCAATATCGCTAATTTACATACATTAATTGTCACTAAAAAAAACAGTGCCACCTTGGTCTGTGTGTGGTATTGAAGCTATTAAGAATTCTAGACAGATATTCGTCTAGATGAACAAACCTGCTTTAGTCAGCACGTTTCTATACATAATATTATCCTGAAAATCAGATTACCAAAATTTCTGCACCACTCTCCCGCAGCACGACCGCCCTTTTATGCTGAAAATTAGCCTAGCAATTTTTCGCTTTTGGGGACATTGTAAGTCTGTTATTTTTCTTTCTCCTGTCTATAAATTACAAAGGAATGGTTAATATTTTCCTAATTAATGTAAATATCTGAAGACCATCAGTCGTAACGAAGAAAGGAGGAAGCAGGGAGAAAGGTGAAAGGAAAAATGAAGGAAAAACGAAGAAAAGCACTAGGAAAGAGGGAAGAAACAGAGGATAGAAGGAAGGCCAGAATGAGGGAGGGAACAATAGAAAGGTGATATGAAAGCAATGCAGTATGGGAGAGAGAGAGAGAGAGAGAAGTTAGAACCGAATCAATGCATTGGAGAATTTAAGAACGGAATAGAAAGTACATTATGTGATTTAAAAAAAAAAAAAAAGGTATGTTGAAAGAGAGGAAGGAAAGAAAATAATATGAATACCAGGCACTGGAGGATAGAGGGAATCATAAAGAGAATAATCGAATAACGAAATGAGATGAAAATGAATGAATGATGGAATGAAAGAACCAAGGGGAGTCATACGGTCTAATAATAGGAGGCTCCGTCATCATCCCCTCCTCTTTTCTCTCTTACCCTAATTAATTCCTCATCTCAGTCTTCTTGTCTGCTCGTTCATCTTCCTCTCTGTCTCATCCAGGCTCATCCACTCCGCTATTAGTTTTCTCACGGATCAGTCTTTATTGTTCTTCATTTAAGTCCTTCACTCAATATCACTGGTTTCTATTGATCATCTTTCGAAATATATGCTGAGTGCTTTCGCTGACACTTTTTTTCTTTGCTTACCTTAATTCCCTTTTGATGGTGGTAGGTGGTGGCGGCCATCATCCACTCACTTGATGTAATGCTGCCTACGTCTTCCTTCACCTTTATCTTTTTTTCTTCTTTGTCTACCCACCTGTCTTCCTGTATTTCTCAGTTTTCCCGTCACTATTTATTAATCCTCTCTCCCTTTCAGGTGGCTTTACATTGAGTGACAAGCATAATGGTTTCGTATAAGCCAAGAAATCATTTACAACGCTGGGTCGGAAACATATAACCAACCCATAAGTGCTTCCTAGGTGTCAACAAGTGGGTTGGCAGAGAGTTAGTGCCTCTCCCCTTAAAGAAACTAGCTCAAAGACAAAAGGTAACCGGTTACGGGATTGTGGCATCTGTCTGTAGATTTATACTATTGCTTTTGCTTTTTTTTTTTTTTAATTCCTTTCTTCTTCCTTCTTTTTCCACCTAATTTCGTTCTCATTTCCCATTTACCCAACTTTTCTCATTCTATTCCTTATCCCTTCCTCCCCCCTCTTTCCTTCTTCCTTTTCATCATTTACTTGCCCTTTATTTTCTCCATTCCTTTATGTTTCTTAATTCCATCCATTCTTCTCAAAATCTTCTTCCCTCTCACCCTTCGCTCTCCTTTTTTTTTTTTTTTCCCATCTTTCACCCTTATCCCTTCCTTTGAACATATACCCTCCTCTTTCTCCCCATATTGCCACTTTTTCTTTTTCCCTTTCTTCCTTGCCGTCCTTACTCCACCTTCCCTTTCATTCATTTCTTTCTAGTTCTCCCTTCCTTTGCTTACTTCTTCCTTTCTCAACTCGTCCTCATTCTTGTTTTGCCTCTCTCTCTCCCTCTCTCTCTCTCTCTCTCTCTCTCTCTCTCATTGTATATATATATATATGTATATATATATATATATATATATATATATATATATATATATATATATATATATATATATATATATATATATATATACAGTATATATATATATATATATATATATATATATATATATATATATATATATATATATATATATATATATATATATATATATATATATATATATATATATATATATATATATATATATATATATATATATATATATATATATATATATATATATACTCTCCTCCCTCCATTCCTTCCTTCCTCTTCTGTTTTTCTTTACGTCATTCTTTCTACGTCCTTCTGTCTGCGGGTGACTTACACTCCCTCTTTTGTCTTTCTGTCCTTCATTCTTTCCTCTTTCTTCTGCCTGTAGGTGACTCAACACTGGGTGACAAGCCGAATGCTTTCCTGTACAACGGGAAACCATTTACTACGCTGTGTGGTAACCATATGACCAAATTTTGGCGCCTGGTGGTTTGGTGGGTAATTGTGGCGTTCCAATCGGATTGAGCCAGTGAAGGTTTATGTCCAAGGGGTGATTAGGGTTGCTCACGTAATGCCGCTCAGGGATGAGTGAGGCTGGTCACTCTCATCTTAAATGTCAGGACCAACTTGCCTAGCCCCGGGCCCCTACGCTCCTCATGGGGCAACATAGGATTGGATGATGGATATTATATATATATATATATATATATATATATATATATATATATATATATATATATATATATATATATATATATTAATACTGCCAGACGCCTCAATCCCGCAAGGGGTGGCCACAAATAAATCACCTCCATGTTGCCTTGTCCTCCGCCATTTCACTGCCTTGTTCCCAGCTCACCCCCCCCCCCCTTATATACCTTTCTACTCCATCCCTCCACCTCATCCTAGGCCTCCCCCTCCCTCTCCCCTCCTCCACGTCACTCATTTACACTCTTCTCGTCAGTCTCACCCTCCATCCTCTCTACATGGCCAAACCACCTCAGTGTGTTTCTCCTATATAACGTTCCTATCAGATCAACACCCACACCACAATGCTCCTTCACTTCATCATTTGTCAGACTGCTTTTTCAGTGTTGTTTTTGATGAACCTCAGTCTGTCTACTCGAAGAGACACATCAGCCATAGGCAGACAACTAAACCTTGAGGCAAACAACCACTCCTGCAGAGTTGTTCTGTGCAGTGAATCGATGTTCCCTTATGTCTGGGAGTCCCTCATCATGGCGAGGCGCAGGGATTAGTGTGAATGGACCCCGCATTTCATTCCCACCACTGAGTTAAAAGGGGCTCCATAACAGGCTTCACTTTCCCCAGTAAGTAGGTTATATGGTTACCACCCAGCTTAGTAAATGACTTCCTGGGTTACCACCTAGTGCAGAGCCACCTAAAGTGAAAAGAAGAACAATGAAAAAATGACAAGAAGGAAAAGCGAAAAATAAGAAAACAGCAGGGCATACACATACACAGAATGATCTAGGGTAAAGAAGGATGATGGTCGCCACCATCTACCACCGCGTTTTCAGTGTAACAACTGTAAGTATTTTGAAGTTATGGGCATGATTGACTTTGCGTTTGTTTTTGTGAATTACCTGACGCGTAGGGGCAGTGATTACATAGGATATCCCTCCTGACTCGTTTGTAGGGGAGATTTGACAGTCCCATTTCCCCCAAGGATCTAGGCCCATATTATCAGTCCTCTTGCTATTACATTCTCCTTGAACATATTCCTCAAATCACTTGCAGTTTTCCTTTAATTCTTCATATCTTCATATTCATTATTGATAGTGTCCTCTGTATTAATGCCTATTTTTTTGTTTTTAATTGCTACCCTAGACTATCACCTCCCTTGTCAGTGTGTCACTGTGACTAGCTCAGTCCATTACTGAGCAAACCAAGCACCAGCATTACTCACCCACCACCTCACGGCTCATAGCATAAGCCCATTTCCCCTAACTATAATGGATTAAATTCACAGCGACAGCCAACTTAAGCTGAATACACGCCAGTCTAATTTACCTTAATTAACCACTTAAATCACCACATGGTGCATTATTTTATGCAAGGAAGAAGGAACCAAAGGCAAGGAGCACAAACCGTTCCTCCCAAGAGAGAGAGAGAGAGAGAGAGAGAGAGAAACAGTACAACAGAGAGCCATATTCAAGATCCGTTCATTTCGACATGCCTGGACACTGCGTTTGAAGACTACAGATCACTGGAAGTAGGAAATACAGACATACTGAGAACCCTCCAGACTACCTAACTAGCAAATCTCGCTTCTCAACAATACATTCCATCCGTCTTCATTTCCCTCTCTACTCCATTTCCTCCCTATTCTGATTCGTTCATACACTGTCTCTGCATATCCTTCTCTTTCTTTTTGTTGCACTCATATTTGCTCCTTTCTTTCCTCTCTGCACAATATCTTTACTTTTCTCCCCCCGTTGTCAACATTTCCCCCTGCGATGGGGAAGTGATTAGAGTGAATAGCTACGAAGCTGTAGGCCCAAGAGCGTCAGGGTTCTATTCCTAATGCAAGCAACTGGCCCACTCGACTTAGTTGTCCTTTTTGGTTTTAGAAGGTAAAATGGGTACTTAGAATAACACCTAAGGGAAGTTACTGTGCTAACTTGGATGAGGCTGTGGTCGTGTATCCCAGGACAGTAAATGGATAAGAGCAACCCGCCACATACCCAAAGACCAAAACTAAGCAGATTGGGATCACAGCTAAGCTTCTCACTGCATCAGATCTCACTTTACCTCAACCTTTTCGCCTCATTGTCTCCTGCTCCCTTTCACACCCAACTTTCTCCGTTATCGTCAGTTTCTTCTTTTTTATTCCTTCTCTTCTACCTCTTTTTTGTTTTGTTTTTTAATCGTCCGAGTCATCTTCCTTTCCCCACTCATATCGTCTTACCCTTCACTCAGTTTTCCTTTACTTCTACAATGGTCATTTACTTGTATAAACTTTACCCGATCCAATTACCTTGCAGCAGACGTTTTTCCCTTACTTCCTCCCTCCCTTCTTCGTTCCCTCCAGACGCTGTTTATACATTCTTCCCTCCATTCTTTCCTCCATGTTTCAAGGCTCAGTGTCTCACTCCCTGTTTCCATTCCTATTTTCCTTTTTTCCCCAGATCTTTGAATTGCCTTTCCTCTTTCCCTCAACATTCTCTCTTACCTCCGGGAGTTAGCATCTATTTCCCTCCCTTCTTTCTATTTTACCTACCAGTACCCCCTTTTCCTTCTTTCCTTCATCCATTTCCTCTCCCCGGGTCTTTATATTCCCCTCATTCTCTCTTGCTTTCTTACAACCCCCCCCCCTCGCTTTCCCGCCTTCTATCAATCCCCTCCGCGCTACCTGACCTGGATGTCTTGCCTGAAATGGGTAATGACAGATTGTGGGCAGGAGAGAGAGAGAGAGAGAGAGAGAGAGAGAGAGATTCCAGGACGAGTATATCTACAATCACAAACTCATCACCGTTACCATTATCACACCTATCATAACCATCATTACCACCGCAATTCATATCATCACAACTACCACAACCATCAATACCACCACCACCACAACTATTACAATCTCAGCTACCAGAATATTGAAAAACCACCAATACCACCATCACCTCCACCACAGCCACTATAGTTAACACGATCTCAACTACCATCACAGTTACCACCATCACAGCTACCCAAACCACCACCGTTACCACCACCACAACTAACGCAAACACCAATACAACTATCAGTCACAACTACCACAAGCACCAACAAGACCACCACCACAACTACTGCCATTACTATTATTCACCACGGCTTCCACAACCACATATTTACCATCACCACAGCTGTCACAAGAACCACCTTTACCACCATCACATCAGTCACAACCACCACCAGTCCTCCACTACAACTATTACAACGAAACTAACACAAACTCACACGCATGTCAATGGGTATCATATGTCTTGATTCCTGTGCGTTTTCATATGAACGTGTGTGTGTATGTATGTATTTATGTATGTATGTATGTGTGTATAGCCCATGCAGTTGTGCTTGTGTATCTGTGTGGCTTAGAGCTGTAGCCGTTGGTGTGTACGGTATGTAGATGTTAACATGTTGTATGCATGTGTACGGCTTTGCTGATATTACATGTAATGTGTGTGAGCACAATTGTGTGACTGTGTACAGGTATGTATGAAATATATTTTGTAAATGTGAATGCATTTTTGTGCACGCGCGCGTGCGTGCGTGTGTGTGTGTGTGTGTGTGTGTGTGTGTGTGTGTGTGTGTGTGTGTGTGTGTGTGTGTGTGTTTTAGCATTTTGGCACTGTGTGTGTGTGTGTGTGTGTGTGTGTGTGTGAAGCTGTGAGTTTATGTAGGTAGTATCTGGTTTGAGTTTGCAGTTTGGGGGAATAATCCACTGAGCTATTTTTTTTTTCTGTTTCATTGGTAAATTGTGAAAGAGGTTCGTTCCAGTTATTTATTTCATATTCTGTTTCCGTTAATTTAGACACACTGGTCTGATAGCTATATACAATTTATCAACATTTACAGCTAACAAAAGCCTCCTTCCAGCTATTTAGTACTCAGAGGGTGCATGATTCCACCAATGCCAGTAAAATTTATGAAACAGTTCTGTAATAGACTGCTACATTTTTCAGGAAATCTAATATCTGTAGGGAAATGCGGGACACAATTGGCAAATGTGTTCTTCTAAAGGATTAGGATGTGCTGCGTCCATTTAAAGCATATGCAAAGTTCTATCTAGACTCTGTTTCCCATGGAAACCTCAGAAACAACGTGGTCAACTGATGGACTGAAAATTTATTCAGCTTATTCTGTTATAATATAAATCAGCACAGATCTTCAGAAAATAAGCATTTTTGTGTTAATGTTATGTTAATTATAACGTGTTTTAATGTTGTTACATATATATGTGCCTAGAAAGTTATTCACTGTAATGTTGTCTGTAAATGGGCATGTGCCCTTGCAGGATAGCATGTGCACATAAGACAATCTCTATCTGTATCTTTACTGTATCATTTCCGTATGTGTACATGTTCATCTCTAATGATGATACTTTTCTATTCCAGGTGTTTGAAGCTTTCCGCTGCGTCCCGTTGACGTATATATACATCCACACGTTTTGTCACTGTCAGTCCCATTGATGTATATAAACGTGCATCAATTGCAAGGTCCCTAATTTTCAGAAATTTCAATTTTCGCGCATGATTATTTTGTACGTATACACGGGACATCTTCCTCTACAAGATGCCAGGCAGGGACAATGCCTTACCCCGCATGACCTCCCCCCCCCCCGCACACCATTGTCTCGGCAATTCACCTGTTACAAGTGACCTGGCCAGTAAAGATATGTCGTGCCACGCTACGAAATTCAGGGCCAGAGTGATTCCCCAATCGATGACAATGTGGAGGACAAAGTTTATGTAGCATTAGAGGAAGAAACAGTCAGAAATGATGATCAGGTAATGTCGCCAAAAAAGGTCAGGTATATTGTGTTTGGTGAGTGAAACAATGCTTATATTACTGTGTGAAAACCAATATACTCTCGTACTACATATAAAATCGGACCAAATAAATAAATACCGTTTATGAGTGGTGTGGAATAGTTACCCTCCCATAGAACTCGTTTTCTTTGGAGCCAGCCTGATAGAAAACCCAGTAAGATAAGGCGTACTGGTAGCTGTATCGAATATTTATAACCTCAGGTGAGCGATTTCTCTATGAATTTTGGATGTTTCTCACCAAATGCAGAGGTTTGAGCCAAAAATTTTTTTTTCTAAAATTGGTCGGGACTGGGGGGAGTCAGTGGTGGAAATTGATCGGGATGGGGCGGGTTAAGTCATCTTTGCAGGTGGCATAATTAAAATGGATACAATCCATTGTCTGAAACAAGATAGGCTACAGGACTCAAAACTTTGTATTCTGTCAAGAAAACACAAGGAAAAACCTGTGAACTTGGTGAAAGAGGCAAGGTAAGCCTACAAGAAGCTTCACAAGCAAGTGGAAAATTAAGTGATCATGAGAACAGAAACACATAGACCTTACTGATGCTAAGCAAGCTTCAGATTTTAACAATGAGCTCTTCTAGCATGGGACATGCTATTGAACATATACCAGTAGTCTCCACATATCACGACTAGACAAACTGCAGCAGGCATATTCATTAAATATGCCATCGTCCAGCCAGCTCCAAGAACTTACAGGCAAAGAGGTATGCAACAGTACTACGAAGTTCCGTTAGTGTAATGAATTGGAAAGACTGCATGTTCTGTCAGGATAAAATTGGAACAGAAAAGTTCATATCCGTGACAATATTCAACGCGAGTAGCTCTATTCTGGAAACACTGAAATATGACCTTGTCATGTGCACCTTTCTGGAGTGCTTGACCTCACTGCTGTTGAAGGGAAGTACCACAATAGATGTTACCACAATTTCAGAAA
Organism: Coenobita brevimanus; assembly: GCF_032717465.1. Classification (NCBI taxonomy): domain Eukaryota; kingdom Metazoa; phylum Arthropoda; class Malacostraca; order Decapoda; family Coenobitidae; genus Coenobita; species Coenobita brevimanus. The sequence goes on along the minus strand of NC_136957.1, from coordinate 4,578,832 downwards.
AATGACATCAAGAACAGAAATCTTCCAGTGAAAGGTCAGCTGTTGCTATGGAATGGCTGGTTATGAAAATCAAAGAAACAGCCCAAAAAGCATAAGTACTTGATATATCAGAAGTATGGCACTGCTATCATAAACTAGCAGTGAAAGCACGAGAGGAAATACCCCAGTTATTTCTCAGCAGGAGAAGCAATTTCAAAGCCATGCTTCAGCATCGGATTGGTGACTTAAAGACCTTAAAGAATAACAACAAATTTGGTAGGAAACCAATCCCGTGAACAAACAGGATTCCTAAGAAGGTATTCAATTACTGATCATCTACTCACAATGTATCAGCTAACTGAGAAAACTTCCTAATCTAATTAACCACCGTGGTTAAGTTGTCTATTATAAAAAGGCTTTCGACTCAGTGGATCACATAGGAATAATAAATTCATTGTGAGAACAAGGAGTAAATGGGGACATTGTACATCTCCTCAAAAACATATATGAAGAGTAACTGTTACTGTTAAGTTACATGAAGACTCATAAAACTTAAGACTGACAAAGACGTGTGTCAGGGAGATACAGTTTCACAAAAATTATTTACAGCATGCCCTTAAAGCACGTTCAGAAAACTAGATTGCGAGAATAAAGGAATAACCATAGATGGAGAAAACTTAAACCATTAAAAATTTGTAGATGATATTGTTCTAATCTCACAAACAGAAGAGATACTGCAAGAAATGTTAAATGACCTAAACAGAGAAAGTTTCAGAGTAAGACTAAAGATCAATTGGAGCCAAACTAATATTTAATCCAAATACACTACAGAGCGTCATCAGAGTAAACGAAGATATTCTTGAAGTAGTTAGGAGTACAGTTACTAGAGGCAAATACTGAAACTAATTAAAGGCCATGATAGTGAAATACGAAGACATATTTTACTTGGGTGGAAAGTTTTGGTAAACATACAGACATCGCAAAGGGAAGCTTGCCAGTATGTATGAAACGGAAAGAATGTAACGAATTCCAGAAATAATGAACGGTTGTGAGACCTGGGAACTGAGAAAATCGATGGAAAACCAACTAATCCATTCTCAAAGAGCAAGGGAAAGGTCATTGTTGACATCTTTGAGAGACAGGAAGACGTCAACTTGAGTGAGAGACCTGACGAAAGATAGACGTTATAGAAATTATAAAAGAACAGAATGGAGGTGTGCAGGTCATGAACCAAGAGATAACCGATGGAGCAAGATGTTGACTGACTGAACTCCAAGAGATTGCAAGTGTAGCAAAAAAAAGTCAGACAGTTACCTCTTGATTTCCAGTTCTCATGCCTCTCATTGCCCGGTTTATATATTCCATTCCTTCCAGAATTATTTATCTTTTTCTGTACCTCTCTGTTTTACATCCCTTTCATTTTCTTCTAACATTTCCTTTTCGTTTCCTCCTTTTCAACCTTTCCTCCCTGTTGCCTCCCTTCCCTGCTTTCCTCCCTCCCTCGCCCCTCATCTCTTCCATCGTGCCCAAGGTATGGCGTTCATTATGCTGTAAATGGGTTGTCAGGAGGGGCTTGGCTCTCGGAGAGAATAGGGCCACTATATTCTCTCTCCCTCTCTCCCTCTCTCTCTCTCTCTCTCTCTCCCTCCTGTAACCTTTCCTCCCACGTTTCTTCCTCCCCTCTCATCTGTATGTCTTCTTCATTTACCCGTTTCCCTCCTCCTCCTTCATTCCCTCCTATTTCTGATTCTTCTTTTTCTATCTTTGCTTTCTTATCCTCCTTTCTCTCATTCACTCACTCACTCAGGTTTCTGCCTTCCTTTGTGTGTCTTTTTTCTCTTCATACTGTCATTTTGTATGCAATTTTTATTTCTCTTATTCTTCGTGTTTTCTTTCTCGTGCCATCTCACTTTTTCTCTATTCTTATTATTTCCGCCGTACATTTATTCTTAACCTCTGTCTCCTCCCTCACTTCTTCCCTCCTTTCTTTCACCTATTCTTCTTCTTCTTCGCTATATCCCTCTCCTTCATGGTTCATTTATTCCTTCTATTCTCCTTTCCTCCTTCCCCCACTCTTTATCTCTTTCTTTCTTCTCCCCTTCTCCTCCCGCCCTTTTCCCATTCCCCCTCCCAACCTCTCAGCCATTAACAGCTGTGAAATGAAATTATTAATCCAATAAGGCGGATGTGAAGGGTGCAAGGGGTGAGGGTAGCGAAGTGGGTCGGGAGGCGAGAAAGAAGGAGGTAGGAAGGAAAAGATGACAGAGAGAAGGGGATTGACGAAAAGGAGAGAAGGAGACAAAAAGGGAGGCAGTGAAGGAGAGAGGCACATAGGAGTACAAAGGGAAGCAAACAGCAGCTGACTTATTGTTCCTTTCGAGGCTGTTTATATAAGAATAAGTTATAATTAACATAACAGTTCTACGGGTCAAAGACAACGGATAAGAAAGCAGGAAGGCAATCAAAGAGAGATGAAGGAGGGAAGTATTTGAAGGGGAAGTAAGGGAGGATGAAGGAAGGGAGACGGAGGAGCAGGCAAGGAGAGGAGGAGAGAAGGAAAACGTGAAGAAGCCAGAGAAGGAATGAGGAAGAGAAAGACGACTCTCTCTCTCTCTCTCTCTCTCTCTCTCTCTCTCTCTCTTCTTACTTCATTTTTTGTCCGTTCTGCCAACCCTTGTCTTCCATTTGCGCATAATTTACACATACAGAGAGAGAGAGAGAGAGAGAGAGAGAGAGAGAGAGGTCTAGCTCTCTGAGCATTGTTTAATTCTGAAGGTTAGGAAGAGCATAACTCCTCTTCCTAGGCAATGGACACAACACTTTGTTTTCTAGCTCCCGTAAGATAATTTTCATCAACAGATCGAACCACTGACGGTGAGAGAAAATAAGACTGGAACTGAGCGAAGAAAAATTAGTAAGAAAACACGCATCGATTAAATACACGACAAAGGCAGCAAACAGTGAAGATATATAATAGCAATCACATGTGGTCTGCATTTTTGCCGACTTAGAAAGCTCTGGAGAATTTATTTCATACCCTATTTATTTGTTCATATTTATTAATGCACATGATACTTTAATACTTCCTTGTCTGAAAACCACGCTAACACTGTCCACATTAAATAGACTCCAATAAGGGTAGGCAACAAGGAAACATTAGAGTGGGGTATGGAGAAATAAAATACCAAAGGAACAGTACTTTAACCATGCAAAATTTGCGATTATAAGGTCCCCCTGTTCCAGCCATACACAGAGAACATAATCACACCATATTCAAATATTTTCCATCACCATGTTTTATTCACCACAAGGAAGACCAAACATAACAACCCCACCTTCTCCATCTCTATCCTTTCTTTTGTTCTTCCTTTTCATTTTCCCTCCTCTCTCCCTCCGTCATTAGTGTCATTTTACTTCTCTTAACAGGCACATATCTTCTCCTTCCAGCTTCCTCCTATGTCCAAGAGTTGTCCGCGAGAATTACTCGTACAAAGAAGTAACAACGTGTCTGGGGAAGGGGGAGGATGTTTGTGTTCTCCAGGAGAGTTTTTCATATCTCCTTGTTTGGCGCCAGTCATCAAGCTTCGTCCACCTACTACAGTAATTTTGCCAACGAGTTTTAAACTTCAAAATAGGAACAGCATCTACAACACTGACAAAAATTTCCCTAAGTATTGTCGGGATGTCCATACAGATTATCTTACACATACACTAAAAATGCTTTGGTAACAACAGAAAACAAAGGAGGAAATGAATGACACACCAAAAGATGCCCTTGTATGAGACTGGCAGCCTTGTCAAACGTAATAAGGAGCAGCTGATGAAATAGATATTTAGACATGTACTAATGCGGTCAGGAGTTGTTAGCCACCCTCGTCCAGCCAACCCGTGTATGTGGCAGTGTCGCATTCACGAGCACAGAAGTTGCCTTCGATACATTTCTGTCGAAAAATATCCCTTCACTTTGGGCATGTACAAATGGATAAAGCAATAGTAATATTTACTTTGAAGGTTTGACTCTGATAACACTAATATATCATATTGATTATTTAATAACTTGCTTCTCGTATAGAGCCAAGCAAGTGACAAATATGTATATTTGGTTCCACTCCACGACTTCCTTAGGTTTGAACCAGCGAACACAGAGTGAACAAGTTCGAAGCATTCATATGTTACCCGGAGAGAGAGAGAGAGAGAGAGAGAGAGAGAGAGAGAGAGAGAGTAGCGGGTGCCCGTGAATTTTAGAGGAATGAGGTGGAGAAATGAGGTGCTCAACACAGTTAAACAGGGAATTTTCCTTTCTTTTCGGTCGGCTTTCTATGCCTAAATGACTAAATGAAGGTAAATTATGAAATATAATAACTGGATGACGAAGTGGTAATAGGGTCTGGCTAATGGTTGTTTGGTCTAAGGTGTGCATTGATAAGCCTAATTCCAGGCAACGGTCGCTGTCTAAAAAGTGGGATATTTACAGTCCCATTTATTTTAAATATCTCCATGTATGTTTACAGTACGTGTTTGCCCGTATGGACCTATTATCACCCCATGATTATTTTTATCAATGGACATTTTCACTCGGAACAAAAGACGCCAACTTTTCTACATAAACCTATTTTCCCATGAACTAATTTTCCCCATTGATGTATTTTCTCCCCATGGGCCAATTTTTCCGTCGACCTTGAATCTCTCCATGGCTGCAGGTCTCCTACATGGACGTATACCCATGGACATACTTTTCACAATGAACCTATTTTCCCCATAAACGTGTTATCCGACCTGGTTATATCACCCACTGATGCGCGCAGTTGAAACACAGACCTCTTAACCAACAGACGTATTGCACGATGGACCTGTTGTAACCCACAGGATCTATATACCTACTTCAGCATGATTCCAGAATAATATCCCCTGTGGACCGATTTTCCGCACACTGATTTATTCCCAACTCGGACGTATTCACTCGAGTGACGTATTCCCAGAGGCCTGTTTTCCCACAGTCCATCCATCCACCTACACACCCACCCAGCAACGCACATACCCACAACCTTACTCAGTATAGTATGTCTCAAAAGTAGGACAACATAAACCCGTCTTTTGCCTTGTCCTACAGGTAGCCCCACCATCCACCCCACTTAATGCACGAACCCCACTCCACCCCAATTAACCAACCCAACTAACCTTTCCCTCCCTCTCGCCGACCCACTCCACTTAATCCGCCTGTGAAACCACCAAGCCTACACTAACCAATTCACCCACCCAGTCACCAACCTACCAACCAGCATACCATGCTTCACAAGTCAGATGACTCGCAATGCGTCCCCCCCCCCACACACACACACACGCAGAGGCAGTGTGGATTTCCATACACGAAAGATGAGTCTCACCGCTTAACTCAGGCTGTCGGTAGAAAATAGTCCTCTTTGCAGGGAAGTTGCCAGGCCGTAGATAATGGGCTTCATTCCCGCTACATACACATGATTTAATGCGATACGAGTAAATAACGTGCTTGAGCTAAACAGGGAATTTTTCCTTTGGCTGATGACGAAGAAGTTTATTTATCCAAGGATAAAGTCTCTTTGGATAAAATGAAAGCTGGGTTTTATTCTGGGTAACGCCAGTTGACTGTCAAATTATTAGGCAGGCCGCGTAACTTCTGTTAAATGCCTTATGTTCGCATTTTTTTTTCTCTCTCTGGTGGTTGGCACCTGGAGATTTCTGGCAAACTTATGAGTATCTTTCTATTTAGCTGGATATCCCTCTCTGGACAGAGAGGCAAATTACTTTCTTAAGCACAGCTTTTTGTTAAATCAGCAGCATTTATCTCGTAATTCATTATTCCTCCGATAGCAATCCTTAAAAAAAAAAAGAAAAAACAATATCACAAAGCAAGGCAAATTCTAGTGACTGATGGAAGAAATATTTACACTGTGGCCTGTTTTCAATGTAGCACAGGAATCCAGGGTTTCTCATCCTATTTCCCTGCGCCAGTCTGTCTCCACCTCATTTCTCCAAAATTCACAGGCGCTCAGCATACAAGCTCTCTCTCTCTCTCTCTCTCTCTCTCTCTCTCTCTCTCGGCAACAAATGAATGCTTCGAACTTGTTCACTCTTTGTGTTCGCTGATTCAAATCTACAGTACAGGAAGTCGTGGAGTGAAATCAAAGAAACATATTTATATCACTTGCTTGGTATTGTATGAGGAAAAATAGTAACTAAATAATAAATATATTCGTGTTATCAGTCAGACCTTCAGAGTAAATATTATTATTACATTATCCATTTGTACAAACCCAAAACTGGAAGGATATTTTTCGACAGAAATGCATCGAAGGCAACTTCTGTGCTTGTGAATGCACCCTCATCCAGCCAACCTGTGTATGTGGCAACAGACACAGGTTGGCTGGATGAGGGTGGCTAACAACTCCTGGCCGCAATAAGTACCTCTGTTAGGACTCCATATTATAATTACAAATCATAATAGATAAATAGATAAGTAGAAGAGATAGAGAGACAGATAGAAGCAGGAAGTCAGATGATGAGAAGGTATTGTGTCTGCTAGAATCGAGCAATGCTAAACGTGCTTACACACTCTTAACTCAAGGAATGCTTTATAGGCACACGACAGCTCCTCGTGACCATACACACACATACACACATACTCACACACAGGTTTCTAGAACTTTCTAACCACAGTGTAACACCCGTGACACGACCCCTGCTACAACCGAATTTAGGAAGCAGAGCTAAGAAGGAGACAGGCCATACAACCGGCAGGTAGTAGGGAGAACGAGCTTAGCAACATGGAAGAGAGAGAGTGAACAAGAAAGAGGGGCCCAACTAGACTTATTTATTATATTGTCTCTGTAAGACATACCCTGCTCAACTTAGATTTTCTCTGAAGATAATAAATTAAGATCAACTCACTGTATTCATCTTTAATTCCTACTACAAGAAATCGAGAGTGACAACTAAACAACAAACTTCTCTACAAGTTACTACGAAGTCTTTTATGATTTTTTTTTTTCTTTTTTTTTATAGCGGTGGGATCCGAACCCACGCCTCCGAAGAGACTGGTGCCTCAAACCAGAGGTTGGGTGGATGTAGCAGAGAGAGGAGGGTGAGGTCTGGTGATTGTAAGTTGTGAGTCGTGTCTCACTCTTCGTTTGTTTGTTTTGTTTTTTCTTTCTTGATGTATTCTCGGTCCTTTTTTCTTGTGATTTACTCGTTGTGGGATGAAGACTGCCGCTACTTGTAGGTGCGTGTAGAAGATTATACAGACGACTCGTAGAGTTGTTACTTGTAGTTGATTGTAGATGGTTGTAGTTCGTTGGTTCGTCGTAGAAATTGCAAGATTGTTTGTATCAGTATTTAGTTAAACTACTGGCAAGGCGTCCTGTGACCTCTTCACCTCTACATCAGCATGATGATCGGGGAGACGGAAGGGTGATTGGAGAGAATACTGTCAGGAGCTGGTTGTGAGTTGTTGGTTGTAAGAGGTATTTTTTGTTTTCAGTCTTGATATTTTGTAGGAATTCACTGTTGATTCGTAGACGAGGTTCGTATACGTTCGCTGCTAACCAAATCTCACAATAACTTTGTATATTCTTGTAGAGTCTCACCTGCTTTTGTAGAAATTCGCTTTTGATTCGGAGACGATGTCCGTAGATTCGCTGGCCACCAAATATGTCATAAAAGACTTTGTAGTAACTTGTAGAGAAGTTTGTTGTTTAGTTGTCACTCTCGATTTCTTGTAGTAGGAATTAAAGATTAATACAGTGAGTTGATCTTAATTTATTATCTTCAGAGAAAATCTAAGTTGAACAGGGTATGTCTTACAGAGACAATATAATAAGTAAGTCTAATTGGGCCCCTCTTTCTTGTTCACTCTCTCCACTACCTGTCGGTTCTATGGCCTGTCTCCTTCTGAGCTCTGCTTCCTAAATTCTGGTGTAACAGGGGTCGTGTCACGTGTGTTACACTGTGGTTGGAAAGTTCTAGAAACCTGTGTGTAAGTATGTGTGTACGTGTGTGTATGGTTACGAGGCGCTGTCGTGTGCCTATAAAGCATTCCTTGAGTTAAGAGTGTGTAAGCATGTTTAGCATTGCTCGATTCTCGCAGACACAATACCTTCTCATCATCTGACTTCCTGCTTCTATCTGTCTCTCTATCTATCTATTTATCTATTTATCTATTATGATTTGTAATTATAATATGGAGTCCTAACACCTCTGTCCTCTCCTAAGTACCCCCTACCTCCCGTCTATCCTTCCCTTATCGTTTCCTTCCTTTTGTTCCATTTTGTCTCTTCGTTTTTGACAATTTTCTTTCAGGTAACTCTCATCTAGACTGCTCTGATCAGCATTATTATCTGTGTGTTGTTCTCGATGTGGTAGGTGGGGGCGCTCACCATCCACTCACTCGATGTAGTGCTGTTGTCGGGTGTCTGCCCTTTCCTCTCCTCCATCCTTCTTTCCTTCCATCCTCTTCTGTCTTTCTTTCCTTCATTCTTTCCTCTTCCTTCTACCTGTGGGTGACTCTACACTGAGTGACAAGCCAAATGGTTTCCTGTACAGCAGGAAACCATTTACTACGCTGGGTGGTAACCATATAACACATTTGGGCACCTGGCGGTTATTGGGTAATTATTACGCTCCAGTTGGATTGAGCCGGTGAAGGTTTATATCCAAGGTGTCGTTGGGGTTGATTGCTCATGTAATGCCACTCAGGGATGAGTGAGGCTGGTCACTCTCATCTTAAATGTCGGGACCAAGTGTCTAGCCCCGGGCTCCTACGCTCCTCATGGGGCAATGTAGGATTGGATGATGGATGGTTGTTCTCGCTTTCCTAGTCCACAGTTCTCAAAATAAAACATTGTCATAAAGACTTTGTATCATAAAGCAGCGACTTTGTATTTGCTTGTAGAGGCAGGATATTTTAGACTTGTGGTCGAGCGGCTTTTATATCTTGTAGTAGTTTCCCCACCAGATGTCATGTAGTGACGGGAGAGGTAAAGAATAGTATGGGACTATTTTTATTTGTCTTGGAAATATTAAACAGGTCTCTCCCATGGGAAGAGAATAAGTCCCGGGTAGCTACCTCCCTGTCTCGCTATCTCTCTCTCTTTCTATTCTAAGGCTATCTCCGTCTCGACCTCTCTCTAGGGTCGCTTGTCTCCTTCTAAACTCTCTTTCCTAAAATCTGGTGTAGCAGGGGTGTGTCACGTATGTTCCTCATGGTTACCAGATCTTTGTTCACGAGAGGACTGCTGACAGCTAACTGCATCATCTCCTTACTGGCCGTTGTCGTCAGCTTTCCTCAGTGTTAAGAGTGTGTAAGCATGTTTAGCACTGCTCGATTCTTGCAGACACAGTATCTTCTCATCATCTGACTTCCTGCTTCTATCTGTCTCTCTATCTATCTATTTATCTATCTATCTATATAATATGTAGTCTTTACCACACTGCTCGGTCGCGCGAAAATGGCGTACCATCGACATTTAATAGTCATAACATATTAATACATACTACATACACATTATAATGAACTTATAAGCTAATTAAGTGAAATATATAATATTGTAAAGTAACATAATATTGTATACATACATTATTCATAGTAAATAGTGATTATTCAGTAATATTACATTTTAAATAAGTTGTATACATATTTGAATAAATGCATTAAAGTAAATTATTTAACTGTAATACAGTATGTACTTGGGATATTATAGTGAAATGCATACATGTGTTGGCCTTATAATTGTGGTTACATTTTGTTAATGCAACTATTACATAAGTGTCTTGGCCTTATAATTGTAGTTAAAGTTACATAAAAGTTACATCTTGTTAATGCAACTGTTAATTGGCAAAGTGTAACATAATGCAATCGTTTGTCGTTACATAATTGTTACATATCGTTTGTAGGTACATAATTGTAGTTAGTGTAACATAATGCAATCGTTTGTCGTTACATAATTGTTACATATCGTTTGTAGTTACATAATTGTAGTTAATGTAACATAATGCAATCGTTTGTCGTTACATAATTGTTACATATCGGTTGTAGGTACATAATTGTAGTCAAAGTTACATAAAAGTTACATCTTGTTAATGCAACTGTTACATTAATTGGTACATATTGTTTGTAGTATTGTTTATAGTTACATAATTGTAATAAGTGTAACATAATTGTAATAACTGCAGTCCTTACATATGCTGCGGTCGATGATAGTGATGATGTGTCATGCCACTTGTTTGTGGAGACACAATTTGCTTTTTTGTTTGTAGTTTATGTGGTATTTTGGCATATGTAGTAATATTTACACTTATTTTCATTTGTTTGTTATGTGATCTTACTTTATTTCTCTTTTTTCTTTCTTACTTTTCTTTCTTTTTTTTTTTCTTTTTTTTCTCTAGTTTGTTTCTCTTTGCTTGTGTACACTTTTTCCATGTTCATGGTTGCATAATTACTGGCTAATTTCCTTGGGATACTTTTTTAAAGTTTAGTTTATATTACACATATACTATAAAATGATATTATATAGTCCCATATTTTGTTATTTTATATAAAAAATATATACACTATATACAGTATTAACTATACACACTGATTTGTTGTTCACCTGTACCTATCGTGAGTAATAAGTGTGTCAGCACTGTGTGGAAATCATTGTCTTCACGATTGTGTTGAAGATGTTCACTCTTGCTAACGGCATTTGTGTTGGCCATTTTTTTTTTTTTTCTCTAGTTTACCTTGTAACTTAATTTATATGTTTCCACTAGGTAGCTTGAATTAATAAATGTTTAATGCAGTTCTTTTAATTGCTCACTGAGTAACTGTGATGGTATATTTTCTTTATTACTTTGTAGATGTAATAATGTATAGTTGTATGTATGAAACACGTATTTTATGTAGGTATAAATGGTAACACTCGTTGGTAGTAAATAAATGTTATAATAAATGAATGAATATATACAGTGTAGAATATTTATTGTTGGTGATTATTTAGTATTTGAGTTATGCAGATAATTGAAGTAAGTATGTGTATTTAAACTGTAACTATACAGCACAGCACGTTTTTTATGTTTGTGCAGAAGCTTATTGTCTATCACTGTGTATTGTATAAATGAAGTAACTATGTAACTCACTAATTTTTACCGTGGAGGAAAATGGTGTGAGTGGTGTTGCACGTGGTGATAGCGTTGTCCTTCGCGGGTTGATTGGCGTGTTGTCGTCTCAGCACATGGTGACGTCGGCTTCCCACACTGGTAGCTGTGGTGAGTGAATGAGTAGCGATGAGTAACTTGAGTGAAGACGAGTGAGTAAGATGAGTTGTGAATATGGACTTGGTGTTTGCTTCGTCGTCCTGACCTCTTCACACCTGCGTAAGCGTTGGGGGTTGGGTGGATGTAGCAGAGAGAGGAGGGTGAGGTCTGGTGGTTATGAGTTGTGAGTCGTCTCTCACTCTTCGTTTGTTTGTTTGTTTGTTTGTATGTTTTCTTTCTTTCTTGATGTATTCTTGGTCCTTTTTTCTTGTGATTTACTCGTTGTGGGATGAAGACTGCCGCTTCTTGTAGGTGCGTGTAGAAGATTATACAGACGACGCAGAGTTGTTAATTGTAGTTGATTGTAGATGGTTGTAGTTCGCTGATTCGTCGTAGACTCGTAGACTATTTGCGCTGTAGGCTGTATTTTGTAGGATTCAATGTAGAACTGAAGCTAATCTTGTAGAGTCTCGGTTGCTTTTTGTAGAAATTTGCTTTTAATTCGGAGACGATGTCCGCAGATTTGCTGGTTTGTCGTTAAGCTACTTGCAAGGCGTCGAGTGATCTCTTGACCTCTGCATCAGCGTAATGATCTGGGAGACGGAGGGGGCTGGATGGAGAGAATACTGTCAGGAGCTGATGTTGTTGGTTGTTTTCAATCTTGATATTTTGTAGGAATTTAATGTTGATTCGTAGACGAGGTTCGTACACGTTCGCTGCTACCAAATGTCATAACCGCTGCCACCAAATGTCATAACAGACTTTGTATTTGCTTGTAGAGGCAGGATATTTTAGACTTGTGGTCGAGCGGCTTTTATATCTTGTAGTAGTTTCCCCACCAGATGTCATGTAGTGACGGGAGAGGTAAAGAATAGTATGGGACTATTTTTATTTGTCTTGGAAATATTAAACAGGTCTCTCCCATGGGAAGAGAATAAGTCCCGGGTAGCTACCTCCCTGTCTCGCTATCTCTCTCTCTTTCTATTCTAAGGCTATCTCCGTCTCGACCTCTCTCTAGGGTCGCTTGTCTCCTTCTAAACTCTCTTTCCTAAAATCTGGTGTAGCAGGGGTGTGTCACGTATGTTCCTCATGGTTACCAGATCTTTGTTCACGAGAGGACTGCTGACAGCTAACTGCATCATCTCCTTACTGGCCGCTGTCGTCAGCTTTCCTCAGTGTTAAGAGTGTGTAAGCATGTTTAGCACTGCTCGATTCTTGCAGACACAGTACCTTCTCATCATCTGACTTCCTGCTTCTATCTGTCTCTCTATCTATCTATTTATCTATCTATCTATATAATATGTAGTCTTTACCACAACATAATTGAATGGAGTAGCTTAATATTATGAATACTGTAGGTATCTGACTCGGAGCATGGACTTCTAGTCTTATTAAAACAGTTGGAGATATGAAGAAATCTCTCTCTCTCTCTCTCTCTCTCTCTCTGTTTTATATATATATATATATATATATATATATATATATATATATATATATATATATATTGGTCTTCCTTATGATTAGAGTGAAAACTGAATATGGGAAATCTTCACAGACCACCCCCTAGTATTGTGCCACTGACGTAAAAACACCATATATAAAATTATTGTGTGCATTGCTCAAAGAATTCTGGTGCCCCAACGGCCCTGAAGTTCCCCCCTAGATAGGAGAATGGGACCATATTCGTGGGAGCCTCTCACTGATCCACAAGAGGACGTGGTCACGGCAGGGAAGGCAGGAAAGTGACGGGGAGAGAGGAGAGAGACACGATGGCCCCTGGGAAGGTTGTTGTACGGTGTGGGGTGAGGGAGCTGGGTCGTCAGTAATGTATCATTCCCACTTTGGCTGGCTTAGCGAACTGTTGTTTTGTGCATTACGAAGGTAAATAACAGTCTTTCATCCGAGGAATCTTTCTAAGTGGTAGGTCAGTCTCGGAGTTTGATTGTAATGGCTTCAGCTGACGACCAGCCTTCTCCTAAGAGGAGGATGACCACGACAAATGTATGGAAGAAAAGAAAACCAGGAAAAACGTGATCTGGTTGGTTGGAGACCCCCTAGCCCAGCTCATGGGTGGTAAGATGCCATCTAATGATGAGTCCTCTGGTAGCTTTTCCATCTTCTGCAGAAGGAAATGAAGATCCTGCAGGATGCTGCAGTGATCATGGGCTCTGGTATTGTGCCAGAATTCCAGTGATACAGAGCTTGCACAGGATCCCGAAAGTGGAAAATCTGTAAGAGGAATAGCACTTCTTTAGCATGCTGAAGGACAAGAAGATGGAGGTGGAAGAAGGGAAGCGAACTGAGAGGATAAGGTGTTTCTGAAGGCTCAATGGGAGGAAAGCTGCCAAGGCATCATGCTCGGTATCAACTTAAGGCTATCGGTTGCTTAAGCAAAGAAGCATGAGAGAAAGGAGGATTCCTGAGTTCATGAACTATGAGAGCAGCAGTGATGAGCAGTGGTAGAAGCTTCTATTGAGCTGGAGGAACTGTAGAGGGCAAAGACGACAATGAACCTGTTCCCCAACCATCCACTTCAGCTACCACATTCTCACCCAAACGACAATGGCCCTGATCTCGTGCACCTATCATCATTCCAGAGATGTCTAATGCCCTGGATCATATGAAGGCCTACAACTGCACTTCTGTCCACATCTTGGTTGCTGCAGCATCTGTGTATGGCAAAGATCCTTCAACAATGGCTTTGATCTGGCAGAGCATCTGCCAGGGACAAATCAAGGACTGTTGCAAACAACCAGAAGCTCTGTGCTCATCCTTCAAGCCTGGTGTTCCCCTTACCATTCACTGGGACAGTAAGTTGGTTGCTGAAGAACCTGGCCAAGAAAAGTTGGAATGTTTACCCATCCTGGTGTCTGGAAAGGGAACTGTCAAGCTGCTGAATGTCTACAAGCTGTGACCAGAAACAGGAGCTGCCATGGTGGAGGCGATCTTCACTACCATGCAGGAATAGGACCTGGTGAATTTGGTGACAAGCATGGCCTTCGGCTCAACTGCTAGCAACACCGGAATTCACTCTGGGGCATGCTCTCTCCTGCAGCAGATGATGAAGAAAGAACTCCCATGCTTAGCCTGCGGGAAGCACATCAGTGAGATCATGATCCAGAAAGTCTTCACAGTCTGCACTGGCATCATCACATTAGATCACGGTGATTGTCCTCTTCATGGCTTCCACATTTTGTGACTTGGCGCCTACGACCTTGCCTGTTGGATGGCCAAAATCATTTACTCAGCCAAGATCTACCTCTTCCTTGGGCAGTTCAAGCTCACTGTGCAAGAGTTTGCCACATTCGAGCAATTTGTCATTTTTGAGGTCACACTCCACATCCAGTACTGGTTCACAGTGCCAGTCGCTGTGTCTCCTCGAAACCACATAAAGTTCCTTAGAGTCATCCTGGGCTACATTGACTTGGATGTCTCATCTGCTGTTGTGAAGGCCTTCAGCTGTCATGTCTGGTACCTCTCAGAGTAGTTGATTGGCCTGGCGATCTTCGAGTCCCTTGGCTTCGAAATGAAGAGGGCCATGATTGCAACTCTGAAGAACAAGGGGGATGATTAGCCTGAGAAAAGAAGGACTCTGGGGCTGAATGTGGCTGTCATTTGAGCGAAGACTCTCCCTGATTTCGTCACAAACAGCATTCTCCACCTTTCTTCCTTCCTTCCTTCCTTCCATGGATCTTCTGATGGGCTCCTGGACATCGACCTATGGATGTGGGTGGAAAGAGACAATACAAGAAAGACAAACAATGTGTCCAGTCGCTGAAAGTAACGAACGACTTCACTGAGTGAGGATTTGCGCTGAATGCAGGACTTCATCCCCGTCATTGGGCGAGGAGAAGCACAATTCTTGTTCCAGGTGATGGAAGCACATCATCAATGATTCCCAAATGCTCGAAAGGCTACCAATGCCTCCCAAACTAGGCAACAATGAGTGTGAGATCCACTCCCATGACACTTCCTCCCAGTGAGTGGATAATACTGACACTGTAAGGGGGACCTAGTTGTGCGGGCGTAGTATTCAGCCCAGATGGCACAGAGTATGAACTTCAAGGCCAGTGGGGCACCAGTAGATACTACAACAGAAGACTGAAATTTAGCCTGCAGAGATTTTGTACCAACAGGAACAAAAGCACTGGATGGCCAGTAAAATATATATATATATATATATATATATATATATATATATATATATATATATATATATATATATATATATATATATATATATATATATACACTAGTGTGTGCCTGCAAAACTTTCCACGAGTAACTAGCAGCCTTCCCATCACAAAATGTCTGAAAATACCATTATCTTTGTTTCCATACCATAACTGAGCCCACGATAGCCAATTGTGACCAAAAAGTAAAAAATAATATTATTTTCGTATATTTCTTCTTGTCGCTATATCCGACGATTTCGCGCCGCCAGGTCCCGTGCAATCGCCAACATTTCTGTATGGTATTTTTCTACCACTCCCTGAACATACCCCAACCTAATGCAAGAAGAATTGGGTCGATGATCATTACAGTTCTCGTGAAAGAAATGGACAAATGAGTTTTTGCACTTTTTCGCTATTTTCAACAATTTCTCATAGTCACGTCGCGCGTGATAGCATATTTTCTTCTCACATTCCTTGAAATTACCCAAACCTAAAGCCAAAAGAATCAGGTAATTATCTATTACCGTTCTCGTGAAGGAAACGAAGGAACAAACAAAAACATAGACAGACATACACACATAGACTAGAGAGACAGACAGACAGACAGAGACAGAGAAAGAGAGATTATAGATAGATAGACAGATAGGTAGATAGATAGATCTTTATCTATCCATCTATCTATCTATCTATCTATCTATCTATATATATATATATATATATATATATATATATACTGTATATACAGATAACAAAAGTGCTAACAGAATCAGCGGAGGTAGCAGGAAAAGTTAATACAACCAAAGGCAAGAAGTGTTTGGTAAAGACACTCGAGCTTTTGAAAAAAAAAAAAAAGGAAATGAAACTAAAAACAAAAAAAAGATAAAGTAGAACTAGCGGAATTAAATAAGCTTATCAGCAAATGACAAAGAAAAGAAAAAAGAAAGAGAAACATGGATCAGATCAAAGAAACCATCAAAAAAGGAAAAAGTCTGAAACAGGTCCGACGTAAAAAGGCACTTGGAAAGCAACAAATTACATCACTAAAAGACAAAAACGGTGAAGTCAATAAATGTAGAGATATGATGCTGAAGAGAGTTGAAGAATTTTACATAGAACTATATGCATCAAAGACCGTAGTACCAATAACTAACTTTTCAGTTGACACAAGTGAAATACCTGAGGTAACACCAGACTAAGCAAATATTTCTCTTAAAAATATGAAAAGAGGGAAAGCTCCGGGACAAGATGGAGTAGTAGCAGATTTACTGTTGGATGCAGAAGTGCAAAATAAACTTGCTCACTTATTTACTCTATGTATAAAAAAGAAAATTCCCAAAAGATGGTGAAAAGCAATAGTTATTTTACTTTACAAAAAAGGTGACTCAAAAGATCTTAGTAACTATCGACCCATTAGCTTACTATCATTTACAAACTCTTCCACTAAAGTCCTTACAGACAGAATAACTACAAATTTGGAGGAAAACCAACCTCGTGAACAGGCAGGATTCCGAAGCGTGTATTCGACTACTGATCATCTACACACAATGAATCAGGTAATTGAGAAAACTACAGAATATAATAAACCACTGTGTTTAGTTTCTGTTAATTATAAAAAGGCTTTCGACTCAGTGGAGCACATAGAAATTATATATTCATTGTGAAAACAAGAAGTGAGTGAGAACATTGTGAAACTGCTCGAAAGCTTATATAAAAAGGGAACTGCTACAGTTAAATTAGGTAAGGACTCGGAAATAATTAAGATTGAGAAGGGCGTGCGTCAAGAAGATACAGTTTCACCAAAATTACCTACAACATGGTTAGGAAGTATTTTCACAAAGCTAGACTGAAAGAACAAAGGCGTGAACATAGATGGAGAAAAGCTAAATCACTTAAGATTTGCAGATGACATTGTCCTGATCTAAGAAACAGCAGAGACATTGCAAGAAACGTTAAACAACTTGAACAGAGAAAGTCTCAAAGTAGGGCTAAAGATGAGCTGGAGTAAAACTAAAATAATGTCTAAAGTAATCCACATACACCAAAGAGCGTCATCAGAATATGCAAAGAAATTCTTGAAGAAGTCAAGGAATATATTTAATTGGGTCAGATACTAAAATTAACGGGAAGACCCTGATAACGAAATAAAAAGACGCATTACAACTGGATGGAAAGCTTTTGGTAAACATTGAGACATTATGAAAAGTAACTCGTAAACATGTATGAAACGAAAAGTATATAACGAATGTATAGTCCCAGCTAGTGACATATGGTTATAAGACCTGAAAATTAACAAAATTAATGGAAAATTAACTAATCCGTTCTCAGAAAGAAATGGAATTGACAATACTGGGAATATCTTTAGGAGATAGGAAAAGATCAACTTAGGCGAGAGAGCAGACTAAAATAAAAGATATTATAGTAATTAAAAGAACAGAAATAGAGGTGGGCAGGCCATGTAGCAGGAATTAGGGATAACCGATGGAGCAAGAGGCTGACTGACTGGGCACCAGGAGATTATATGCATAGCAGAAAAAGGCCAGACAGGAGGTGGTGAGATGAGATAGAGAAATTTACAGGGAAAATGTGACAAAGATTGGTTCAGTCAAGGAATTCGTGGAAATGGTTGGGGGAGATCTTTGTTCAGTAGTGACTTGTAATGGCTGGTGCTACTGCTGCTGTTGCTGCTGATATATATATATATATATATATATATATATATATATATATATATATATATATATATATATATATATATATATATATATATATATATATATATATATATAATCCAGACAATACATAAAGATTTTAGGGAAAAAAAAAACGTTCCTTAGATAACATTTCCACTCTCAGATCCAATGCCGTCACCACATACACCTGCCCCAACATGGGGAAGGACTTATGCTGGTTGTCTCCATCCTTCAGTGGAGACGTCTGGTCCTGCAGTGGAACTCATATGGACTGATTCAGAATAATTATAATGATACAAAACTTTGTAATCGGCCCGGCATATACCAAGTTTATAATAGGTTGTTTTCTTCTCTTTGTCCTCTGATCCCATACCGATTGAATCTCAAAGTAATATCGTTTTTTTTTTTTTTATTGTTATTTCTAAGGTGATCAGAGTCCCGCTTTTAGGCGGTACGGTCCCGCGTTTTGGACGTCCGTCCCGCTTTTTTAATTGTGATTAGAATGTCCCGCTTTTTGAGCAAATTATTTTAATTGTCCCGCTTTTAGAAACTTACTATTGTATTAGATATAACATGACCTTTTATGAAATTAGGATGAATTAGAAAAATTATACATACTCTTAACCAAATGAAATACCGAATTATTAATATAAAATCTGTGATGCTCACTAGCTGGTAACTTTGGTCGACCCATTCACTGTACCGTACGGTATGTTCGGAGTTCGTAGGAGACGTTAGTGTTTGATTAGCAGCCTCAGTTTGAGGTGTAGCGCAGCAGCGGTCGTTGTCACATTAGTCAATATCTATCTGTCTATATATCTATCTATGTCTATTTGTCTATCTATCTATCTATCTCTAACTATCCATCTATCTATACACACACACACACACACACACACACACACACACGCACGCACACGCGCGCGAGCGCGTCCCGCTTTTAGCTCCAATAAATATAGTCACCTTAGTTATTTCTTTTTTGCTGAACTTAAGTGAGAAATCGATTTTATGTGTTGGCGTGATTCTGAAGAATTGGTGATGTTCTTGGTGTGGGTCCTGTGATTGACCGGGAGGTTTTATTATATATTTCTTTCTGCACTGTTTTTTTTTTTTTTTTTTTTTTTTCAACGTGTCGTGCAGCCATGGCGTGTTACGAAGACTGAATATTTTGCCAGTGGAATTTCGTGCTGGAAAATTAATGATAACATATTTCAGAAGTCAGTACCTTCGAGAAAGGAAAAAGAACCGAAAATACGAAAGAGACGAACACGGATCGAAAAAGAAGAGGAAGGAGAACAACGACAACAACTCTTCTTTCTCCCTGTCCTCGCCTATTTTCTTTCCCTTCACTTTGTTCCGTCTCTGAAATTTTTTCGCACAAAACGAACAAACGACAATAAATTGCAATTGAGCAGGAAGTCAGCTCAGGCCAAATGGGTGAGTTGGCAGCAAAGAACACTCGTACATTGATCTTGTGGCTCTGAGGAAAGAGGTAGGGAATGGAAGGGGATTGGGTAAATGGGGTATTGACTGGGCTGGGGTGTAGGGATAGGGAGTAGGAGAAGAGGGGGGGAGTAAATGGGGCATTGGTGGGGCTCGAGTGATGGGCTAGGATGTCAAGGAATCTATAAGGCATTGGTAGTTCTGTGGTGCAGTGGCAGAGATGGAAGTAAATGGAGCATTGGTGGGGGTGGAGTGATGGGCTGGGGCGTCAGGTAGTAAATGAGGTAGTGATATGGCTACGTTTTGGTGGCTCGGATGTTGGAAGTAAATGGGACACCAGTGAGAGCTACGGTGACGAGGTTGATTCGTGGCGATGAGGAGAACCTTGATGTGAATGATTCTTTTTTTTTTACTGCAGTTAAAAATAAAACCATAAGGGGTGATTATTTTTAGTGTGCGGGGATAGATGTACACACACACTCACACACACGAGAGAGAGAGAGAGAGAGAGAGAGAGAGAGAGAGAGGATGGACTTACTAGCGTTTCGCTCCGCTCTGGGCATGAGCTACCTAAGAGTATCTGTTTAAATAAGTCAGGCTCGTTATTAGGCTAAACTAAGTGATGATTCAACACAGCAAAGCAAGTATGAGCACATAAGTGTAGTATAAAGAAATTACCCATTGAAAAATCAGAGATCCAAGGAAGCATGCTTCGTTGAGGTAGCCAAGCAGCAGACATAACACACCATGACCGGCCGCCGCGACAGGAAGATGCCAGATTGTAAGTAAAAATTACCTTTCTGTAAGATGGATTACTTTGGCAAAGAGTCTTTAGAAGGTGGTAAGTGAAAGGAAGAAAGCAGAAAACAGAGTGATGAATATGGTGAACTGGTTGAAATGGAAGTATATAAAATTAATGGAGAAAGTGAATGAAGTGGAGACAACTTTTCAAATGTAAATAGAGGCAATCAACAAGGAACTACACCTGCAGAGGGAAAAAATGAAGATTCTGAAAAGGTAATAAACAGAAAAGGGCACAACAACAGATGAGCTGTCAGGGTAGATTCACTGAGAAAGAAAACGAGTGAAATGGGGAGTACGGTAGTGAACCATTGCAGATTCTTGGAGAAGTTCAGAAATAATACAGATACAATTATTCAAGGAGCAGTTTGATAAACCAAAGCATTGATAATGAAGAGATGATAACTCAAACAAATGAAATGATGAGAAATTGCAAAGATGAAGTACATACTACGTATGGTATGCTGATATGGTAAAAATGGAGAATGAGATAGAAATGAAGGTTGAAGAAGTAATGGATAAGAAATAAAAGGAAATAAATAGATAAAAGAAAACAGCCCAAAACTGATCAAGGAATTGGCTGAGATATGCAAATCTATCGTAATTGCTGGTAAACATGAAGAAGAAATAAGAAACAGAATTTCTAGAGACCAAAAGGAGATGGAAAATATTATGAACATATTCAAAGAAGTATCAAATGACAGCTGTGAGAAAGATAATATAGAGGATTACAAAAGGCTAGGGAAATACGAGAGAAACAAATCAAGGTCTTTGAAAGCAGCGTTCTAAAAGTGTGAACATTGTACAAGAAGTATTTAAAAATGCTAACAAACACAAAGAATCGGTTGAATTCAAAAAGTATGGATAAAAAGATGCCTAACTGAGGAGGAATGGGGATTACTAAAAGAAAATAGGGAAGAAGCAAATATAAAAAATGAGGAAAGATCAAATGAAGAGAATCTCTCTCTCTCTCTCTCTCTCTCTCTCTCTCTCTCTCTCTCTCTCTCTCTCTCTCTCTCTCTCTCTCTATATATATATATATATATATATATATATTAAAAAGTAGTAGGGTTACAAGTAAGAAATGGCATGTAAACAACAGTGACTAAAAAAAAAATAAGAGGAAAGTTGTAGACTCAAACTATATCAATTATGTAAACAAGATCATTAAGATGATGTACTCAAATGTAGATGGAAGAGTTCCCTCCTTAGAAATGTCAATCATCTGTCTCCTATGTACTCATTATCTTTTGTTGTCTTCCCTCTCACTTTTCTTTTCAATTTTGTTTCATCATTCCACAGTGTATTTCAGTACCTTCGATATTCTCATTTATTTTTATCACAAGCTATTCGCTCTTTATCCTTCTTTTTCGAATTGTCTCTGCGTCCATCTGAAGTTTCTTTCTTTCTTTCTCTCTCTCTCTCTCTCTCTCTCTCTCTCTCTCCTTTTTTTCTCCCCCACTCAAATTTAAGATCTCAATTTCTTCCTTTCCCCCACATTCCCTCCCGACCGAAGTCCCTCCCTCCCTCCCTAAGAAGTTTCTTTCCATTTAAATAATTTTCCGTGCGACAGACTTCACAGAGGGAGGGAGAAGAGACGACATGGTGAGAGAGGGAGGGAGAGAGGGAGGGGATGAAGAAGGGAGGAGGAAGGAGCGGCGAAATGAGGTAGGAAAGGAATGAAGATGAGTTTGACATGGAATGATATGAGTGAGGGAATTAAGAAGGGAGGGAAGGGGAATGAGAAAGTGGTGGAGGGAGAGTGCACTATGTAAGGATAGAAAAAGAAGACAAAGGAGGGAAGGAAGGAGGCAAATTAGTTAAGAGAAAGCAAGTGATAGAGAAAACATTGATAACGTGCAAGGAGGCACGATGAGAGGAAATAAGGAAGGATATTACAAAACAAAGACAAAGGCGGAAGAGGAGATATGTCCGATAAAGAAATGAGTAGAGTTTGTGAAGCAAAACGCTATCTGAAATGACCAAAAACGGAGATATTCTTGGAGAGGGGGGGGGAAGTTAGGATGGGATACTACGGGGGAGGGAGAATATATAAGCTCAAGGGACAGTGAGGGAGAGATCAGGAGATGAATATAAGGGAGGAAAAGGAAAAAGATTGACAAGGGAGGTAAGCAGGAGACAGAAAGCAAGGTACCAGGATACCGAAGAGGATTTAGTGAATGGGCAATGGGTACATTTAGAGTATTGGTGGATCACTGGATGGTGTGTTGATTAGTGAATGAATGGATTAGTAAATGAACATACAGTTGAATGAAAGGGTGGATATGTGTAACACTGAACTAAGGGACCCATGTAAGAGAAGGTTAATGTGTAGCTTGAGGATATGGCAACGTGTAACACCTTCCGCAGCACTATTACAGAAAAGCTCTCTCAATGTCCACCACTTCATCCAAACTACAATGCAACTAACCTAAACACTGAACATTAGGACAGTGCTCCAAACCACTGCAGAGGAAACACTGGGCTTCACCACTCGTCGCCATAAAGACTGATTTGATGAAATTGCTATGGGCATATATGACCTTCTTGCAATGAAGAATTGAGCTTATAATAATTGGTTGACTTATCCTAGCTCCTGAACCCTAGAAATTGTTTTCCAGAATTTCAGAAGTGAAACCCTGAGAAAACTGCATGACATGGAAAACAAATGGTGGTCTGAATAAGCAAAACTGCTGCAAATACTAGCTGATATTAATGATCATCATGGGTTCTACAAGTCCATTAAAATCACCTATGGGCCAGCCAAACACAACATAAACCCTGTTCGATCAGCCAGAGGAGAACTCCTGAAAGTTAAGCAAGCAATTCTTTAAAAATGGGCACAACACTTTAACACTTTACTGAATCAACGAAACCCGGTGGAGTATAATATCCCAGATAACATCCCAAATACCCCTCAAGCGGCAGATCTCCATGTCCCACCTACACTTGCAGAAACTCTTCAGGCCATCCGATCTTTATTTTATAACCAAAGTCCATGCCCTGATGGCATACCATCTTAACTGGTCAATGAGGTTGACCAGTTACTTCAGCAGTGCCTTCAGAATCTCATACTGACTATCTGGAACCAAGAACAATTCCATCTGAATGGCTTATCGCTGATACTGTAACCATCTGCAAGAAGAAAAGGGACCCCTCAGATTGTGACAACATCATAGGCATCTCTCTCCTTGTGAATGCTAGTAAAGTACTACTGGCCAAGATAATGTTATCCAGACTGACAAAACATTTGAGTCAACACTCCCTGAAACACAATGTGGATTTCGGAAGGAACGATATATTTTTGATATCATCTTTGTTGCCCAACAGATACAAGAAAAATGCCATGAGCAGAACCACTTGTTTTTTGCATTCATCAATCTTGCAAAAGCATTTGACACTGTCAACAGAGAACTTTTGTGGAATACTCTTTCATAATTTGGAGTTCCAGTTTTCTTAACATCCTGAAGAGCCTGCACGACAACATGAATGCTCGCGTGTCTGTAGGTGGGAGCAAATCCAAATCCATAAATGTGGAAGTGGGCGCAAAGCAAAGATGTGTCGTGGCTCTTGTCATTTCAACATCTTTCTCACTGCAGTCACCCTTTTAAGTCACCAGGAAATGAACCCTGATGAAATAAATATCCAGCTCTGTCTAGATGGTAACTTATATAATCTCAGACGTCTTCAAGTACGATCAGAGACTGAAATAGCTCATTTCCTAGAGCCACAATATGCTGGTGACTGTGCTGTCCTTGCCCATACCCCAAATGCCCTACAACAGCCTCTCACCATCATTTCCAACATATACCATGCAATGAGTCTCTAAATAAATGTCAGTAAAACAGAAATATCTCACAGAAACAACGCAGTAGAGCCTCTTGCATTTCAGGTAAATGACGAAAATGTAAGCCAGGTGGAGAATTTCATCCACCTTGGAAGTGCGCTTGCAGATAAACATAATATTAATGCAAAAGTCCTTCCACGAATCAACCACACCTCAGCCTCTTTTGGGCATCGCAGGTCCAGAGTCTTTCAAAACACCAACATGAGAATTGAGACAAATGTATCAATTTATACAGCTGTATGCCTTTCCGCCCTCTTATACAGTGCTGAAGACAAATGTATCAATTTATACAGCTGTATGCCATTCCGCCCTCTTATACAGTGCTGAATCCTGGGTCCACATCAAACAGCTTGAGTCTTTTCACATCTGATGTTTAACCAAAAAAGGAGAATGTTACGATATCTGGGGGGAAGACTGTGACTTTTCCTCCACATTAACTCTCACATCTGTCGAGGCACCCACACCAACACAAAACACAATACCTTCATTCAACATTCAACCATATCCAACACATTCAACGAAAACAACGATCAGACAAAAGCTTCCACAGGCAAATTCAGCCGGCGTAAACACACACACACACACACACACACACACACACACACACACACACACACACACACACACACACATCAAAACGGCTAATAAATCCCAGTGGAATGATGGCTGAACAATACTGTGAAGCATCGTCAGTGACACGCAACTTTCGCCAAAACTAGTGCAACACACCGGGAATAAGTTGACCTGTTGCCAGAAATGTGTAGTTTTTTTGCTGTAGGTGAGTTCACATGGATTGCGACACCTATATTACACATGCGTTAGCGAAGCGAAAGGCCGCACCATCACACATTCTCCTAGTGACAAACAAATGAAATGTTCAGGGTCTCAGTTTGACTAGTTCTGTTCATTTCCGCAATATCTGCAGCCATTCTTCTCTGTTTTACACCGCCACTCCTCGTCTGAACCTCTCCCTCTCGTTACTTAAACTCAGTTGTCTGAGGTATCTGTTACTTTTCCCTCCTACGTATCCCTCTACTTTACTCGTCTCAGGGCCAGAGTTGTCTCTTGTGTATAGGCACCCAACAACCTAAGGTGCTTTCCAGAACTTGAAATTTCTAAATTCACCACACTCTAGCTTCGGCTTTTCTCTCATTTTACTAACTGATTTTATATGCACTGTTTACATATCTCCTAATTCCTCTGATTATTCTAGTGTTTATATTATCTTACTTCTATAGTGGAACACATTCTTTTTATAGTCCTAATTCGCGTCTGTCTGTCTGTCCGTCTGTCTGTGTGTCTGTAATACAAGGTTTGTGCGGATCATCATGCACAAATGGTTATCAGTGTCAAGAAAGTCCTCTATTCTTAACGATCCCTTTGGAATGTGTTGTAGGCCAAATAAATTCCAGAAAAGTCGATCTTGCCAGAACAGCTTTGTGCACAAATCACGCATTAAAGGTAGGAGATATCATCAAACTCCGAAAGCATTACGTTGTTACGGTCCCTTCAGAGTACTTTAAGCCCTCCCCCCCCAAAAAAACAAAATCCTGAAAAGTTGATCCCGTACTGTAACCTACAAGAATGACTGTAAATTTGACATAAAGACGCATAGCAATACGTTATATACCGTACATCCATTCTTTCATCCAGTTCTTACCTACTTGTGTATGTCTGCCTGTCTACCTATTCATTTCTCTGTCTGCCTGTGTTTCAACACCAAAGGCCAGAAGCCAGCAAGACACACAGTAACAGGGCAAAAATCTTCATTTATCTATCTATCTATCTATCTATTTATTTATCTATCTATCTATATCTATCTATCTATCTATCTATCTATCTATATACATATACTGGATATATATATATATATATATATATATATATATATATATATATATATGTGTGTGTGTGTGTGTGTGTGTGTGTGTGTGTGTTAGAATGCCTTCTGCATGAAGCGGCAGGCTATCACATATGCAATGGAGGGTTTATACTTATGTCACTGCGTTCTACGCGAAGTTGTTTAAGATTCGGCAGATTAATTTGCATAGCTGGGAACGTACACAGGAATCCCAGCCTTTAAACGCGTGTGGACGACCATGGAGGTCATCCTTTAGTAGATAATCTAAAGTTGTAGTATATCCTGTTAACAGTGGTAATTTTATCAGCATTCATGACCACGCTGGTTAGAATATGAGAATACTAGAAAACTTTTGTATAAAATATCTGAAACCAGTACTTAGCCGGATGCCCTCAGTCCACATTAACAGAATATGAACACACACTTAATGTTAATTTGTCAGTTACTTTTGAGTATGTTTGTTGTTGCCCTACCATAAAGTACTGCAATGCTGGGCAAAAAAGTTGCCTTAAATCCTCATATTTTTCCCTTCTGATATTCCACTCCTTACCTTGGACTTCCATCATTCCGACTTATTGCCAGCCCCATATATTTTTAATATGCCAGGCGCCTTAATCCCGTAAGGGGTGGCCACAAACAAATCGCCTCCATGTCGCCCTGTCCTCCGCCATTTCATTGCCCTACTCCCAGCTCACACACCCCTCTCTCATATACCTCTCCACTCCATTCCTCCATCTCATCCGTGGCCTCCCCCTCCCTCTCCCCCCCTTCCACCTCACTCACATACACTCTCCTCGTCAATCTCTCAGTCTCCATTCTCTCCACCTTAATGTGTTTCTCCTAACGCTTCCTATCACATCCACATCCACACCACAAAGCTCCTTCGCTTCCTCATTTGTCAGTATGTCTCTCCATTTGATTCCACATGCTCCTTTCGTATAACTCGTTTCCACTGCTCTCATTCTTGATTTCTGTCCCTCCAACAAGGTCCAAGCTTCACTTCCATACGATAGAGTTGGTATTACAACACAGTCATTTAGTAGCTTTTTCACTTCCATGCACACTTCCCTGTTTCTTGTCACTGCTTTCAAGGAACCAACAACCTTTCTTCCCATTGTACCCTTTCAAGCACTTCACCCTGTAAACTTCCTTACTCATCACACTACCGAAGTACTTAAACGCACTCACATTTTCCATTTCCCCCTTATGCAACCTCAATGTACATTTACTGATTTCACTTCTCTCGAACACCATCGCTTTACTCTTCCCCACATTCGCCTTTAGATTCCATTTCTTACACACTCTCTCAAACTCATCCACCAAGCCTTGCAGCTTCCCTTCGTCTTCACTTAACAACATAGTATCATCTGCAAACAACAGTACTGGTAGTTTCCAAACACTGCCCTCTCTCACTGGGGCCGCTCCAACATCCACTGCCCTACATTGTATCTCTTTTATAACTCCATCCATATACAGATTGAACAACCATGGAGACATGACACAACCTTGTTTCAGTCCAACCTTCAAAGAGAAAAATTCACTCAGTTCACTATCCACACGCACTGCAGCCTTAGCACCCTCATACATACCCTTCATGGCATTCAACAACTTCCCATCTACTCCATATATACTTAATACTTTCCAGAATCCTTGTCTATCCACCCTGTGATATGCTTTCTCCAAATCCTTGAAGGCTGCATACAACTTCTTTCCCTTCTGTAGAAACTTCTTCACTAAAGAGATAAGAATGAATATCTGATCTACACAACCTCGTCCCTTCTTAAAACCTCCCTGTTCTTCTCAAGCTAATTCCTCTGTTATTTCCCTAATGCTATCAATAAGTATCCTACCACATACTTCTCCTGTTACAATAAGAAAGCAAATTTCCCTATGGTTACCACACACTTCTTTTTTCCCCCGTCGTTTGTACAGGGGAATATTTATACCTGTCTTCCAATCCTTCGGGACTCTACCTTCCTCCTAGGCCAATCTGCACATCGTCCACATTCATTCTATTACTATCTCTCCCCCATGCTTCAGCATTTCACCACACACTCCATCAATTCCTGGGGCTTTCCCCATTTTAAAGCCTATATCCCACTGCCAGAAACTTTCCCAGACATGCCTCGATCTTCATGTCTTTGTGTGTCGCTGCATGTCGTCATGAGTAACGTGGCGTGACTTAGTGATGACTTAGTGCTGACGTGGAGAACTTGGCCATTCTTCGCGGTTCTTGGCCCTCTACAACAATTTTTGGAATGTTCATAAATTGTCGGCATGGGCGCCAACAAAGAGGAGAACATGACATGTTGTGACGGTAAGTCATTCGTCTTAGCTGTGTCTTAGCTTGTCGTAGGTTGTCATAGCTTGTCGTTAGGTGTGACTTGACGTGTCGTAGCAATAATTTGGAGATCGGATCCTGAAGACCCGCTACTGCACACGAAGTTATACCTACGACAGGCAAAGTTATACCTAAGACGTGCTACGACAAACGACAACTTATGACACGCTACATGGAGATGTCTTGGCGTGATGTGGAGTCAAACAGACCGTTATTTTTTAACTGAAGGATGATCGTAGTGTGTTGTCAGAATAACGTGACGCTTCTGTAGGGTGCCGTGGGATGTCATTGCAATGTCTTTGTGTGTCTCAGCAATAACGTGACTGTGTCGTGAAATGGCCGTTCCTCTCTTCTCACATCCCTACTTCTCCCAGTCATTCCCCAGCCACTTATACTTGCATTACTTTCATTATCTGTGTTCAATAATTTCATAAAGTGTTCTCTCCATCTGCTCACTTGTTCTCACTTCTCCACTAGTAATCTACCATTTTTATCCTTCACTCCCCAACTAACTTCTTTGACACCCTGTCTTGCTCCTTTTACATCTTTCCAGAACATTTTTTTTCATTCCCTCCACTTGACACTCAAATTCCTTCCAAATTCCTCATCCACTCTCTTCTTACTGTCTCTTACTAATCTTTTCACCTCTCTCTTCCACTCTACATATAACTCTCTCTTCCATCTCTCAACTTTTTCGACTCCCCTGTTTCCCATCCACTCACTATATGCTTTCTTCTTTTGTGCCACAGCCTCTCTCACCTCTTCAGTCCACCATGCTGTTCCCTGCACCCCATTTCGTCTTCTTTTCACCCCACACACCAAGTCACATGCTGCACAGATTTCTTCTGTGAATATCTTGCACACACCTTCCACGTCCCCCATCTGCTCCAATCTATATTTACCCAATCGCTCCTCCATTTCCATCTTATATTCTGCCTTTTTTCCATCCTCTTGTAACTCTTTTACCCTCCTTGTAAGACCTACTTCCTCCTGTCCTTCCCTTCTTCTATTTCTCCACTTCGTTTCATCTAAAGTTTTTTCTTTTCATTGTCAATTACACTAACCTAAGACAAAATATATTTTTTACGATATTAAGTCATGTTATTGTTACGTACTTGTGTACTGCTTATTTAAAGTATGTACATGCATGTTATGGTGGATCATACCTGAAGCAAGTAATGAACTTTGCCACACGATCCAGGTGAGTATTTGTTACCTGAATCATGCTAGCAATTATTTACATGAAACAAGTGATGGCTGTGTTTACCTGAGCTAAGAGGTGACTGTGTTTACGTGTAGTAAGTGAGAGTTATGTTACTTTACAGCAGGTGATGGTTGTGCTAACCTGAACCAGGTGATGGTTGTGCTTACCTGAACCAGGTGATGGCTGAGGGAGGTTGATTCTCAGCGACACAGAACATTGTGACGGTGTGACTCTCTATTCTTGTAATAGGTGAGTCTTGAGTTTTTATTGTAATTTTGATAATTGAAGAGCAGGAGGAGTTAAAGATGAATATAGGGAGTTGAACTTGATTTATTATCTTCAGAGAAAGTCTTAAGTTGAGCAGCGTATAATACAGAGGCAATATACTTAGTAAGTCTAGTTGGACCCCTCTTCTTGTTCACTCTCTCCACTACCTGTCGGTTCTATGGCTAACCTCCTTCTGAGCTCTGCTTCCTAAATTCTGGTGTAGCAGGGGTCGTGTCACGTGTGTTACACTGTTGTTGAAATGTTCTAGAAGCCTGTGTGTGAGTATGTGTGTATGTGTGTGTATAGTCACTAGGCATTGTTCGTGTGCTTACACACTACCTATCTCATCCCCTGACTTGCTGCTTCCGGTGTATTGTCAACATTTTTTCACTTAGACTTGCAAGCTCATATCCCGTTCCCAGGCTTGCCTGGTGCTCTGTCTGTCTATCTATCTATCTATCATGTTTTCAATAATGAATTGTATTTATAATATGGAGTCCTTACATTGCTCGGTCACGCCACTGGAGGTCCTCCTACAGCAATCAGTATTGACATATGTTATTCCATTAATACATAATAGTCTTCTTCTTAACTCTTAATATATAATATTGATTATAATATTGTACAGGTATAATATGCATGGTAAATTGCAATTATCTAGTAATATTACATTTTAAACAAATTGTATTCATATTTGAATAAATGCACTAAAGTTAAACTATTGAACAGTAATACAGTTTGTAAATGGTTATTGTAGTAAAATGCATACATACAAGAAAAAAAAAAAAGGTTTAAAGTTAAGATTATGGTAGGAGCTATTAATATTTCATTTAAAGATAATGCTATTGGTATAGCATACTTCTATATCATGGGTCATGCTTCTTTGTATTTTTTTTTATACATAATCGAACAAATACGAGTATGACATTTTGTAAGATGTGTATGTATAACAGACATACACATATAATTGTGCAATGGTAATACTGCTAGGTCATTACATTACATATGGAATTGTCCATTTAGTAATGGCTAATATTTCACCTAACTTGTATGATGATTCTGGTAATACAGAATTGTGGTAAAATTGTATGACTTGTTACATAATATTGTAGTAACATTGTAGTAATAATTGTAACATTGTATGAATTTTACATAATATTGGAGTAATACATAATTGTGTTGGCCATTTTTTTTTCTGGTTTTCCTTGTAACTTAATTTACCTGTTTCCACTTGGTAGCTTTAATTAATAAATGTTTAATACAGTTCTTTTAATCGCTCACTGAGTAACTGTGATGGTATATTTTCTTTAATACTCTGTAGGAGGGGGGGTTCACCCTAATTGACTGTCCGGGGTCTTGGGTCTTTTACCATTAAGGCTAGACTGCCTGGGAGGGATAGAGGCGATAATCATGAGTCAGCTTAGATTGGGGATATAGTCTGGCACTGGGAGCTACATTGTTCCAATCTTACTGTCTGATGGAGAACATACTGTAAGAACATAAAGAATGGCTATGCCCAGGGACCTTTCTAAATGGCAAGGAGATCTTAGAGGAAAAAAAGCGATTCAAAGACATATATTACCATAAATGAACGGAAAAAAATAATAATTATGATCTGGGTGACTGCAGCGAACCATATGTATAACCTTTTTCAGTTATGTGCTTATCTAGTGTCAAGCTATGTAACTGTAAAACGCTCTCCAATCATTTACTACAACTCATATGCCGAACTAGTTCCTTCCTATCTGTCGACTATACTGGAAAATTTCTAGTTCAGCATTGTTTCAACGTTTTTGGTGTGTGCTCCTGACCACAAAAACCACATAACGTTTTATAGCTGCTGCAATGATACGATTATAACTTAAGTTTAGATGTCGTCACTCATACGGAGGGTATAAGACATATCATTTACTAACCCCTTCACTACTATATATCCTTCCAAGAAAACAAAAGTTTGGAAGCAGCAGAAACAAACTAATATCTGTTGTCGTCATAGATTAGACATTAGTAACATCTCTTTTATTTATGCGAATTTGATGGGCGGGCAGGAGAGCAATTGCGCTGTCTGATGCCGAAGCAGCCAAGTCACTGGCGCCAAGAATAGGGTACAGGTGATATGGGCAGGGGAGGCGGGTAAAAGTGAGAAGTTAAAGCACTGATGTGTTGGAGTATGAGCGATAGGGGAGTAATATTTGCTATCCGCGTCGCATGACGCCGAATACTGTACATAAAAATAACGTGAGCTTGTTTAGTCTACTTAGATTTTATGTAATTTAAATTATTGTCTTCCTCTCCAACTTCACAATCTCCAATCCATCCCCCCCTTTCCCCCCCTCTCTCTCTCTCTCTCTCTCTCTCTCTCTCTGTTTGAGGTAATTTCGTGCTAGGCGAGGCTGATAACTGGATTCTCCCGTCCCTGCCTCCCTCCCTCCCCTTCTTTTTCCCCAGCTTTACTGTTCTAAACATATCTGGCATCCCGGAAACCTTTCTTCACTCATCGTTCCTTAACTCCCACGTCTCCCTTTCCTGTCTGTATCTTTCACTCCTTTTGTATTCTTGATTACAGCACCATTCCTCTTGCGTCTTTTTTCTTCCCTTCCTTCTTCATTTCTTCCCCTGTTCTTTTCTTTCTTCATTTTCTGCCTGTCATGTGTCCCTTCTGTCTCCCTCCCCTCCCCCCTTCACTACTCTTGATCCACTTACACTCTTTTCCGTTTCATTTCTTTCTTCCTCCCTTCATTCTTTTCTCCCTCCTCTTCTCCTTTATTCCCTCCAACATATTTCTTCTACCCACAGACTCATTCCTGTTTTCTTAGACTTATAGAATAGTTAACTTAATCAAATCAGCTCGAAAGGGCCAATAATTCTATCGTATTTTCTTTTCTATTGTATTTTGTACTCTCTCTCTCTCTCTCTCTCTCTCTCTCTTACATTTTCTTTTTCTTTGGTCTCACAGATAACTCAGACATTACATTATTTGCCTCCTTGTCTCCCTTCTTTCGTCTCATCACCATTCCCTCTTCTGGTCCCCCCCCCCCCAACATTTCCACAATTTATGCATATGTTAGTACATCCCTAAGTACTTCACAGCCATTTCTCCCATCTCACTCTCCCTCCTCAACTCCTTCTTCTCTAACTACTTCCCACCGTCTCCACCTACCTCTCTTCCCACTTTGATTCATCCCTAAACATTTCCATCTTCCCTCCCTACCAACCACCATCCTACCCTACTCTGTTTTTCACTGCTCACAACGAGTCCCGTATTTCGATATAACCTTCCCATTCCTTCTTTCACTCTCTTTTAATGTTTCTTTTCATTTTTTTAATGTCATCTTCCATCATGTTCGTTCTTTCTCGTTTCTCTCCTAGTTCCTTTCTTTCCTCTCCTTCTCCATTCTTCTCTGCCTGCCTCCTCCATTATTTGTTACCTACTTTCCTCACTTCCTTTCTTTCTACCCCTGATATTTTCCCGTATACCTCTCTTTCTCGCCCTACTTTTACCTCCATTCCTTCCCTCCTTGTTTTCCTGCTTCCCTTGCCATCTTCCCCCTTTCCCTCCCTCCTCCTATAATTCCTACTCCATTCCCCCCTTCTGTCATTGCCACCCCTAGCTAATCTCTACCATTTTCCTTCCCTTTCTGCAACATATTATCAATTCCAACCTATCTTCTTTGTCTTCCTCCTTCCCTTACTATCTTGCCTTTTCTCTTCCTGTATCTCTTTAATTTCTTTCCTCTTTCCCCCACCTATTTCCTCCTCTCCCCACCGTTTCTCTCCATACTTTCCTCCTTCTTCTGCTTCCATCCTTCCCTGCCTGTCTCCCTTTCTTAATTTTCCTTCAATATTCCTCTAACCATCTCTCTCTCTCTCTCTCTCTCTCTCTCTCTCTCTCTCTCTCGTTTTCCACTTTTCCTTCCATGTTTACCTCCCTCTGTCTGTCCAATCATCCTTACAGTTTCCCTCCTTTCCTTTATTTCCGACCATTATCTCAGATCTTCACGACAGTTTCCCCTCCAGTCTTCCCAGCTAATCTCCTCGTCCCACCGTGATATTTCATCGTCTATGCCTCACTCCAGTCTTCCTCCCATAACTCTTTTTAATTGTCTGTCCACCCCTCAAATTCTTGTGTCCTCTCCTGTCTTCCCCTTTCTCTACTTCTCTCTCCCAGTCCTCCGTCTTTCCTCCTTCTGTCATACCTTCCTCCAGTCTCCCTCGCTTTTCTTCCTCATTTCCCGTCTGTTTGTCAAGGAAGCATTTACCTTAATGGAAATAAGTAAACGCTTCTAAGAGAGAGAGAGAGAGAGAGGTCGGGATGGGATGAGAGGTGGAAGTGGGTGGTTTAGTGTTGTGCGCAAAGGTACTGAGTTGCGCTGTAATTAGTGGTGATTAAGAGGTTCTTAGTGGGTATAGGAACATGCAGTGGAACACAGTCAGATGATGATGGAGAAGTACTGAAAGGTGTACGATGAGGTCCTTAGAGCTGTGTTTTTGAGGTTGGTTTTGTTTTACAGTGGGTGGGAAAGGGAATTTAAGATCAAGATGAAAAGTGAAATCCTTAGGGCCGTACGATAAAAACTAAACGCCAGTATCGCCGGACGTGAGCATCTGACGTGCCCGTTTTTCGTCTATCTATCTATCTATTGCCAGACGCCTTAATCCCATAAGGGGGGGCCACAAACAAATAGCCTCCATGTCGCCCTATCCCCCGCCATTTCACTGTCCTACTCCCAGCTCACACCCCCCTCTCTCATATACCTTCACTCCATCTCTCCATCTCATCCTTGGCCTCCTCCTCCCTCTCCGCCCTCCACCTCACTCACATTCAGTACACTGTCCTCGTTAGTTAGAGAGCCCGTTTTTCGTACCATAAATAAATTTGTTGTTCACGCTTGGCGTTCGTCACCTGGTTATAGCGTAAAATAGTATTGGAATATAACAGCAGGATAAACACCACCAAAGACCCACCTTTCGTATAACAAACTAAAATTTCCATGAATACGATAGCCACTTTTTCCATTTATAAACGCTGAATAATTCAAAAATAAGATTTTTCTTGGCAGGCTAAAATATATGAGAAACACATGGTTCTTCAGAAAAGCTTACGAGACTGAACGTTTCTGTAACGAATAAGGGTAAACAAAACTTCCCTGGTGGTGAGGTGACGACGTAGTATATAATATTTGGAGTTATGATAATAAATTGTGTTCCCAAGTTAATTTCAGACTCCCTGTGTAATCTCTCAGTTCATTTTTTAAACATCAACATAATCAAAGTTCGTGCGTTTGCCGTCTCAGTGCTCTAGTTTTCTGATTTGATGGGAAGCCTATAAGCTTCTGCCTATAAACTTCTGCCTCTAGTCAACTAACAAGTGCTCGTGGGCCCTTCGGGCCCCTCGCACTTGCTTCTGCAGAGGGCTGTCACGCTGCTTTGTTTTAGTTACAGCTACGGGAAAAAAATTCTACAGAGTTCTTATGCCGGGCGCCGGGAGCGGCGTTTTTTGGTCAAAATGTGATCGCTCATTAAATATGGTTAAAGTTTTTCAATCGTGTTTGGTCCAAGTTTTTTCACATCAGCGAATATTTTGCAATTTTTGTGCCAATTTTGGTGCGATTTGAATGTTTAGTTTCGGTTGCCCAAAATACCCCCCCACACACACATGGCTAGTGCTATAGTATATTAAATACCCGTGTGGGACAATCGTTGCATTGGAGAATCATTAAACTAATTACACTTTTTTTGTTGTTGATGGGGCGCTTTTTGAAGTATAGTACAAGCAGCTGAAGTGTATATTGATTCATGCAGCAACCGCAGTGGTTGCTAACAAAATGAAGGTCACAGTACTTTGCTGGATATAGTATTACTTTTCCCCAATATGGCTAAATAAGTATTTACGTGTAAGAAGAGTATATATATATACTATATTTCAAGGCAGAAATTACAGATATCAGAGTTAGGTCAGTGCTGGTAAACTGTTTTTCACTAGCTTTAATATTCTCATATACTGTTAAGTTACAGAAATCGGAAAAAAAAAGTAAAATTTTTCCATCAGTACCAATAAATAAATGCAATCACTTAAGTTCTTTACTGATATACAGTATATGTAGTTCGTTTCTTGGATGTAGATGTGATAGGAGTTAGGAGAAATACATTGAGGTAGTTTGGCCATGTGGAGACGATGAAGAGTGAGAGGCTAACGAGGAGAGTATGCGAGCGAGGTGGAGGGGGGGAGAGGGAAGGGGAGGCCGAGGATGAGATGGAGGGATGGAGTGGAGAGGTATATGAGAGACAGGGGTGTGGGCAGGGAGCGGGGCAGTGAAGTGGCATTGAACAGGGCGACATGGAGGCGATTTGTTTCTGGCCACCCCTCACGGGATTGAGGAGTCTGGCAATAGTTGTAAGGAAGTCCTGAAGAATGGCGTGTCAGAGAATGTGCGACGAAGTTTGCTTCCGAAGATAAAGTCGTTGGTTTTGCTGTTGTGGACCGATACTGATAGCTGAGGTGTGAAATAAATCCACTTCATCGAAGTGTGTGTTTTCGTTAGAGGAGCTGAAACGCTCAGAGCATCTCTAGGGTCACAGTGACCAAAAGAAAATGTTAAAGACAATACACAAAGTCCTTAATGTACTGGAGTATATTAATTATATTAGTGATAATGAAACGAGTTTTCAGAATGCAGTAATACCTACCCTCATCACAATTTTTACACAAATCATTAGAAATTGACAAATTACATAAGCAGATAAAGAAATATATAATTAAAGATAAGTAAATACCTTTGTCGCTACTTCAGTTGGTGGTGGAGGCAGGCAGGAAGGAAGGCAGGTAGCTATGTATGTGGAGAAGTGAGTAGGGAGGTAGATAGAAACTTAGGTACGGTAGGTAAGAAAGGAGGTAGGAAGAGAGGTAGATAGGGATGTATGTAGGGAGGTTGTTAGGCAGAGAGACAGATACGGAGTTGGGTGGCTAGGTAGGGAAAAAGACTGTATGAAGGAAAGCTGATGGGGAGGCAGGTAGTGAAGCAAGGTGACCAGTGAGATACACACGTAGGCAGGGAGGCACTGTAGGTAAAACAGTAAGTCGGTTGGAAGGTAGGTAAGGAAAGTAACAGGAAGTACAAGTAAATTCCTTATTCCTGAAGGAATAATGTGGACCTTAATACCTTCAAGAGAATCATAGTCCTACACTGTAGCTATAAAAGCTGAGATCAGTGCACAACAATGAATATTCTGTACACGACAAGGACCACACAGATATTATTAAATTATGAGTTGGAAGAGAAGTTAGGGACAATTGTATACGGTGATGATGCAATATGAAAATATATAAATACTTACAGAGTAATTTATACAGTGGTGACGGAATTTTGACGAGAAAGTTTGAAGTGAATCCCGAAGACGACGTGGAGGGCCTTGTGAGCCTAGTGCGGCTGAGCTGGGTTGAGAGTCTTTTGTCTGTTCGTCTGTTTGTACTCTGCAGGCCGCAATTATAGACCGATATTGAAGACTTAGGTATCAAAAGAATCCTCTCCACTTGACGGTGCGGCATCATAGGTAGGTAGAAGTATAGTCATAAATTTTAGGTCACTAGAAAGGACATTCAGTGTGTGGCAATTTATACCCTCATCACAACTAAAAAAAAACTGACTCGAAATATGCATACTGGAACAAAAAAAATAATGAATAAGCGCCTGCATCTCTACCTCATGCGACCCTATGTGTGAGGGTGTCGGTGAGAGATGGGATATGTGAGTGGGCATGCGTGTGACTGAATGTGGGTGATAGTTCTGGTGAGGTGCAGATCTGTTTGAGGGTGTGGGTGGAGATGTGCATGTAGTTGTGAGTGTACAGTAGGTATGGCATTGCTGATGGGACTGGATGTGGATATGGTGTAGGTTTGAGTATGGACATGGATGTGGGTGATGGTGTAGGTATGGTTGCGGCTCAGTAAATGTGAATGTGCGTTAAAGTCTTTGAGAAGATGAGGCAGATGGCGTAGGCTATGATGTATGTGTGAGTGTGAGTGTGGGTGTGGGAGAGAGAGCTGGTTAGGATTAACTTGGATTTACGTATGCCTCCTGGTGAAAGGTTCTTAACTAAGCACATCATAAATATTTCCCACCAATGGATCGTTCAGTGCTTCCCAGTAGGTAAGGTTTGGATAGTGCTACGGTGTCTACTAATGTTCCCAAATTTATGGGGAGCCATTTATGAATGGTAGCTTAAATAATGTCACCTATAACTCTCAGGGAGTTCAATTTAGTGTGACAAACATATATATATATATATATATATATATATATATATATATATATATATATATATATATATATATATATATATATATTTTCTTAGAATAAATGCATATATTAGCCCCTCTAGAAACCTGATTATACCTTGATGAGACAAAGAGAACAAATATTTATAATTACTATACCTCTTTCTCTGTGTCAGTCATAGACGAAGGGTGAGAACTGAAGCATGGCAGACCGCATGGTGGTTGGACGTTATTATTGCATAAAGGCATAAACATAAAAAAAAAAAAATGTGAATACACAGGACTCTCCTCCAGTATTATGAGCTTAATATATGATTTTTGTTCATTGTCAAAATTGTTTTTGAATTTATATATGCAAAATGACTCTATAAGAGCAGTTAATACATCTAGGTAAAACTACCTCTCTAACAGATATTGCTGTGGAGTACACACACACACACACACATATATATATATATATATATATATATATATATATATATATATATATATATATATATATATATATATATATATATGTCGCTACACTCTCTTATATGTGTTTTTTAATTACTGTTTTAATACTTTTTAATTTCCTCCAAAAATTTCATCCCAAAGAAGTTCAGATAAAAACGTTACAGATTTTATTTATATGAATGAAGGATATTTGCAGTCCGAATAATGTTTTT
Organism: Coenobita brevimanus; assembly: GCF_032717465.1. NCBI lineage: Eukaryota > Metazoa > Arthropoda > Malacostraca > Decapoda > Coenobitidae > Coenobita > Coenobita brevimanus. The sequence continues at coordinate 4,540,016 of NC_136957.1, read as the reverse complement.
TCTTTTTCATTTAATTTGATTTTTCCTTAGTCCCTTTATTTTCTGTAAAAAATATCAACCAGACCTCCCTTCCCAACCCAAGGTGGAGTGAGGTAGGGTCCAGAGAATCAGAAAATCTTTATAGAATGATTCTAACCACAGCTTGTTGCACAAATGACTGAGTCATACTCCCATTCACTCACCATGCAAACCCCCAGAATCCTGGCTAATCCAGAGGGGTAAAAAACATTGCCTACATAGAGTTACACTCGCTTATCGACAGACTCTATCCGAAAACTGTCAAAGTAAAAAAGGGTACCAAATCCTAGTCATACACTGCACCGCACAGAGGTCATTCACCCAGCTAGTGTGGTTGTCAGTTTCCCAGCCTCGTTAGCCCCTTTCATACACTCATTTATTAGATCTATCCACCCTCTTCCAAGCCTTCCATGTCTCCCTCCACCTTCAAATACTTTCAGATGTACCCTTTTCAGCCCTTTAGTCACACCCACTCTCTCCTCATGTTCATACCATCTAAACACACAATCTACAACTCCGGTCTCCACAGACTTCCTTCTCCACATCTTTCACGAGCCACGTTATTCTTGATTGTATCCACTCTCCTCACTCCACATTCATACTTTAACGGCTCCATCTTCACTGCCCTTACTGCTGACTTTTCATTTCATACCACACCATAGTTTTGCATTCGTATGTTAGAGTTGGCACTAAAACTCCTTCATGCAAGCCTCTCACAGTCACCATACTCACACCTCTGTTTCTTATCAAAGCCTTGAGAGCATCAGCCACTTTCCTTCTCAGTGCCCCACTACTGCTCCCATCTCTCTCTTTTTTTTTTTTTTTTTTTTTTTCACATTTATCTTTATATTCCAACTCTGCAACCAGGTACTTAAACTCTTCTTATCAAATCAAGTCTCTCTCCATTCATCATACCAAAACACTGGGAATCACTTTCTCTCTCAACAAACATTGCTTTACTCGTATCTACATTTACCTACAAGACACAGACAGCAATAAATTTCTGTACCAGTCTACTAAGCTCTTTTCCGCTATTTGCAAGCAGTACTGCATCACCTGCTAACTATAAAGGAGGTTTGAGATGGTCCATCCTTCGTTATTCATTACAACCGCCATCTCTCTCTCCATTACCTCCTTCGTAAAACCATTCACACACATACTGTAGAACTATTGGGACTTGCCACAGTCCTGTCGCATGCCAACATTGATCTTGAGCCATTCACATAAATGCCCAGCTACCCTTATTTTACTACCTTCGTAAAAGTTCTTACCTGCACTCAGCAATTTACCACCTACTCCATACTCATACATATGTAAAACCGTTCACAGTACTTCCGTATTCATGTCGTCGTATTTTTTTTTTTTCCAGATCCAAAACTGATTAATACCTCGCAGTCCTTCTTCATCTTCACTATCTCTCTCCATTGCAAATATTTGATCGACACATCCTCTATCACTTCTAACGCCACCCTGTTCGTCACTTATCAGGTATTCTGTTACATCCCTTCCCTATACCTTTCCTACAACACTCAATAGATTAATGTCGTGATAATTTATCCAGTCACCTCGTTAGCCTTTATTTTAATACAGGAAAACAATCACAGCCTTTTCCCATTTTGCTGATACAGTTTCACTCATCCGTGTCTATTACATATACCAGCAATCACATCATTTCACTCTCTCCACTTCACTTAATTATCTCTGCATACACCTCATCAACTCCTGTTGTTTTCCTATTTTTTCAGCCGCTTCACAGTATTCTTCGCTTCGGCCAGTGTTATGTTTCCTGGCACTACATTCCTTCTCAGTACACCACCAGAACCAAACATATGTAAAGCCACTCTGCGATCACCATTCCCACTCATCAGCCTTTCAAAATATTATTTCCATCTCTTCACTTCCAGTGGTTAGTATTTTTCCACTTTCATCCCTCAGACTTTCACATTTCTTTCTATTTTCACTTCTCCATTTCCGCACCTCTTTTCAGAACAATGTCCTATTTTGCATGTAATTTGCAGTCACGTTTCTCCCAAGATCACCATTTCCTTGTTTTCCTCTTCTTAAGGACAGCTTGTTCACCTTGACTTGGCTTAGGTTTTCTTCATTTTGCACCATCTTTTACGTAGTTCAATGGAAGAAGACAAAAGTTCGGCTCAACATCCTTTTCATAACACTTTTCGTGACTAGAACCGTGTTCTAGTGTTAATTGCTTTTTACAGCTCAGCCTTCAGTATGGAATAATGGCTATTGTAGGCTAGGTTATAATGATTCGGGTATAGTCTCTTTGCATTAATTTTACTCTCAGTGCAATAAAAACACAGTAACAACAACAACAACAACAATAATGATGATAATTAATAATAATAATAATAATAATAATAATAATAATAATGACAATAATCTATACTATAATGACCCGATTTCTGTTAGTTGGTTTGTTGCTGTAACACAGCAAAAATGGAGCATTGTAGTGCTTTTTTTTTCTTTTTTTTAGAGTAAGGTACCGTTAAAATACTCAGACTTGAAGAAGAAAACAATTTCCAGTCCAATCGGGCCACCGGTTCCCGAGTTATGACTCATTTCTGGCCAAATTTAGTATTGGCTTTTAGTGGAGGGATGGGTTAGCTCTTGGTCCGGCTTTGAAATTAAAAGCATGACAACAGAGATGAGTTATGTGTTTGTTGTATTATCATTCTCTCACTTCTCCTTCCTCCCTCCTTATACTCCTAAAATTGTTTAGTATAATGGTATGGTAAATCTAGCTATCTATCTATCCATCTATTATTTATCTGTCTGTCATCTATCTATCTATCTGTCTATCTATCTATCTATCTATCTATCTATCTATCTATCTATATATATATATATATATATATATATATATATATATATATATATATATAAGAGCCATGTTGTTTGTTTGTTCTTCGATCACG